>NC_142465.1:23333333-23636363 GCF_049115385.1 Moschus berezovskii | reverse complement strand
GGGAGAAGAAGTGAGTTTTCACCTTTCAAAAAAGGAAGTCAAAAATAATTGCAAAACTCAAGATAGGCAAGCTATTTAGAAATAAAATCTGAATAGAAGAAATTTCCATAACATCTATGAAAAGTATGAATCTCGGTGCAGAAAGGTAGACACAGGTAACAACAGTTTCATGTTATAAGTCTAGTAAAAAAAAAAATGGCTTTTTAAACCATATATATATGTGAGTGTATATGTGTGTGTTCATGTGTGTGTGTATAACTCTGATAAAAATAAACAATTAAAAATTTTAAAATAGCATAAATTAAAACCCATAAGCAAATTTGGCAGGTCAGAAGCCTGTAACCCACTTCATGTTCTTGCCACCTTCTAGGACAGGGTTTTTAAAAGATGCAGTTCAGTTCAGTCGCTCAGTTGTGTCCGATTCTTTGTGACCCATGAACTGTAGCACGCCAGGCTCCCTGTCCAACACCTACTCCCAGAACTTACCCAAACTCATGTCCATTGAGTCGGCGATGCCATCCAACCATCTGATCCTCTGTCATCCCCTTCTCCTCCCACCTTCAATCTTTCCCATCATCAGGGTCTCTTCAAATCAGTCAGCTCTTCACATCAGGTGGCCAAAGTATTGGAGTTTCAGCTTCAACATCAACCCTTCCAACGAACATCCAGGATGGATCTCCTTTAGGAAAGACTGGTTGGATCTCCTTCCAGTCCAAGGGACTCTCAAGAGTCTTCACCAACACCACAGTTCAAAAGCATCAATTCTTCAGCACTCAGCTTTCTTTATAGTCCAATTCTCACATCCATACATGACTACTGGAAAAACCATAGCTTTGACTGGACGGACCTTTGTTGACAAAGTGATGTCTCTGCTTTTCAATATGCTGTCTAGGTTGGTCATAACTTTCCTTCAAAGAAGCATGCGTCTTTTAATTTCATGACTGCAATCACCATTTGCAGTGATTTTAGAGCCAAAAAAATAAAGTCAGCCACTGTTTCCACTGTTTCCCAATCTACTTGCCATGAAGTGATGGGACCAGATGCCATGATCTTTGTTTTCTGAATGCTGAGCTTTCAGCCAACTTTTTCACTTTCATCAAGAGGCTCCTTAGTTCTTTACTTTCTGCCACGAGGGTGCTGTCATCTTCATATCTGAGGTTATTGACCTTTCTCCCGGCAATCTTGATTCCAGCTTGTGCTTTTTCCAGTCCAGCGTTTCTCATGATGTACTCTGCATACAAGTTAAATAAGCAGGGTGACAATATAAAGCCTTGACATATTCCTTTTCCTATTTGGAACCAGTCTGTTTTTCCATGCCCAGTTCCAACTGTTGCTTCCTGACCTGCATACAAGTTTCTCAAGAGGCAGGTCAGGTAGTCTGGTATTCCCATCTCTTGAAGAATTTTCCACAGTCTATTGTGATCCACACAGTTAAAGGCTTTGACATAGTCAATAAAGCAGAAATAGATGTTTTTCTGGAACTCTCTTGCTTTTTCCATGATGCAGAGGATGTTGGCAATTTGATCTCTGGTTCCGCTGCCTTTTCTAAAACCAGCTTGAATATCTGGAAGTTCACAGTTCATGTATTGCTGAAGCCTGGCTTGGAGAATTTTGAGAATTACTTTACTAGCGTGTGAGATGAGTGCAATTGTGCGGTAGTTTGAGCGTTCTTTGCGAATGGAATGAAAACTGACCTTTTCTAGTCCTGTGGCCATTGCTGAGTTTTCTAAATTTGCTGACGTATTGAGTTCAGCACTTTCACAGCATCATCTTTTCGGATTTGAAATAGCTCAACTGGAATTCCATCACCTCCACTAGCTTTGTTTGTAGTGATGCTTCCTACGGGCCACTTGACTTTACATTCCAAGATGTCTGGCTCTAGGCAAGTGATCACATCATCACAGTTATCTGAGTCATTAATATCTTTTTTGTACAGTTCTTCTGTGTATTGTTGCCGCCTCTTCATAATATCTTCTGCTTCTGTCAGGTCCATACCATTTCTGTCCTTTATTGAGCCCATCTTTTCATGAAATGTTCCCTTGGTATCTCTAATTTTCTTGAAGAGATCTCTAGTCTCTCTGGTTGTATTGTTTTCCTCTATTTCTTGGCATTGATCACTGAGGAAGGCTTTCTTATCTCTCCTTGCTATTCTTTGGAACTCTGCATTCAAATGAGTATATCTTTCCTTTTCTCCTTTGCTTTTCACTTCTCTTTTTTCACAGCTATTTGTAAGGCCTCCCCAGTCAGCCATTTTGCTTTTTTGCATTTCTTTATCTTGGGGATGGTCTTGATCTCTGTCTCCTATACAATGTCAGGAACCTCCATCCATAGTTCATCAAGCACTCTGTCTATCAGATCTAGTCCCTTAAATCTATTTGTCACTTCCACTGTATAATCATAAGGGATTTGATTTAGGTCATACTTGAATGGTCTAGTGGTTTTCCCTACTTTCTTCAATTTAAGTCTGAATTTGGCAATAAGGAGCTCATGATCTGAGCCACAGTCAGCTCCTGGTCTTGTTTTTGCTAACTGTATACAGCTTCTCCATCTTTGACTGCAAAGAATATTATCAATCTGATTTCAGTTTTGACCATCTCGTGATGTCTATGTGTAGTCTTCTCTTGTGTTGTTGGAAGAGGGTGTTTGCAATGACCAGTGTGTTCTCTTGGCAAAACTCTATTAGCCTTTGCCCTGCTTCATTCCGTGCTCCAAGGCCAAATTTGCCTGTTATTCCAGGTGTTTCTTGACTTCCTACCTTTGCATTCCAGTCCCCTATAATGAAAAGGACATCATCTTTTTTGGGTGTTAGTTCTAAAAGGTCTTGTAAGTCTTCACAGAACCATTCAACTTCAGCTCCTTCAGCTTTACTGGTCAGGGCATAGACTTGGATTACCATGATATTGAATGGTTTGCCTTGAAAATGAAGAGATCATTCTGTCAATTGTGAGATTGCATCCAAATACTGCATTTCGGACTTTTTGGTTGACTATGATGGCTAATCCATTTCTTCTAAGGGATTCCTGCCCACAGTAGATATAATGGTCATCTGAGTTAAATTCACCCAATCCAGTCCATTCTAGTTTGTTGATTCCTAGAATGTCAGTGTTCACTCTTGCCATCCCCTGTTTGACCACTTCCAATTTTCCTTGATTCATGGACCTAACATTCCAGGTTCCTGTGCAATATTCCTCTTACAGCATCAGAACTTGCTTCCATCACCAGTCACATCCACAGCTGGGTGTTGTTTGCTTTTGCTCCATCCCTTCATTCTTTCTGGAGTTATTTCTCCACTGATCTCCAGTATGCAGTATGTTTCTGGAAGTTAGAGGAAATATTGCCATTTATATTTTTAGCATTTAGCAGTTAATTAGATTTTAGTTGTAGTTAATTAAGTTCTGGTATGCAGAAACAGTCCAGCTTCTCTAGTCAGAAACATGACTGATACAGAGAAACAGGTATACACAAAGTTTGAGAAACAAGATCTAGTCTTAGCTGCCAGAAATGATTCCCAGGTATAACAATGAACCCGTGTGGGAACTGCTGTTTCTCCATCAGAAATCTAGAAAATAGAAAAATTGCAATCCTCATTTCAAAAACATACCGTCTTAACCACAATCCACACAAGCAAAATGGAAGGTCTGTGTCCTACTTCTCAACACTCAAGAAGTTAGGAACAACCACGCCTCTTGCAGAAAAACAAATGCTTCACAACCAAACATTTCACAAACAAACTTGTGCAAAGTAACAACAGAGGCACAATCACTTCATTTCTGACTTCCAAAAATTATATTTGGAAAATCCCAAACATAAGGGAAATGGTGAAAGGTAGGCTTTGACTTCCAGCCACTTTTTTTCAATAATGTATGATCCAAAGGTTGGAGTGCTGTTGGGTGAGCCAAAGAACAGTAATATTACAATGCTGTAGCTACTAATTCACTCACAGGCCCCAGATGGGATCATCCACCTAACTAAAGCTAATTAAAAAGTTAATTCCATTAGAAGAACTCCTAAAACTTATCCTCTCAAAAGACATAGCATTTATTGAGAAGTCAATGATTAGTAATAGCTAATAAAACTATACATTTATATATGACTATATATCATATTTGAGGGCTTCCCTGGTAGTTCAGATGGTAAAGAATCTGCCTGCAATGCAGGAGATACATGTTCAATCCCTGGGTGGAGAAGGTCCTCTGGGGAAGGGAATGACCACCTACTTCAGTATTCTCACCTGGAGAATCCCATGGACAGAGGAGCTTGATGGGCTACAGTTCATAGTGTCACAAAGACATGACTGAGAGATTAACACTTTCCAAATGTTGTTAGAAATGAAGTGTTATGCACATTCTAATGATTTCATCAATAAGAGATTGAATCACCACTGAAATAAGAACAGTGTGTTGGTCCTTAGACTGTCCTCAGACTCACAGCTCCCCCTCCTGCTCTTCTGCTCCGCTCTGTGTGCAGAGGGGCTGTCCCACAGGCTGTTTCTCCCAGACTCCTCTATCAACTGCTGTTTTGCTGGATGTGGTCAATGAGAAATGCTGAACAGAGGATGGGAAAGGAAGAGAGAAGGGAGGTCATTTCTCCCTCTCTGCCTTGGGGATCATCTCTGGCAGCATATATATTTCCTCCTTGACTCCAGCTATCACTAAAAAGCCCATCTTGGTTCCACCTTCCTTTAGATAACCCTGAACACTAGGCTCTGATAATATTACCTCCTCCTTGAGGCTCTCCAGCAGTTGCTAATCTGCATGATGATTTCTGTTTTCCTGATTGGACTCTGACTGATAAAATTATTGCAATAATTCTTTTGAGTTCATCTGCAGTTTTCCCCCACCTTGGGGCAAGAGATAGTTGGTACTTGGCCTGTGATTCGAAATCAACTTTAGTGATTGTCTTTTTTTTTTTCTAATTTTTATTTACTTCTGGCTGTGCTGGGTCTTCGTTGCTGGGTAGGGACTTTTCTCTAGTTGCGGTGAGCGGGGACTACTCTTGATTGCAGTGCGAGGGCTGCTCATTGCAGTGGCTTCTCTTGTTATAGAGCACAGGCTCTAGGGTGCATGGGCTTCAGTAGCTGCTAAGTGTGGGCTCCGTAGTTGTGGCTCCCAGACTCTAGAGCACAGGTTCAATAGTTGTGGCACATGGGCTCAGTTGTTCGGCAGCTTGTGGGATCTTCCCGGACCAGGGATCAAACCTGTATCTCCTACATTGGCAGGCAGATTCTTTACCACTGAGCCACCAGGGATAGCCAGTGACTGTCTTTTTTTTTTTTTTAATGTGAGTTTATTAACTTTTTCTAGTGATCTAGTGTGTGTGGATCAAGGATTTCCTTTGACATATGAAACACAATTGGGATAATAAAAGGGTTCTGTAATGCCAAAGCCTTTGACTGTGTGGATCACAATAAACTGTGGAAAATTCTGAAAGAGATAGGAATACCAGACCACCTGACCTGCCTCTTGAGAAACCTGTAGGCAGGTCAGGAAGCAACAGTCAGAACTGTACATGGAACAACAGACTGGTTCCAAATAGGAAAAGGAGTACGTCAAGGCTGTATATTGTCACCTTGTTTATTTAACTTATATGCAGAGTACATCATGAGGAACGCTGGGCTGGAAGAAGCACAAGCTGGAATCAAGATTGCTGGGAGAAATATCAATAACATCAGATATGCAGATGACACTACCCTTATGGCAGAAAGTGAAGAGGAACTCAAAAGCCTCTTGATGAAAGTGAAAGAGGAGAGTGAAAAGGTTGGCTTGAAGCTCAACATTCAGAAAACAAAGATCATGGCATCTGGTCCCATCACTTCATGGGAAATAGGTGGAAAAACAGTGGAAACAGTGTCAGACTTTATTTTTTGGGGCTCCAAAATCACTGCAGATGCTGATTGCAGCCATGAAATTAAAAGACACTTGCCCCTTGGAAGGAAAGTTATGACCAACCTTGATAATATATTAAAAAGCAGAGACATTACTTTGCCAACCAAGGTCCGTCTAGTCAAGGCTATGGTTTTTCCCGTGGTCATGTATGGATGTGAGAGTTGGACTGTGAAGAAAGCCGATCATCGAAGAATTGATGCTTTTGAACTGTGGTGTTGGAGAAGACTCCTGAGAGTCCCTTGTACCGCAAGGAGATCCAACCAGTCCATTCTAAGGGAGATCGATCCTGGGTGTTCATTGGAGGGACTGATGCTGAAGCTGAAACTGCAATACTTTGGCCACCTCATGCGACGAGTTGACTCACTGGAAAAGACTCTGATGCTGGGAGGGGTTGGGGGCAGGAGGAGAAGGGGACGACAGAGAATGAGATGGCTGGATGGCATCACCGACTCTGTGGACATGAGTTTGAGTGAACTCCGGGAGTTGGTGATGGACAGGGAGGCCTGGTGTGCTGTGATTCATGGGGTCACGGAGAGTCAGACACGACTGAGCGACTGAACTGAACTGAACTGAACTATAAGTGCTTAGTTAGGAGACAAAAGTCAGTCTGCCTTCTCTGTTTCTCAACCTGGTTCTCCATCAGAATAGTATGGAGCGTCTTAAAAATTATTCCCACCAAGGAGATTCTGATTTAAATAATCTAGGATGAGGAATATTTACAGTAATGGTCCCTAGATTAGTGGCATCAGTATTACCTAGGAACTAGGTAAAAAAGCAAAATGTGGGTTCTCCCCCCCACCCCCATAACTACTGAATCAAAACCTTCTTGAGGTTGGCACAGGAAATCTTTGTTTCAACAAGCCTACCAGGTATTTTGATGTACACTGAACTTTTAAGTGCCACTATTCTAAAACTGGTGCTTCCCAAATGGCTCAGTAGGTAATGAACTGCTTATAACACAGATGTGGGTTCAATTCCTGCGTCAGGTAGATCCCCTGGAGGAGGGCAAGTATTCTTGCCTGGAGAATCCCACAGACAGAGGAGCCTGGTGGGCTACAGTCCATAGGGTCGCAAAGAGTCGGACACGACTGAGCAACTGAGCACACACGCACACATCCTAAAGCTACCCAGATGATGCTGGTGTGCAGTGGAGCTTAAGAACCACTGGTTTGGGAACAAACTATCTATAAAATCATAACTTTAATTAAACATGCAATTATTTAACACCTGCTATGTTTTGGAATTTCCTGTTCCCCAGGAAAACAACTGAAAGTGAGATTATTAATAAAGTTTGAAACTATGCAGAAAGATGATGCATTAAAACAAAAAGTTGTAAGAACCACAAATATTCAATCACAGAGAACACAAAAAGGAAAATATATTATGAAATTTCTCCTTTCTGAATTGAAAATAGCTAGCTAAATAGTAAATGTGTTTCAACAATAAGGCTGAAATCCATTGCAGAATGCATGTCCAACTATCCAACATACATTTCTCCAACTTGTCTTTAATCACACTAATGGTACAAAGTCTTTGCTAGTCATGGTTTTAGATATCACATAATCCAGCATTTTGCAGCCAGTAATTCATGGACCCAAGAGCTCACAAAGTTTTTCAGCAAGGTAGTAGTTGAAGGACGCAAGTAACAGTAGCTCCAACTCAAAGCAGCGTAAATGATCAAGCACATAGGCTGACTCATTTCAGGTCCACGACTAACGACAGTCTCAGGTGCAGTTCGCCCCAGCTCCATTTCTCTGCCTTTCTCTTGGTTTCACTCTGCTCCTCACGTCAATCGACTTTGACGTCAAACTTGATGTCCGTCCTTGTAGCGAAACTGCTGCAGCAGTATGAGGCCTCTCATCACATCCCATACCATCCAAAGAGAAAGTGTCACTCCAGATAAACCTGAAGAAAAACAAGGATCCTCTTTTTCTAGAAATCCTTGAAAAACATAGTCTGGTTTTCCTTTAGCCCAGGTTGGTTTATGGGACCTAATCCTTGTGGTCCTGAGAATGAACTGGACCTCGATCAGGGCCAAGTCCTAGAGCTAGTGTTGAAGTTGTTTTCTCATGAGACAAATGGAAAACTAAGACACTACTGCCATAGGAAAATGCAATGAAGGCCAAGAAGCCTGAAACAGCAAATGTCTGCCATACATGGAGGAGGGGGAGTGTTTTCAAATTGATAAGGAAAATAATTTTTCAAATGTTTTCTTTCAAATTAGATGCATCTTAGAGCCTCCAAGAGTTTATCAGATGACCATTCATGGCAGCCAGTGGACATCAGAGGGATATTCTCAAGACTCATTCAGTCAGTTTACTATCTAGATTAATACTACTAGTTTAATGCTTTATTTGTTCTTCACCTTAAGATAATTTTTATTCTTAGTTGTGTATTGTATAATTTAGCATCTACAAGGGACCGCTGTTTCGAGACAGAAAGGTGTACACATTGATGTGTCGTTCATGTTCACCCAGCACCTTCTGATGATAGAACCACAGTTTTCTTATAGGAGACTTTGGGACTTCAGTTCAGTTCAGTCGCTCAGTCGTGTCCGACTCTCCGCGACCCCATGAATCACAGCACGCCAGGCCTCCCTGTCCATCACCAACTCCCGGAGTACACTCAAACTCATGTCCACAGAGTCGGTGATGCCATCCAGCCATCTCATTCTCCGTCGTCCCCTTCTCCTCCCGCCCCCAACCTTTCCCACCATCAGAGTCTTTTCCAGTGAGTCAACTCGTCGCATGAGGTGGCCAAAGTATTGCAGTTTCAGCTTTAGCATCAGTCCCTCCAATGAACATCCAGGATTGATCTCCTTTAGAATGGACTGGTTGGATCTCCTTGCAGTATAAGGGACTCTCAAGAGTCTTCTCCAACACCACAGTTCAAAAGCATCGATTCTTCGGCGATCAGCCTTCTTCACAGTCCAACTCTCACAACCATAGATGACCACGGGAAAAACCATTGCCTTGACTAGACGGACCTTGGTTGGCAAAGTAATGTCTCTGCTTTTTAATATACTATCAAGGTTGGTCATAACTTTCCTTCCAAGGAGTAAGCGTCTTTTAATTTCATGGCTGCAATCAGCATCTGCAGTGATTTTGGAGCCCAAAAAAACAAAGTCTGACACTGTTTCCACTGTTTTTCCATCTATTTCCCATGAAGTGATGGGACCAGATGCCATGATCTTTGTTTTCTGAATGTTGAGCTTCAAACCAACCTTTTCACTCTCCTCTTTCACTTTCATCAAGAGGCTTTTGAGTTCCTCTTCACTTTCTGCCATAAGGGTAGTGTCATCTGCATATCTGAGGTTATTGATATTTCTCCCAGCAATCTTGACTCCAGCTTCTGCTTCTTCCAGCCCAGCGTTCCTCATGATGTACTCTGCATATAAGTTAAATAAGCAAGGTGACAATATACAACCTTGACGTACACCTTTTCCTATTTGGAACCAGTCTGTTGTTCCATGTCCAGTTCTAACTGTTGCTTCCTGACCTGCATACAGGTTTCTCAAGAGGCAGGTCAGGTGGTCTGGGATTCCCATCTCTTCCAGAATGTTCCACAGTTTATTGTGATCCACACAGTCAAAGGCTTTGGCATAGTCAATGAAGCAGAAATAGATGTTTTTCTGAAACTCTCTTGCTTTCTCCATGATCCAGCGGATGTTGGCAATTTGATCTCTGGTGCCTCTGCCTTTTCTAAAACCTGCTTGAACATCTTTGGGACTTACCAGGTGGTAAAGAATCAGTGGTAAAGGATCCACCTGCCAACTCGGGAGATGCAGGAGACATGGATTCTAACCCCGGGTTGGGAAGATCCCCTGGAGAAGGAAATGACAACCCACTCCAGTGTTCTTGCCTGGGAAATCCCATGGACAGAGTAGCCTGATGGGTTATACAGTCCATGGGTCACAAAGATTCGGACATGACTGAAAGACTGAACACAGCACCAGCCCCTCTTTCCTAGTGGCCAGAGTATAAGCAGGACTAGGGTTTCCCTGGTGGCCCAGTGGGAAAGAACCCTCCTGCCAAAGCAGGGGACACAAGAGATATGGGTTTGATCCCTGGGTCAGGAAGATTCCCTCGAAAAGGAAATGGCAACCCACACCAGTATTCTTGCCCAGGGCAATCCCATGGAAAGAGGAGCCTGGCGGGCTATAAAAGAGTCAGACACAACTTAGCAGCTAAACAGCAACAGCATTAATCATGATGTCCCTCTATCCCATAATCAAGCAGTGAACATATGACTCGCAACAGGCCAACCAAACTCCTTTTCCTGGGACAGGAAAGAATGACAGAGCTGATTTATCTCTGTGATGATACCTTAACATGACGACTAAATTACCTACTGCTCACAAAACCCAAGAGCTTTCCAGGTTTTTGCTGTTTCTAACCTGGCCTTTGAGCATGCTTTGATATGTGAGTCACCCGTGGCCTTCCAGTCAATTCCCTTTTTCTTTGAGTTTTTCAAGAATGGGTTTCTATGGTTTACAACATAGAATCCTGAAGAGAAGCATAAAATGATAATTATGAACATTTCCTTAAAAATAATCAACACTGAATTAATAAACTGCATATCTGATCAAAAAAATTTATACAAGGCATGAATGTACATCTAGTACTTTAAAAATCATTGTTGAAAAGGGAAAGTCTAATAACATTTTATTCAATCTGACTTATAATTTGTTAGGAATAAAATCTTTCTAAACTCTCAGTGTGTTATTTGTGGATGAGTGGTTGGGAATAGCAGCTTGAAGCCTTCTCTTTTATCTTACCATTTAGAAACAAAAGAAAAAAATTATGAAAATAAGCTAGCTTCTTTTTTTAAAGCAAAACTGCTTTAAATGTTAAAATTCTAAGTATAGCTACAAAAGTGGCTTTTTGTCAAGGTTTGATGCATAATAAGCAGTAAAATTTTAGTATATATTTTAATATGCATTTAATCCCCAAAGAAACATAATGTAATATTATTTTTATTTGATTCACCAACAGATTATGCTTTTTCTCATACAATAAAATTCAGGAAAACTAAAGAAAATTAAGCTTTTTCTGAATAAGTCATAGGAATGTCATGTACAGAACAACTATAGTTAATGATAATGTATTGTGCATTTGAAAGTTGCTGAGAGAGTTGATCTCAAAAGTCCTCATCACAAGAAAAAAATTCTCTAGCTATGTATGGCTCCGGGTATCAACTATAGTTGTCATGGTGATTATTTTGCCATATATTCAAATATCAAATCATCATGATGTGGTACACCCGAAACTAATAGAATATTGTATTATTCCTGAATTTTAAAAAGAAAAATAAAATTAAAATGCTTTCTAATTTTAATTAAAATTAAAGTATACCTAATGGTATATTTAAATATATGGTGACTAATGCACTATATATAAAGCAATATTAAGAAAAATAATAAAAATGTATATAGTGCTCTTTGAAGACATACTCATTTGGACGTTTTCCTTGCTTTTCAAATCTACATTTCACACAGATAATAACTATTTTTAACTTCTAGGCACTTTCTATAGGTTATTTATCTCACTGAAAGGTGTTCAAGTCAAAAAGAAAGCTGGGAAACACTGATATACCTCCTTACTTGACAGGAACCAGAGAGGTCACACAGATAACCCTGAGAGGTGAGATGCAAGCGGAGTTCCTTAGACTCTCAGGCCCATCAGACACTCTTACTTTCTGCACCACAAATGCACTTCAGCACTCGTAGGAAAGCAAATTCTCATCAGCTTCTAGGCAATGTCTGTAACTTGTCAGTTCCAAAACCATACATTTCTATGTAATTACACATATGATTGCCTGCGAAACTCCAGATAAAGTCTTGTGTTGAACACACACATTTTGAGGCTAAAATCTAGAACAGATGCCCAGGATCCATGGCCCAAAGGTTGATTTAAGACCTTCTCAATACTGAGTAATATTGATAAACTAAGATTTCATACATCTGAGTTTAGAGATTGAACTTCTAATATTTAAAAGAGATGTAGAACTGACTGCCCTCCTCTAATTCTCTGCTAGATGTTTGCTGGGACACCAAGGCAGGGAACAAAGAACAGACAGAGACTGTATCCCTTTGGTTGCTTTTGTTGCCCCAACTAGCCACTTTTGAATATTTCTGCTGTCTCCAGCTGTCACTGATGAAACCGATACATAAACTTCCAATAATCAGGATCCCATGGCATTGAGAGTCTGTAAGTAACAAAGAATAATTCAAAGTTCCCGGACAAGACTGTTTCCCTCGCAAAATGGGCTGCCCTGATAAGCAAAGGAGGAGTAGACTTAGAAGGTTGGAGAAGATGACAATATCATACCATTAGTGAAAGTGAAAGTCGCTCAGTCCTGTCTGACTTTTTGCGACCCCATGGACTGCACAGTCCATGGAATTCTCCAGGCCAGAATACCAGAGTGGGTAGCCTTCCCCTTCTCCAGGGGATCTTCCCAACTCAGGGGTTAAACCAAGGGATCCTGTATTACAGGCAGATTCTTTACCAGCTGAGCCACCAAAGAAGCCCAAGAATACTGGAGTGGGTAGCCTAGCTCTTCTCCAGGAGATCTTCCCAACCCAGGAATCAAACCAGCGTCTCCTGCATCGCAGGTGGATTCTTTACCAACTGAGCTATGAGGGAAGCCCCATACCATTAGAATACCTGTCAAAATTTTATGTTAGCTTAGATTGGAGCCTGATCTGACTCCTGTGACATGATGAACATCATATGGCTAACAAAAACCTCATTTTAGACCAAGAGTTTCCATATTCCTCTAGATAAGCCAAGAATCCTAAGCTAAAAAATATATATATATTAATAAACAGACAAGAAAATAGAGGACAAGTTTTAATCAATTGTACTATCCACCAACTGTAGTGCTCCACCCAGTTGATTAGAATTCCTGTCGTGTTTTACTTCTGAAAGGATGGCCAAAAGATACATGTTTTATCAATTATTTTATTTTTTGTGTGAGAACATTTAAATTCTACTCTCTTAGGCATATTTTTTATTTGTGTGATTCAATATATATTCACTATGTTATATATTAGATCCTTGGCTCTTTCCTGATAACTGGAAGTTTGTATCCCTTTACCAAATTTATTCCTCCAGGTCAGATTTATTCCTGACTTTATTTTATTTTAATTGAAGTAGAGTTGATTTACAATGTTGTTAGTTTTTGGTGTACAACAAAGTGATTCAGTTATTTGTTTTTCAGATTCTTTTCCATTATAGGTTATTACAAGATGTTGAATATAGTTCCCTATGCTATATAGGAAATCCTTATGGTTTATCTCTTCTATATATAGAAGTGTATATCTGTTCATCCTGTACTCCTAATTTATCCCCCCTTTTCCTTTTTGGTAACTGTAAGTTTGTTCTCTATATCTCTAGATTCCACATATAAGTGGATACCATATTATATTTGTCTTTCACTGTCTGACTTACTTCACTTTGTATAATAATCTCTGGGTCCATCCATGTGGCTGCACATGGCATTATTTCATTATTTTCAAGACTAAGTAATATTCCAATGTGTGTGCATGAGAGAGAGTGTATGTGTATGTACACACAGAGACATCTTCTTTATTAATTCCTTCTGTTGGTGAACACTTAGGTTACTTTCATGAAAAAAACACACTTTTCTTCAGCACTCTGCAACCAGGTCTAGAATCCAAGTACATTTTCCCTCACCCCTCTCCTATTCTGAAATTTAGGATTCAGGCCTACTGTTCATCTCTATTTCCCCTCTGATCTGCCTTTCACTTCAATTCCAGACCACTATCACAACAGTGTATCGCCTCCTCAACAGTTTAATCTCTGGGCTTCTGTCAGCATGCAGCCCATAAGAAGTTGCCAGTGTTGCCCTTTTGTGGTTTCTGACAGTCAGGTCCTTGTGGCATCCCACAAAAAATCTACTTAATTGATAATATCCTTGAACTGTGGTAGTAATACCAGTAGATCTCCACTCGCAGAGGTTGAGTTGGAGATACAAACCACACATCTTCTTTGGCTACAATGGAAGCAAAAATTCAAAATTTTTATAAAAATGTGCCATAGAATCAAGTTTAATCCAGATTAGTGTCTGACTCCATTGTGTAGTAAACACCATGTGATAAGTAAAATCCCCCAATATTTTTCCTGCTAATGATCTCTGTGTTTCTTTAAGTTTCCTAAGAACACTTCTTTCCTAAGAAAGCTATGACAACAAAAAGGAGGTGGGGATGGATATGATCACCATAAGATCTGCCATTTTTAGGGCCTTCATGCCTTAGTGATGTAGGCACGAAAGTTATGTGTTTACTATTAATTGGACCCACCTGAATCAGGGAATGTCTATGCTTACTTTTTCAACTCTGAAATTCTGCTCTCTGATCTTTTCTTTTTTTGGCTGTGGTGAGTCTTTCTTGCTGCACTCAGGCTTACTCTACTTGCAGGGAACCGGGACTACTTGTCGTTGTGTGCAAGCTTCTCATTGCACTGGCTTCCTTGCTGCAGAACACAGGCTCTAGGGGCACTAGCATTAGCATGAGCTCAGTGGTTGCAGCTCATGGGATCTAGAGTGCTGGCTCAGTAGTGGTGGTGCTCGGGATTAGCTGCTCTGTAGCATGTGACATTGTCCCGGACCAGGGATCGACCTCGTGTCCCTTGCATTGCAAAGCAGATCCTTAACAACTGAACCACCAGGGAAGCCCCGCTCTCTGATCTTTGAAGTTAGAGTCTTTGTCAGAGAAAGCAAGAGGATTATTCATAAAGATTGTGGAATGTATGGTAGGCTGAATATAGCACGGGTAATGCAAATGCCATATTAAATGTGGAACCACGTTTATGGAAAAGGGGAGCCTTCAGGGAGGAAAAACTCCCCAGAATATAGAGACTACAGAAGACAGAGCTAGAACATGCTTCAGATGTCTAGGAACAGCAGAGTTAAAATGTCTGTATATTAGCAGATGTGGAAAAGTACAGAATAATATTTGACAAAACCTTTTATTTCATACTTCTACTGTGTGTCCAGTTTCTTCCTTCTTTCCTTTCTTTCTTCCTCTTCCTTCGTTTCTACAATATAAGATTATATATTAATATGTTGCTTTTAATATATTCTAGCTCTGTTCATGTTTCCCTTTCTTTGACTCTCAGTTCAGTTCAGTTCAGTCGCTCAGTCGTGTCCGACTCTCCGCGACCCCATGAATCACAGCACGCCAGGCCTCCCTGTCCATCACTAACTCCCAGAGGTCACTCAAACTCATGTCCACAGAGTCGGTGATGCCATCCAGCCATCTCATTCTCCGTCGTCCCCTTCTCCTCCCGCCCCCAACCCCTCCCAGCATCAGAGTCTTTTCCAGTGAGTCAACTTGTCGCATGAGGTGGCCAAAGTATTGCAGTTTCAGCTTTAGCATCAGTCCCTCCAATGAACACCCAGGATTGATCTCCTTTAGAATGGACTGGTTGGATCTCCTTGCAGTATAAGGGACTCTCAAGAGTCTTCTCCAACACCACAGTTCAAAAGCATCGATTCTTCGGCGATCAGCTTTCTTCACAGTCCAACTCTCACATCCATCTTTGACTCTAGGGACACCAAAAATAGTTTGCCTTTCTGATCACTGAATGGAAACTTGTTAGAATAAATTCTGAAACCTGGACCCTATGATATATAGTCTTTCAGGGAGACTGAACTAAAAATCTTTACAAAATTATTTTTCAATTATAAATATCCTTCTGTGCAATATGGGATATGATTTCTTATCCAAAGTTTTCAAGTTAATTAATTTGTGAATTTGCTATATTGCATACTCTTTGATCAACATGAATACCAAATAAGTGAAATTATTTACCTAGTCATTTTAGGTTTCCAAAGAGAAAAATCTCTATATATCTTGGGTACGAATACCAGTCCATGCGTAATCCATTTTAGCTGATCAGCTGGTTGGCTGACTGCAGGTCTCTCTGTCTCAGACAGCCCAGGTAGTACAATGGAAAGGCCCTGGATGAGGAGCCAGAAGCTCAAATATCAGCTCCACAGTGTCCCTGGGAAAATCTCTCAGCCCTTATAATTCTCAGTTTTTTCATCTGTAAAATAGGATAAAAATATCTTCTGGCCTGCCCTATTGGATTGTTAGGAGAATCAGAGAAGACAGTGCATGTGAAAGCATTTTGCAAATGCAAGGTATTTGGGATACAATTTTACTTAACTAGTAATTGATATTCTCCTGCTTTAAAGCCACATTGTCAGAAAATGAAGCAATTAGTTATGGCAGTTCATATATATCCCAAAGCTAATTTTGACATAAAAGCTTCAAGTTCAAAGGTCCTCACCATGTGGCCTGTCCTTAGGCCTGAAAATTATTCAATGTTTTGTAAAGCTGAGTTCAGTCCATTAGTGCCTCAGGATGGTATCTTTAGCTGGAGACCAATTTTCCGCTGTCCTCAGTGTTTCAGCTATAACATGTTACAACCCTGTAGGCTGGTTGATAAGAAAAATGAGGCAGGATGCAA
Organism: Moschus berezovskii; assembly: GCF_049115385.1. Taxonomy (NCBI): domain Eukaryota; kingdom Metazoa; phylum Chordata; class Mammalia; order Artiodactyla; family Moschidae; genus Moschus; species Moschus berezovskii. The sequence goes on along the minus strand of NC_142465.1, from coordinate 23,619,982 downwards.
ACACCTGGGGCTCAGCTACCCTACTGAGGTTAAGTCACTGTTAGGAATTGGGAGGCATTTCAGCAAGGGCTCTCACATTTATTTAAACTGATTTTAGCCTAAAGGTAAACTATCAACCTACTTAAGATTGCCAGGAGAAATATCAATAACCTCAGATATGCAAATGACACCACCCTTATGGCAGAAAGTGAAGAGGAACTCAAAAGCCTCTTGATGAAAGTGAAAGAGGAGAGTGAAAAAGTTGGCTTAAAGCTCAACATTCAGAAAATTAAGATCATGGCATCTGGTCCCATCACTTCATGGGAAATAGATGGAGAAACTGTGGAAATAGTGTCAGACTTTATTTTGGGGGGCTCCAAAATCACTGCAGATGCTGATTGCAGCCAGGAAATTAAAAGAGGCTTACTCATTGGAAGGAAAGTTATGACCAGCCTAGACAGCATATTAAAAAGCAGAGACATTACTTTGCCAACAAAGGTCCGTCTAGTCAAGGCTATGGTTTTTCCCGTGGTCATGTATGGATGTGAGAGTTGGACTGTGAAGAAAGCTGATCGCCGAAGAATTGATGCTTTTAAACTGTGGTGTTGGAGAAAACTCTTCAGAGTCCCTTGGACTGCAAGGAGATCCAACCAGTCCATCCTAAAGGAGATCAGTCCTGGGTGTTCACTGGAAGGACTGAGGATGAAGCTGAAACTCCAAGACTTTGGCCACCTCATGCGACGAGTTGACTCCTGGAAAAGACTCTGATGCTGGGAGGGATTGGGAGCAGGAGGAGACGGGGACGACAGAGAATGAGATGGCTGGATGGCATCACAGACTCGATGGACATGAGTTTGAGTGACCTCTGGGAGTTGGTGATGGAGAGGGAGGCCTGGCGCACTGTGATTCATGGGGTCGCAAAGAGTCAGACACGACTGAGCGACTGAACTGAACTGAACTGAACTGAACTGAACTGAAGGAGCAACTAAATTAGAGTAGAAATGTAGTTTCTCAATTCAATTATCAGAAGGACCTGGTAGGGAACCTTGTCCATGAATGAAGACATCGTCACTTTGTCACCTAGATATTCAAGCTGGGACAAGTTATTTTCCAGAAAGTGGTGGCATCATCTTATGTCTGTCTGGTCTTTGGGATTGAAGGGGTATAGTTCTATGAGAACATGACTGGTAGAAATGGAACCAGCTCAAACATTAGCATTGTGACAGCAGCCTCACTGACAGTGGTTAAAATTTCAGCTTTCAGTTTTCAGATAGTAAAATAGCAAGAACGGTTTCTACCAAGGAACTGATACTTTTACCTACCTTTGCCACTTCACAACCACATTATATCTGGAAGCTAAGATATGGGACCAGGACTTTGAGTGTTTCCATTAGCAGGTTGGTTTGCACGACTAGATGAAGATGTCTGCGGGAGTCCAAATCTCATTTACCAAGAGGCTCCTTTTTATTTTTCCACTCACCTTCTGTATTGTATGACATAACAAAGTTAAATAGCATAGATTCCCAGGTCGAGGGCTAGTAATAGACTAGACCAAGTCTACTAGAGGATGAACAGTGGAGAAGCAGAAATTTTAATAAAATCCAGGGAGCAGGGGTAGAAAATCTGATGTTTTAATTAGTTCTACATCTCTCAGGCTTATGATACCTGTACAGTTATTTTCTGCTTCATCACCATGAGCTTGTTCAAGTAAAACAGTAATTAATAAAGCTTTAGACTGCCCTTCCCAACAAATTTAAAAAATCTGCAAGCAGAATAATTATATCATTTTATCACAGCCATTTAAAAAAAATAGGGTAATATAATTAGCAAATTGAGACTGACCTGTGACATGTCCAAGCACTTTCTTAACTGATAAATCAAGAATCGAACCAAGCATTTCTGGAGTCCCTCCAAGCACTAATACTCTATGCTTCTATTTCAAAAGGCAAAGGGATGCAGACAGCTCTTGAATTAACTGGGATGAAATTAATGTATGTAAGATAACTGATAATACTAAAACCTAATTTTATCAATTTATTTTTGGCTCTTCTTTCCCTAAATGTCTTTTTCTCTTCTTTCTGCTTATTTTTTGGTAGTTGCACAAATGGAAATGGAAGGTCAAATAGCTGGCATAGACAGAAGAGATGCAGGTCAAAGAAGATAAACTTTCAGCCATAAGTAGAGAAAGTTCTGAAGATCAAATGTAGAGCATGGGGGCTACTGTTAATGACATGGTATTGTATACTTGGAAGCTGCTGACAGTAGATCTTCACCTTTATGACCACAAAAAAAAAAAAAAAAAAAACTACATGAGTGATAAATGTGTTTATTTTATTGATGTTGGTAGTTACTATGCAACATATATGTGTATCAAACCATCATGCTGCACACTAATTATATACAACTATATTTGTCAATTAATAAATGTGTGGGTAGGGGGACAAACAGCTGACCTCTCAATATTAAAGCACTGGCCATTATCAAGATTCCACAACCACTTATGAAATTTATTGAGAATTCCTCCTATATCTATCTGTTGCTTGCCTTCTAACTAAAGAATTTATTTAACGTTGTTGATGAGTTTTCATGACCCCCACCCCACCCTGCCCCGCCGCCCATTCATAGAAGAGAAACACAGCACTGACGAGTCTGTTCCAGTGCATTGTGCTACTAGTTGGCCTCAATCCTGACCTAGAAGGAACATCTTCAAAGCTGAATGTTAATTTAGAGTCTGTTCCAGGTCAGTCCTTGGCATCTTTGCTGAGAAGACCTATTAATGCCAACCTCAACAAAAATAAACACAAGCCCATTAGGAAATGGACTAAGACCATTCATCATTTAGCATAAGACAAATAGCACAGCCTATCAAATGATGAACCTACCAACTCAAAACTGAGTACAAAATAGCATTTCCAAAATGTTTTCGTAGGTAATATACTATTAAAAGGTGTAGAGTTTACACATGACCAACAAACAAATTAATGTACAATTAAAATAACATAGTAGAAAACTCTAAATGTAATGATCTTGTGATGTAGTCTGAGTCAGGAATGCTCCAAAATAACATATTGTAATTTAGGGCATTTCACTGCAAATTATCCTTCATACCTGGCACAATTTAAGATACAAAGATGTATGTCTGGGTTATGGTGAAATTTTTATTATCATAAAAACAGTAAGCTGCAAAATATTAAACCATGACTAGTAATGTACCATGTCAATTTTTGAAACACTTTCAAATATCCCCATAAATGGAGAGATTTTTAGAGTTACCGAGTAGGTACAGGATTTTCTTGACAGTAAATTCTTATAGAATGAAGCTAATTTATACTCATTTTTCAATATCTAAAAGAACTACAAATTTAAATTAGCAAACTGTATTATACACTCGTATTGATAAGCATGTCCTTGGTGGTTCATATGTAAATATTTTAGATACTTCTTTGCATCCTTTGGAGAACTGGATTAGAAGGACACTTTTCTGAGGTCTTTCTGTCACTATAAGGGGCCGGTCCAGATAAAACGTCTGTATCATGTGGCTTATAGACAAGGAGACGACTCCTGTTGTCACCTGGGCAGGTGTTGCTTCTGCTATTAGCATACTAATACTTCAACAGTGTAAGTAACGAGGGAAATGAGGTCAGGACTGGGCAGAGACAAAGCTGGGAGAAACCAACTCAGCTCTAGGGCTGGTGCCCAAGGAGGTAGTCTACAGTCAAATGACCAGTCTAAAAGGGCACAGTGATCCTCCAGCGTGGTTGCAGCAGTCATCAGCATGTGAGATCCACTGAGAAGGTACAATTTGGCAAAATGAGGATTCAGCAGCAGGTGACCTGCCAAAACAGATGCCATTGTCACCGCAGAACCTGTGTCAGTCAGGGTCCGAGAGGAATCACACTCAGGTTAGGAAAATTCAAGAAAGTTCAAGTAAGGGACTATTTCAAAAGTTGTAGGATGAAATCATAAGGGAAAATACAATTCCCCAATACCTGAAAATGAAAGTGTTAGTCATTCAGTCATGTCTGACTCTTTGTGACCCCATGGACTGTAGCTCACTAGGTTCCTCTGTCCATGGAATTCTCCAGGCAAGAATACTGGAATGGGTCACCATTCCCTTCTCCAAGGGATCTTCCCGACCCAGGGATCAAACCTGGGTCTCCTGCATTGCAGGCAGATTTTTACCCTCTGAGCCACCAGGGAAGCCCCAATACGTAGCTAGGCTATATCCATCCCTAGCCAGAAGGGGTGAGAAGTGCAAGCAGTTCCTAGAATCTGGAAACAGGACCACCTGGAACAGAGCTCTGACCTTCTGTGGAAGGAGGCAGGCAGCTCAAGGTAGCCCCAGAGGGGAGAATCCAGAGATATAAATATATAAATTCTGGCCAAACCCAGCCAGAACTAGAGGGCAAGTGTTGGTAGGTTCATATGGGTCAGTATGGATGAGAGAGGAAGGATGCAAGGTGGAAGAGGGTGGAGAAGAGTCTGGCAGAGCAAACCAAAAAAATGGTGATATAAACAGGATCCCCCAAAATATGTGGGAGTCTAGGGATGAGGGTCCAGCATCCGGAGAAGGGCCAACAGAGGGAAGCAGAATATTACAGCCCTCATCAAAAAAACCCAGAAATTGCGTCAGAGGACTCTACCCACGTAGGAAGTCAGATGCTAACCATCAAACCAAGTCTGCTGGCACATACTCTGCCAGAGATGTGGGAGGAGGAGAAAGTCCCCAGGCATGCTGGAGGACTGGCTGCAGAGCAGAAACGCTCGTCCTAGATCCAGCTCACTGATGCCTTTAGCATCAGAAGTACTTTCTGCCTGGATCAGGACTGACAGAACTAGTCAGGATTGAGACTAGTGAAGAACAGCACATTGGCCACTGAGCAAACAGGAAGGAAAAGAAGTATCAGGGCTGTCAGAGACTGTATTATAACAGTCCCTGCAGGAAGTGGATGACACATTCAAGTTGGGAAACATCAGGAGAGTTTACAAAGGTGTGGGAAGAATGTAGGAAATCCTGAGAATCTACATGGGATGTATGCTCCACCTCTAGGCTTGGGACAGCAAGGGGAGGGGGTGGTTACAAAAGCCTTAACTGCAGCCTGAGAGATGCCCCCAGCCTCCAATTGAGGGACATCATCGGCCCTAGGATGGAAGGAGGGAGGCCACCTATGGAGAAGAAATCAAGGGGGCGTATCCCTGGACGCACTCTCCACCCCCTTCAGTCCTTCTGCAGGACTCCCCATTGACCAAACCCACCCTGCCGCTGGAGGACCAGCTTAGCTTGTCCATATAGGTCAATGTTGTAGGCGACAAAGAAGGGTGCCGAAGGTTGGGCTAGGGACACAGCAAAGCTGATAAAAATTATCCAGCACAGGCTGTCATGTCATCCTGGTGACAAATAATGAGGCTCTTTCCATGGGATACTTATCCTTTACAAAGGAAAAATAGTAACTTCACAGTAAAAGATACTAGCAGACCCCACCTTGACTAGACAATCAAGTTAGCATCACCAGACACAGGTCAAAGTGGTATCGTGTGCCTCCCTGTATGATTCACTGAGAAGAAATCCACTCTGGAGTCTAACTATGAAGAATCATCAGACAAACCCAGCCCGAGGGGCAGCTTGCAAAACAATTAGTCCGTCCACTTCAGAAACGTCAGTGTCACGAAATGTAAAGAAAGACTGCACAGTTGTTCCCGGTGAAAGGAGAGTAAAGAGACGTGATGGCTGAATGCGGCGCACGACACAGTGTTTTCTCCTGCTACCAGGACATCGCAGGACACGCTGTGAAATTTGAATTAGGTCTGCAAACCAGGGATCGGTGTTATATCTGTGTTAATTTCCTGATTTTGACTGCTGTACTGCAGTTATGTAAGAAAAAGCCCTTGTTTTTAAAAAATACACAATGAGGTATTGAGGTGTAAAGATGCCCTGTGTCTCTCTCCCCTCAAACAGTTCAGGGGGAAAAAGGCACAGAGAGAAAGAAAAGACAGAAAATACTATAAAATGGTAAAATGTGGGGAATTTGGGTGAAGGATCTATAAAAGTTCCTTTACTATTTTTGCAATTTTTTTTTTAAGTAGAAAATTATGTCAAAATAAGGATAAAGATAAAAGTGATGAGACCTTGAGCTGGTGGAATAGCAGTGGGTTAGAGAGAAAGGAACATGAACAATGTGGGAGGGAACATGGGTCTGATTTAAGCGATGGATTGTGTGGGAGGGGTCTACAGTGGACGTAACACATATGGTTTTGGCCACTGCATAGTGCAGAATATCGTCATTTTTGGTGTTGTTAGCATGAGTTGTTAAGCTGTCTGAATAATATATTAAATGTGCCCTGGCTAAAATTTAAATGTCTATTTCTATAATTTGCTATTTTCCTATCAGATTGACACAGTCATTTAAATATTAGTAGATTCAAAACAAGATCCCAAATATTGCCATCATCAATAGTAGTAAGAGTTTAATTCTTTCACCCGAAGAGCAAGCAGTTGTGAATTTACCCAGCAAGGGGCGAAAGAATGCCCCTGCCAAATCAGTCCCTCTTCTCCAGGGATACAGAGCCTATTAGAGCTCTTTGTAAACATCATTTAAAATGCAAAATAACTCAGACCTGTGAGAGAGCAGTTACCTGAAACTGAAACTGGAAGCCAGCTGTAAGAGAGAGCAATCCAAACTCTTCTCCTCTCATGTAAAACACAAAGTTGAGAAAGATAATCATACGTCTTATAGGCTTCCGTCAATCTCAAGTAGTCGCCAATATGAGAAATCAGCCCCATTTCTCTGATCATCCCATGTGTCCTATCCCAGGGTACAAAGCCCAGTTTTTTAAGGCATAATCTATTCAACAAATTCAACAAACATGTACCGAACACTTACCATTACATCAGCTTTCAATCAGTGTCCGATTTACGAGTAGGTATAACCCACACTTGGCAGGAAATAGACTTAGGGGTATAACTTTTCTGCTGTATATCTCATAATAGTGTAAGTTTTGTGTGACTAGTTATGATTATGGATTTAATGCCTAGTGAATATGAGTTTTATCTGTTTTCATGACTCAGAGCCCTAGTGAGATGTTTGTTATAACTGAAATACCTCAATATTGACGGCTTCGATTGAACAAGCAGCAGCTAGTGCACCCAGACTCAGCTACTGGGCTGAGAAGGGAATGATATTGAGGTGAAATAGGCAACTGGTTCCTAACTGATTGTCATTTTGAGATGCTTCAGGATCCCACAGATTCTGCAAGTGAAGTGAAAGTCGCTCAGTCGTGTCCGACTCTTTGCAACCCCATGGATTTATAGTCCATGGAATTCTCCAGGCCGGAATACTGGAGTGGGTAGCCTTTCCCTTCTCCAGGGAATCTTCCCAATCAAACCCAAGTTTCCCACATTTCAGGCAGATTCTTTGCCAGCTGAGCCACCAGGGAAGGCCAGATTCTGCAAGGTTACCATTAAATCCCATAGGTAACCATTAAATACCATAGATTCTGCAAGGTTACCATTAAAAATCCCTTCCTTTGGAATAACCACGCCTATCAAGGTCTCCTTTAAAATGCAAATACCCTTAAGGTATGTTAATAATACAGAAGGGTAAATTAATTTATTAACTATTATCAAGAATGAGGATAATATAAGAGTATTTTCAGGTCTGAAAGGGGAAGATTTTAAAATGGAGAAAAGGGTGGAGAATAGGGAAGTGCAAAGTTTTAGAGAAAGAAAAAAAAAAATCTGCCTACTTCACAGCTTTCCCTGGGACTGGCCGTAAAACTTAGGTCGTGAGTGTATGGTGTGTTTTCTTTAACTTTGTCCAATTGATAAATTTTTTTCCAAAGCTACAATCTACATCCCCAAATTTTGACAAACACATTGTATCAGAATGAGAGTTAAGGAGCAAGAGTACAGGAACTCAAATAATAACTAGAATTTCCAGAGCCCATGCTTTTAAATGTGGGAAGTAGCGTCAAAATCATAAAATAATTCAGGATGTTTGCTTATCTTCCCTATTTGCTTACCTCCCTATGACCTGCCATTTCTAGCATTCTCTCTCTGCCAAAAACAAAGTTTTGTTCTGACCACATAAAAGAGCAGCACTGAAATCTGCGGCTGTTTGGAAGAATATCTCCAAACATGGGGCTGAACTTCTTCAATTAATTTTCAAAAAACATTTCCTTCCATCGAGATATGTTTGGGATTTCAGGATTCAAAGCACTGTACCTTAAGCTTCATTTTCAAACTGAGCTTCCTCTTTAATTTTCTCATCACGTAGAGTGTGCGCATAGTGGAGAGCTCCCTGGGACCTGTGTCTGATCAGAGCCCACAGTTCCGCAGGAGGGATCTTCCAACCAAGATCTAAAGGTAAACCGCGAGTGTTCTCTTGAACACACTCTGGGTAATGGCTTATATTTAATCACTTCAAGTGCTGCCTCTCTTTCTCTCTGGTAACTTCTATTTTAATTTTCATCTTTAGTGATCAAAGAAAAAAAGCAAAGAAAAACTTACAATAATTTTTCTCCTAATTTTTTATCATTGCAACTGTATTTCTAAATTTTTCCCACTCTGTTTCCTAAACCTAACATAATGTTACATGCCAGTTATAATTTGATTTTTTAAATAATTGAAATGGTTTTTAAATTTTAATAGAATTTTGATAGAATATAATAAAATCCAGGAGGGTCAACTCTCTGGTCAGGCCCCACATGTGTAAAATAGCATAATGCTTTCTATCTCACACAGTCATGGTGGCACATGAAGTTATATTACATACATATCCTGCACAGAGTGGATGCTTAGTAAATAGTTTTTCAGTCATGTCTGACTCTTTGCGACCCCATGGACTGTAGCTTGCAGGCTCCTCTGTCCGCGGAATTCTCCAAGCAAGAATACTGGAGTGGTAACCATCCCTTTCTCCAACATAAGTCTCCTTCATTGAAGGCCGATTCTTTACCACTGCGCCACCTGGGAAGCCCAAATAGTAGCTATTATTTTCCAAGACTGGCATTTTAATAGCTGGCAATTCAAGAACAAGATAGATCCTGATAATGCTAAGAACATCAATGATAGCAGTTAGCTTATGTACGCTGCTTAATAATTTCTGATGCATTTTCTACAATAATCACACACCTCTGTGAGGTAGATGGACAATGTGATTATATTAGTTTTTCATTGCTGCATAACAAATGGCCACAAATTTACTGAATTAAATGATGCAAATATATTATCTTATAGTTCTGCACATGAGAATTCCAACAGGGGTCCACCAAGCTTCAATCAAGGTGTCAGTAGGGCTGTGTTTCCTTCTGGAGGCTTTAGGGGAGAATTGAATTCCTTGCTCACCCAGGTTGTGAGTGGAATTTAGTTCCTTGCAGTCGTAGGACTAAGGTCCCCATTTCCTTGCTGGTTGTCAACTGACAGCCATTCCAGCTTCCAGAGGCTCCCCTATTGATCAGCTCATTGCCTCTTCCCTCTACCAAAGCCAGCAACTTTAGGGTGAATCCCATTCATTTTTTTCAGGCTTCCCTGGTGGTAAAAAAATCTACCGGTGATGCAGGAGACCCGGTCTTGATCCTTAGATCTGGAAGATCCCCGGAGATGGGAATGGCAAACCGTATTCTTGCCTGAACAGGGAAGCCTAGCAGGCTACAATCCGTAGGGTCACAAAGCGTCAGATACAAATGAAACGACTAACACTTTCAGACTTGCAATCATTTTTCAAATCTTTCCTGCCTCATCTGGCACAACATCTTTCTGATTTCAGTCGGGAAAAGTTTCCCAGTTTTAAGTGTTTGTGTGACTAGATTGGGCCCACTCCAGGATAACTCCATCTCAGAGATCACACCTGCAAAGCCCCTTTTATCATGGAACATAGCACATTCACAAGCGCTAGGGATTAAGACATAGACATCTTGGGAGATGGAGAAGGGCATGGCAACCCACTCCAGCATTCTTGCCTGGAGAACTCCATGGACAGAGGAGCCTGGCCAGCTACAGTCCATGGGGTCACAAAGAGCTGAACACAATTGAGTAACAAATACAACAACACATCTCGGGAGATTCATTAATTTTCCTCCCACCGTTATCATTATCCACATCTTCAAGAAGAATAATGAAGATCAAAGAGAATAAGAGCCTTGCAAAGAATGCACAATAAGCAGCAAAGAATGGACTCAAACCCCCAAGTTGTTTTACTCCAAACCCAAGTCAGTGTTCTTCCAACAGTTTTTTCTCTGAAAGGCAATTTGGCATTTTTTGCTCTTGCCTCGTCCCTCCCTCCCACCCACATGTAAACCCACACTTTCATTAACTATATTTAAGGCTGACATTCTTCAGGAATTAATGCATTTTCCAAAGCTTCCATAAAGAAGCCAAAGTTTAGTTGCATTTCTACTGATTTTGATGTAATTTCTTCCAGGACTTGCACCATTGAAACTTTTATTTTGCCAACAATTGGATACTTCCAGCTGGAGCTATAAAGAAAATATATTTTCTGATGGGCTGAGCATTAAAAGAAGTTTATGTCATGGTACATTTAGGTTATCTCACAATTCTTCTCAAAAGTTGTACTTAACAATTTGATACTGAAATGTTCAACATTCATTTGAGATAGGCCTGATCACTTCACATTTCCTAGAAAATAGTATTTCCAGGCTCCTATCTTGTTCCTAGGATTTAGAAACATAATTTCAAATTTATTTTCATGTGATTTCAGTTGTCCAGTAAGTGTTTATTAAACCCATTGATAAATATAAAATGTTGATAGGCAACTCAAGGGAATATATGATTAAATGGAAAATTGTGGAGCCCAGACTGTAGTCTGCAAACAATCATGTTCCTGAAATCTAAGGCAACTGTTCTGACTAGAAGTAGAAAATGCTCTTTAAAGAAAGATGAACAGTAAGTTCAGGTTGATTGTATGCAGAAATATAGAGAACATGGTAAAAGCCTGGCCATAATCAGTCATATACAAGAAAAAACAATAAAATAAATGCTTTTTTTTAAATCCTGAAAAGTCATCAGTTTATGCATTTTGATATGTTTCTAAAAATTACAAAATTAAATCAATAAAACTCATTTGTAAAAAGGCCAGGCCATGAAGTAGATGCAAAGCAAAATAGAGACATTAAAGTTTTTTAATTTTAATTTAAATTTTAGCATTTAAGACATTTAAATTTCAAGTGAAATTTAAGCAAAATTAGTCTGACAACAGTACCCAATCTGAACTGTAAGTGGAAGAAAATAAGGACTGATAAAGAGCCAAATGCTTTCCAGCCATCTCAGTCTGTGATAATGAAGGCAGTGTAAATGAATAGTTTACAGGCTCTAGAGTCTGACAAATATTGGGCCAAATTCTGGCTTTTTCCTTACCAGCTCTTTGAGCAAGATACTTGATTACTTTAAGACTCAATGTTCTCATCTATAAAATGGAGATGATGATAATCAATTCATAGAATTGTCAGGAGAATTAAATGAACTGCTATATAAGAAACACATAGCATCTAACAAGCAGATAACACTCAGTAACTCTTAACTGTCATGATTATCAAGATTATTAACAATGGCGGCAATGAAATGGAAAGAGAAGAGACAAAGGTCATTTTGAAGGCAATATGATTAGGACACAGTAAATATCCCCAGACTTTCTAACTTATCACTAACACTTAATTATTCAGGAAGTTGGTACAGCCTAAAACCTGACTCAATCTAGATCTTCACTCCGAATACGTCACCCTAAATCGTTTCTGTCTACATAGGGCAAAATATGGTCAGGATCGTACTCTAAAGAACTCCAATTAACAAGATTGTCCAACAGAACTTTCTACAGTGAAATAAATGTTCTATATTGGAACTACACTAGCCACATGTGGCTATTGAGCCATAGAAGTGTGGCTAGTTGAGCTGAAGCTGAACATCTTGGCCACCTGATGCAAAGAGCCAGTTCATTGGAAAAGACCTGATGTTGGGAAAGATTGAGGGCAAGAGGAGAAGCGGGCAACAGATGGTGGATGACATCACCAACTCAATGGACATGAGTTTGAGCAAACTCCAGGAGATAATGAAGGACAGGGAAGGCTGCTGTGCTACACTCCATAGAATAAGTCCATACTCTAGGGTCACAAAGAGTTGGACACGACTTAGCAGCTGAACAACAAGTGCAACTAAGGGACTATTTCTCTAAAATTTTAGTTAATTTCATCTTATTAATTAATTGGCAAATTTGATTTTAATTAAAAGTGAATGTCCACATGTGGCTGGCAGCTACCTCCCTAGACACTGGCACAGCTCCTAATCACAGCCAAGATGGTCTGTGATCAGGATGTGAACCCTTCAGTGCAAATGCATGGGGTGTTGCTGGTGGGTGGCTCTGAGTACAGAGGAGGTGTTCATAAGATGACTCCAAAAGCTGGAGTAGACTAGAACAAAAGCTGAGGCCATGATCATCTTAGAGCTAGAAAGCCCAACTCTTCACTGTACAATTCAAAGCTAACTATTGAATACGTTTACATTATCCAATAGTTTACATAAATTTGAAGGATGGGTAGAGAAAAGGAAATGAATTAAGAGGTAAGAAAATGAAATGGGGGACACTAAAGACAAGAGTTCAATTTCCAATGAGGAAGAAGTTGGGGGCGATCTGCTCCTCTCGGTCTCTGAGCACAAGTGAAACTCGAGCTGGAGGAAGAAACAAGTAGTTTGATTTCACTTCCTGTTTTTTGCCTTCTCCATCTATTCGCCCACTTCACTTCCAATTCTAACCCTTCGGCTAACTGCTTCCCTCCTCTGTCTTCTTCCCTAATAGTGACAGCACAGAAAGAAACATAAACATTCTGGAAAGTTCATTCTGTCGTTCCTAAGAGAAGCAGAGGAAACAGGGTAGGGCAGATGGAGAAACTGTGATTCAGTTGAACCAAAAGCCTCAGCTGATCCCTCAGACGGTGTGGTGGTGGAAGAGCTTGAGTGGCCCCTTCAAAAGGTCTTGAATTGTCCTGAACTGAAGCAAAGAGGCTAGTCCTTTGAATTTTCCCCAGCCCCAATGCAGGCTGTGCCTGGGGCAAAGGCATAGACTTGAGCAAGGCAGCTTCCCTTTGGCAGAGGACGGTGCCTAGAGAAAGAGGGAATTCCTGGAGAGGAAACTACCTATCTCAGCAACCAAAGCTCCAGGCTGTTGACAGACAGAAAGAGCCCACAAAAGTGGGGCGGAGGGGGGAGGCGGCAGGGCAGCAGCCACTGGGGCTGGGTCCCAGTCTTTGCCACCAACAGGTGAACTTGAACCATCCACTCGCTGTTTTGGGTGGAATGGCTTTTAAACCACCCCTGAGCAAAAGGTTTATGTCTCATTCTTAAATGTCTCCAAGGAGCTCTTTTAGAACGTGATATGCCCTTTAACACTGATCAGTAACATTCATAGTTAGGAAGTTCTTTCTGATATCTAACCTAAATCTCTCCTACTTCAGTTTCAAACCACTCCCTTTTCCATCCTTAATGAATTAGGAAAAGATCTGGTAATCACTGTCACTTACCTCATAATTTTCATGTTTAACTTTATCAGGATTTACAGATACCTGAACATTCTATCCTATGTGGCATTTTATCCCACTTAGCTATTGCCTGCTTTTTAACTCATGAGAAATACTGTTTAATCTTTTTAGTACATTTTCTAGATTCTTCATTACTTTATTTATGGAGCTTCTTTATTCCATAAAGTATGGAGGCCAAACTTAATGAGTCTTTAAAACACCATGATTAATGAAGTCTTTGTTCAGACGTTTGGTATATTACAACCTAACATGGGTTAGCTTTCAAATTGCCTTTAACTATCCCTACATTAAAAATGTATATCAGATTGTTTAACCTCAAGGAAGAAGTAATTTTCCCATGAGACCTATTTATAAAGTAGGATAGTATCTTCCCTTATAGGGGAAGCTAAGGTAAACTATTAATGACATGTATCAAGTACAAAATGTTCTTAATGTTTACACTCTCAAAATAATCTTTAAAATAACAAGACTCATTTTGCCTATTAGAATTTGGTTTTCAAAGACAAATATCTTAATCATTATTAGCTCAGTAATCAATACTTGGGAAGTTACTGTTTTTTCTGAGTACAGCCTCCATAATCCTATTGGCTAATGTGAGTTTTTTGACATGTTATATCTTTCCTGCCATGTTCAAAATTAGAAGAAAAAAAATGAATAGAGTTTCCTGACAGATTTTTCTGTTAGTATGTAGAGTTCAAAAGAATTACAGGAAAAACAAAGCTCAAATTTTGTGTTTTAAGGAACACATGGAGAAAATACAAAAAAAGAAAATTCACTTTCTACCTGATATGTCAAAGATAAAGACAATTGAAAACATTTACAGTGGTTTCTATATTCTATTTAAGTGTAAATTTTATATTTATACATGGGAAGTAAGTATATCATATATACTTATATTTGGGGATACAGCCTCCTTAAATGGACCTCTGCCTGATCCTTTTATCATCTCCTTCTAAAAGTTGACTACCCACAAATGCATGTCAATTGGAGAGTCTCTTGACACTGTAATTTGGATCTTCTCTGCCCTGTAGGTGCGATGACTGTCACTTCTGCCTCTTTGATTTATATTGCCCTTGAAAAAAGTGAAAGTCACTCAGTTATGTGCGACTCTTTGCGACCCTATGGACTATACTGTCCATGGAATTCTCCAGGCCAGAATACTGGAGTGGGTAGTCTTTCCCTTCTCCAAGGTATCTTCCCAACCCAGGGATCGAACCCAGGTCTCCCACATTGCAGGCAGATTCTTTACCAGCTGAGCCACAAGGGAAGCCCATATTTTCTCCCAATTCTGACTATGAGCCCTGGGTTTACTCCTCTGATACTGCTGTTCCCACAGGTGGGGAAGAGCAGCTGAGCTGTTTCACAAAATCCCTTTGCACAAAAATACCTTCCCCATTTCTTCCCAGTCATACATTTCAAAGGTGAAGAATGCTTTATATTTTGGTGATAGGTACTGTCTAGGCACTAATTTCGGAGAAGGCAATGGCAAGCCAGTCCAGTACTCTTGCCTAGAAAATCCCATGGATGGAGGAGCCTGGTAGGCTGCAATCAGTGGGGTCGCTATGGGTCGGACACGACTGAGCGACTTCACTTTCACTTTTCACTTTCACACATTGGAGAAGGAAATGGCAACCCACTCCAGTGTTCTTGCCTGGAGAATCCCAGGGACGGGGGAGCCTGGTGGGCTTCCGTCTATGGGGTCACACAGAGTCGGACACGACTGAAGTGACTTAGCAGCAGCAGCAGCAGCAGCAGGCACTAATTTATTTAATCCCATACTAAACTTGTAATATAAGTACTATTGTTACTATTCTACATTTTAGAAAATTAAATTCAAAGAAATTAAATATCTTACCCAAGCTGCATATCAGTAAAGGGCGTAGACAAGATTTGAATAGGTATTTCTGACCCTAGTGCACGTGTTTCCCATTATCCACTGTATATCCCCGGCCATATGTAGGCAGGACAGCTTAGTGGTGCAAAGGGACGATGGAGTTAAACTGTTAAAAGTGTTCCAAAACCACTTCTCAGTTTATGACCTACTTGGCATCTCTACACTCCAGGTCAATGATGTGTAAAATGGATATAATATTAATAATAGTGAATAGTTCATAGAGTTGGTATAAGCATTAAATGTGACTGGGTGTAAGATAATGGTTAGCATGTAGTGTCATTAAATTAGCTATTATTATTATTTTATTTTTAACACACACTAAGAAGATCCTGTGCTGTGTGTTTAGTTGCTTACTCGTGTCCTACTCTTTGCGGCCCCATGGACTGTAGCCCGCCAGGTTCCTCTGTCCGTGGGATTCTCGAGGCAAGAATACTAGATGGGTTGCTATCTCCTTCTCCAAGGGATCTTCCTGACCCAGGGGTCGAACCCATGTGTCCTCTGTCTCCTGAATTGCAGGAAGATCCTTTACCCACTGAGCCACCAGGGAAGCCCCAAGAAGGTCCTGGTGGTGGTGGTTTAGTCACTAAGTTGTGTCTGACTCTTTGTGACCCCATGGACTGTAGCCCGCCAGGCTCCTCTGTCCATAGGATTCTCCAGGCAAGAATACTGGAGTGGGTTGCCATTTCCTTCTCCCGAGAAGATCCTACTGAAAAGCAAATGATATAAAAGTGGAAGGGGGCAGTAACACATTAATTCAATAGCCCATGTAGAATCTGAAAGCTAGAAACTAGTCACCTAGTAGATCTGCAGGGAAATGGATATGAGCAGGTGTATTTGACTGTTGGACAAGGCAGAGCTCCATGAAGGTAGTGCTATGGTGGACAATAACTGGGAGCAAGGGACACTAGAAGCCCACATTTAAAATTATATATGTGGGAGAATAATTATAAAACTACTTGGAGTTATATATGGGACGTGTATTAAATCTAGGCCTTAAATTTTTATTATTCCCTAATTTGGGTCAAGGTCTGGTGCTTAGTAAAGTCCAGCGTGTGTCTGACAGCATTCCAAATATCCTTTATTCATCTTAATTTGACTTTCAACTTCTTAACATTCTACTTCTTTGTCAGCACCTCAGAGGAGATAGCCTGCCTAAGTAGTAGATTTCATGCAGCCTTCAACTCTATACTGGTACCAAGATCTTAAAACTCTCTGATCAACTTGTCATACTTTAAGAATTAAAGCCTTGGTGGCATGATCAAATGCTGAGATTCCATTGAGAACTTCACCTAGGATTTTAATCTGACTCTCTGTACTTGCTAGTTGCAAGAATATATAAAATTTTTATTAGTTTGTAGTGATTGCTTATGTTAAAAATTAAATCATGCAGAGGAAAGGGTCATGGAAGTGACTAAATCTTCAGAGGAAAGATGAAACCATTTATACCTTTGCTTTTCCAATTGGTGCACAGTCAGAGGAATTTAGATTCCCAGTAACAGTTCAATAAACACTCTATTAGAGTAGTAGGAACTTGAATGCCTACTTCATAACACAAAACCAATGGATGTGCACCATATTATTATGAATTCCTCAGTGAATTTTTAGTAATATCTAACATTCGAAGGACTGATGCTAAAGCTGAAACTCCAATACTTTGGCCACCTCATGCGACGAGTTGACTCACTGGAAAAGAGTCTGATGCTAGGAGGGATTGGGGGTGGGAGGAAACGGGGACGACAGAGAAAGAGATGGCTGGATGGCATCACCGACTCGATGGACATGAGTTTGAGTGAACTCTGGGAGTTGGTGATAGACAGGGAGGCCTGGCATGCTGTGGTTCATGGGGTCACAAAGGGTCGGACACGACTGAGCGACTGAACTGAACTGAACTGAACATTCATTCTTTTTGTGTCCCTCCAGTAAAATAAACCTTAATAGTAAGAATGAGTATGCTATAGTGGCATGTGTTTTTTTTAGTGTATCAAAAGCACCAACTAACAGTATTTTAATCTAAATTCCATCAATTAATAGTGAACCCTACGTCATTGGTTGTTGTTGATTAGTTGCTAAGTTGTGTCCCATTCTTTGTGACGCTATGGACTGTAGCCCACTAGGCTCCTCTGTCCATGGGATTCTTCGGGCAAAAATACTGGAGTGCATTGCCATGATTCACTCCAGGGGATCTTCCCAACCCAAGGACTGAACCTGCATCTCCTGTGGCTCCTGTATTGCAGGCAGATTCTTTACAACTGAGCCACCAGGGTAGCCCAGGGCAAAAAAAAAAAAAAAACAAAACAACGGCCTGGATTCAACAAACCACACAGAATGGGAGTAAAAGAAAGGATAATTCATCAGCAAGGTGTGAGATGAATTAGAAGGGCCATCAAAATAATGGAGGCATGGTGAAGCCAGAAAGAAACCAAATACTATTTTGTGGAACCAATATGATTTAAATGCAAAGAGCAAAGGACAGAGGCAATCCCAAGAATTAGAATTACCTGTATGATGATGGCATGTGTGTGTGCATATGTAGAAATGGAGTTTCAAAAAGGCTGGGTAAGGTCACAGTGTTATGGCAGAATGTGGATTCAAAGCTAGGTCTTCGGCTTTGAATTTGGTGTACAGCAAAAGGGCATGGTTCTTCTCTAAATACACCATGAAAAAAGGAAAAGGATCTGCTAGAGAGTGTCCTGATACAAGAGAAAAGATACAAGATACAATAGCAAAAGACACCACTATCTTTGAAGAATAAAAACACAATAGGAAATAAGAATAATATTAAAACAAAAAATAAGATATAAGCTGGAGAAATATATGCTAAAACGTTATATAGGAAAGATGCACTCAGAGTGCTTAGCGTTGTTTTTAATATATCATTTGTTAACACAGAGTCCAACAATTATCTCATATTCTGTGATAATATTAGGAGTATTCCCTGAGGTCAAAAAAAGATTAAGTGATAAGATATTTTAAATCTGAAATTTTAATATTTTCCATATTATTTAGAAATTGGATGTGATGTTTTTCCATCCAAGAGTGTCAAATGCTCTCTACCTCTGTAGACATGTTGTTCTTGAACATTTATCTCAGAACAAAGCCATCATCAGCTCACAGCTTAGTCATGAAGTTCAAGAACTGAGACCCAGGGACTTGTCCATATAAGTGAACATGTTTAACCTGTGCAGCATGACAGAAACTAAAATGCTTCTTTCTAATGGATGAATCATAGCATAATACAGACCTTCCCACAAAAGAACTTGACACTTTTTAAACATGCAATTTTAAAACCATTTAGTAAGCACAAAAGATCTCAGTTAACGTTAGATTTAGGAGAAGTAATTCACAGGAAAAGTCCTTCGCTGGAATTTGACTCTTCGTTTCAGTGATCCTCAACCTTGACCATGTATCAGAATGACTTGCAAAGCTTTATAAAAACGCCTGCAGAGTCAGAACCTCTGAAGGTGCAGCCTGGACTTATTTGTCTGGGAAAAAAAAAAAAAACACAATTCTACAAATGACTTAAATGCACAAACAAGATTGAGACTTCTGATATAAGCAATTCATAAACACATAAATGGTTCTTCAGTCACTTTTCTCTGTGGGGAATTAGTTAGGATATTGCCATGCAAACCTAAAAACTACAGTGTTCCCTGATAAGGAGAGTTTGACCACTTCTCAGTAGAGTTACCTCAGTTCCACAGAACAGCTATAATTCCACAATCTGTGCACCTCCAGGCGATCCCACTTTCAGCAGCTGTGATAAATTCCAAGCATATTTCCAATGCAAACCACCCCAGCCTTTGAATCTAAATCCCTCCAACTCTCTCCTAAACTTTAACTGTGTAAGTGTTCCCTTTAGTTCAACTTTCCATTTGCCTGTATTAGTCAGCTAGAATAGTTTAAAGATTTATAGATAGAAAAGCTCACATATGATTCATATTTTACTGTAATCAAATATTAACTAGTTTGCTCGTGCTACCAAGTATTTGTCTACTGGGGACACTTGAAAATAATTATTTTCAATGAATCTGGGGGTTTTTTTCTTTGAAAAGTGATAGTTGACCTCAATAAATATTTATTGGCATTCTACTATTGTTGGACATAGTGACATGCACTGAAATATAATAATGCCCTTAATCTGCTCATATTCTAATAGGAGAGCATTCACTTGACAAATATTTATTGAATGGAAGCAAAGATATGTAAGGTGTAATCTCTGCATTCTGGGACATCCCAGTTTACATGGAGAGGCATATTTATACACAGAACTTCCTCTTCCGTTTGCTAAGTGTCATGACAAAAGTATTATGAGGTGCTGTTGCTGCTGCTGAGTCACTTCAGTCATGTCCGACTCTGTGTGACCCCATAGACGTCAGCCCACCAGGCTCCCCCGTCCCTGGGATTCTCCAGGCAAGAACACTGGAGTGGGTTGCCATTTCCTTCTCCAGTGCTATGTGATCACAAAGGAAAAGCTGTCTATATGGGGAAAGTCAGTACATGCTCTTCAGAGAAAGTGGCATCTACAGTGGAAGAACAAATGGAATTTTCCAGAGGAAAAAAAAGAGTATTCTTTCTTCTATACAGAAGTAGTACATGAATAAGAAAATCGTGGCACTCTCATGGCAGAATGACTTCATGGAATATTTAGCCACAAGACTCATCAACTCTTTTTCCATTGCCCTCATTGTTGTCACACTTGATGACTGCACCAGAGCTGTAGATAACCATCCAGTTGCCCCGCCTCTCAGCTCTTTAGTTCCAGTCATCATATAGAAAGGTAAAATGATGGAGAATGGCTCTCTCTGCCACACTGTCTTTGAAATAGGACGTCAGTCTTCTCCTGCCTTTGGACTCAGACTTGAACTAGACCACAGGCTCTCTTGGGTCTCCAGATTACTGACCACAGCTCTTGGGACCTCTTAGCTTCCATAACCATGTAAGCCAATTTCTTATAATATGCATGTGTACATGTGTGTATTCATGCATAAGTATGTGTGTCTTATAAGTTCTGTTTTTCTATAGGACTCAGATTAATACAATAAGCATCAATAAACAAAATGGATAGATGAATGAATAATGGTATGTATAGTTAAAATATGGTGGGGGAATAAGGATATGAAGCTAAAGAGATATCAATAATAATAATAATACCACAAATAGATTATGCCTTAATTATATGCAAGATACTCAGTCAAAAACTTTTTAAGTGGGCAATCTCATTTAATCTTCAAAACACTATGAGATGTGACTTTACTAGCTCCATTTTAGAGAGAAAGTCACTGAAGCTGAGAGAGAGGTGGTAAATTTCTAAGGTCACATTATTAAAAATGTTTTGTTTTAATTCATTTCCAAAATAGAAATTCTTTTCTTCATTATTTCAGTTCTTTTAAATCAATGAACTAATCAAGCAGCAAGAATGTACTGAGCCTGCTATTATGTGCCCTTTGTGATTTCCTCTCAGGAAATGAAGCTGCTGACGGTGAGCGCAGGCATCTTGGCTTCAAGAAACATCAGGTCAAAAGTACTCCAAACGCAGGATGCCTCTGCACAACCTTCCATTTTTCAGTTCTACAACTAGCTACTTGCAATAGAAATAAGTAATTATAAGAGCAAAATAACTACTAATTACAAGCAGCTGTAAATAAGAAAAACTGAGTTCAATGAAGCGTATAACCCATGTGTTCCATTTCAGAAATGTGCTGTCCAGGTCATTAGTAACATGGGAATCATTTTTCACTCTAGAAACCAAAAAGTCTGTCCCTGGTAGACTTATAAAATAAAAACTAAAGTAAACACAAAAACAAACACCTTTTTTCTCCCTCACACAGCCATCTAGACCATGAATTGGCCAACTTTCCCCATAAAAGATCACAAAGTAAGTATTGTAGGCTTTGTGGACCATATAGTCTCTATCACAACTATTTAACTTTGTAGCTGCAGCATGCCAGACAGCCATAGACAATAAGTAAATTGACATGCTTATACATCCAATCAAACCGTATTTCTGAAAATAAATGGTCAGCTGGATTTGGCCTGAAGGTTGTAGATTGCCCAATCCCTGGTCTACAACATTTGATACCATATTCCCAGATTAGAAAACATAAGTAGTCTGCTCACTCTGATGAAAATTATGAATTGATGAGGTCTAATCTGATGAATACTAGTATATATCCAAAAGAATAGGTTGAGAACAGGTGAAATGTAGCAGTGTTTACTGGTTTGTTTCTCTACTTGAGCCTATAGTAAATAAATAACTAATAAAGAACCTGTGTCATTAAAGAATCAGCGCAGTAAGAATCAGAATGGTCAGGATAAGAATGGTAAGAATCAAAATCTCACCATTTTAAGACAGGACTCTATCATTTATGTCAACATCATCTTTCACTGGCAGGTTCTTAAACATTATTGGTTCCTTCACATAAATTCCACTTTACTGTGGATATTTAGGTATCATAGACAACTCAGATTTGTTATTTACCCCATGGTTGGTGACTTGTAAACTTGTGAACTGAAACATAGAAATCAATTGGATAAAACCACCTGCAATTTAGTTTTTAGGTTATTTCTAAGTGGTACCGCAGATTTCAAAGGTAATGACTTAGACATCAGAAAATCTGCATTGGCAGGTTTTGACCAAGGATTTTGAATTTTGAAAGATTACAGGCGAATGTTTTTAAAATTATAATAAAATTATCTGAGTCATAAACCCATTAATATTTAGATTATAATCAAATATTAAATCTTTCAATTTAAAACAATGTCATTTTTAACCACCAAAAAAAAAAAAATCATGTAGCTAAAACTATTTTAATTCCCCTTAAAACTGCATTAATCTTAGTAAACAACACTTTTTTTTTTTTTTTGCTTTACACATTTTTTATAGATTTATAAAATCTATAGTATTTTGTTAACACTTTAGGTTGAAAATGAGATCTTGTTAACACATTATACTGGGATTTTATTGCTATAGGAACTGAAAGAACTTTCAAAAGCTATCTGGTTTAGGCCTTAACTTTCAGTATAGAGTCGTTAAACTTTAATTTCCAAAGTGAATTCCACAGAATGCAAGTACCACCATTAAAAAAAAAAAAAAACATGCTTTGTGTTGTTTTATTTTATTCAATAAGAAGGATAAATTCTAAGTTCAACTAAGTTGAGGAAACTCTTGGTTAATCTTAAAACAGGATTCAAAGCTGATCTTCAGAAAATCTATTCTTCTGGAATATAATTTACTCTATTTGCCCTAATTACTACCCTCAGAAGTTTTATGTAAGGCTTGGGTTAGCATTTGGAAGAAAACAGCATTCCTTGTCTGGCAGGGGTAGGCCAAGGATGTCCTGGGGGCAGAACAAAAGTCTCCTTCAACTTTTTCTTTCCAAACTACTGAAAGAGATTGAGAAGCAGGTTCATGCACTGCCAACAGAGAAGGCCTTCTCTAATCCATGTACACGAGTCTCATTCCTAACTTTGGTTCAGAGACTTGAATTGTAAATCATTATCAATCAACAAAATTCTATTTATCAGTTTAAAACTACGCCATGTGCTGTACTACTGTTATTATTATTTTGAGTTATAAATTAGGAGAGAGTTGCTAGAGCCTGTGGAGTTTTTTAAATAAACAACAAAAGTACATTGAGGCAAAAAAAAATTTTTTTAATCTTTATTTTAAATTACAAAGTGGATCGTGACAATAATCTTTGAACAACCAAAGGGCTGTTTGTGGAACAGCTGAGCACATTAGAGAAAAATCATTTGTCTTTCTTGCCATAGTAACAATGTTCTGAGAGTTAAATGTACATTTTTTTCAAATGTTGTTTCACTCATTTCCATACTTCATAAGCATAACTTCTGTACATAAAAACACCTGTCAGTTGATTATCAAGTGCTTACATGAAAACACAATAAAAATATGGTTCAGTTCAGTAGAAACTACCAAAAAAAAAAAAAGAGAGAGAAATTCTTATTTCTTAGTTTTATAAGAGAAAGAGTGTGGTTAACAAAATAGTGTATTTTAAAGTAACAAATGTCCTGTTGAGACAACTAAGTCCATCAATGGTTGTTTGAGAATATAATGTAATATATTTTTAAAATCTTCTAAAATCAGGTATTATATGAAGAATAAAATAAATAAAAAAATAATAAAGAATAAAATCTTTATTATATGATGAGTTGAACATCATATGCTCTAATTTAAAATTGCCTTATAAATTCTGAAGCCCTCTTTTTATGTAGAAAGGCAGGAGGGATAGATCAAATAGAAGAAAAAAGTAGAGACTGGTCAATTGGAAGAGGTAAGTTGAAAAAAACAGAAACATCAGAAAGAGACCTTTAAGAAGATTTTAAAAAGGAGAAGGGCATTGAAAGAGAGATAAAAGGAAAGAGTAGAAAACAAGAAGAAAGAAAAGGAAGAAAACAGGGCTTCCCTGGTGGTCCAGTGATTAAGAATCCGCCTTGCAGTGCAGGGAACACCAGTTCAATCCCTGGTCTGGGAAGATCCCACATATCTGGGAGCAACTAAGCCCAGGCACCACAACACCTAGCATGCGTGCCTAGACCCTGTGCTTTAGAGCAAGAGAAACAGCGGCAAGAGGACGCCCGTGCACCACAGTGAAGAGTAGCCCCCACTCTCCACAACGTCAACGAAGGCCAAGAGCAGACAAAAATAAACATGTATTTTTCATAAAGAGAAAAAGAAGGCAAGAGTAGTAAAGGAATCAAAATAGATTTATAGCTAATATAATGTGCCTTATTCCCCCCCCAAAAAAAAACTATTTTGAAGAGAAAGATGGCTAAATTATATAAAACACAAACTGCAACCACCCAAGAATTGCAGAACTGAAACTTTTCTGTTACCAAATAGCCCTATTGCTTCACAATAATATGCCCTGCCTGGCATTTCTGGAACACAAAGATCATTCTATCTGCTATCTGATCTGCTATCTGATCCCATGGCTCACTTCCTGCTCCTTCCCTCGGTGCAAGCCCCGTGTCCAGAGGAATATGCTAGACACAGTTGGCTCAGTACTGGAAGTAAAGCTTTAAGAAAAGGAATATCCAGGTCCATAGGTAGCACAGGAGGATCATGGAAATTTTGTAGCCATCAGTGTAGTAAGTAATTTAAGGAAGTGTCATCAATGGATGCTGAAACCTTGGTCTCAAAGTATTACTGCATAGATGACTTATTAATTAAAGGGGGAAAGTTTATCTTTACAAAGGAGAAATCTGGCAGTCACCATCTTCATCAAGTAACCAACTAAGCACCACCAACAGGGGAACAACCTGACGTTCACCTCTGTACTATTCCTGCCCAAAATATTTTAACCTAAACCGAACTATGAGGAAACAATCAAACAAATACAGAATTTAGGACACTCTGCATGACAAGTGACCTGACTTTTCACAAAAGATAATAGCATAAAAGATTAAAAATGGGGAAACTGTTCTGTGAGAAAAGATAAAAGACTACCAAAATGCTATGCATGATCCTAGGTTGGTTCCTAGATAGAAAAAAATAGAGCAATAAAAAAAATAGGGGGACAGTTATAGAAATGTAAATACAGATGATATATTAGGTGATGTCACTGAATCATTATTATTAGTTTTTTAGGTGTGAAAAGATTTATTATGTAAGAGATGTCCTTATTCTTAAGAGATGCAGGCTAAATATACTTGGAGGTGACAGGATGTCTGCAACTTACTTTCAAATAGGTCACCAAAACCTCTGTGTGTGTGTGTGTGTGTGTGTGTGTAAGGACATAAATGTGGCAAAATATAATTGGTGAACAAGTGTTTGTTGTACTATTATAAACTGTTCATAGGTTTAAATAAATAAATAAAAAGCTGGACAGCAAGGTGGTGTTGGGAAATTGTGAGCCTTGAAGTCAGAGAACCTGGAAGCTCAAACTGGTGTTTCTCCCTTGGCCACTCTAGCCCCTTGAGCTGGAAAAGGATTACCTCACTGATCTCCTCATAAGATTGCTCTGAAGATGTGTAATGTATGTGAAGAGGTGTTTGTAAACTATAAAGCACCCTAGAATTGTCAACTTGCAGTCCAAGGATACAAGACAGGGTGCCGTGCATTTGGATACGGGGAAATTTTCACCTTTGCTTTCTGTAGTCTCTAAGTGAAATTTATCACTTTTTCCAATTATACACATAGGCATGACTTATATATCTTGTGTCAAGAACACAGTAAGAGATCAACACATGTTGGCTCTATTATCGATGCAGTTAATTGTTTCAAATTGCACAAATGAGGATCATGAAAAGCATGAGTCAGTCATGCGGTTCTTAGAATCTTGCATCCTCTTTTTTCTTTCACATCTTAAAGGACACATCTACTCTGAGCCTATGCCATGTGACAGATGCTGTATCTCTGACTCATGCTTTCCATTGCCCTCTCTGGTACAGCTTCAAAATGAATTGTACTGAAAACAGAGCTAACTCAGTGCATTCAAAACTGAACTCCTGGTCTCCCCTCAACCTATCCCCTCTTCCAAAAAATACTGCTCACTCAGAGCATGCTCCCATAATGGCACTTCATCTGTCCAGCTACTCAAGTCAAAAATATCAGAGTCGTCTTGACTTTTCTTTTCTCCACTCACTTCTACTTTTTCAGAATATTCTGTCAGCTCTAACTTTAAAATAAACTTTAAAATCTAATCATTTCCCTTCACCTCCACTGCTACTATCCTGGCCCAAACCACCATCATCTCTCACCCAGAGATGATTCTACAGTCTGCTGAGGGGTCTCCTACTTCTTCTCTTGCTCCCTGTGCTATCCATGTAGAGTTCTCCTTTTACAATGTGTCACACCATGGCATTCCTCTCCTGACAACCTTGCAGTGGCTCCCATTTCCCTCAGAATAAAAACAAAATTCCTCCAAGTGATATCAAGAACTGGCCTCCCCTTATGTCTGTGACCACAGCTCCTACTACTCTCCCTCTTCCCCACCCACCCACTTTGACCCAGCCACATTGGCCTCCTTGTGGCCCCTTCCACATGCCGGGCATGCTCCCACCTCGGAACCTTTGTACTGACTGTTTTCTAGATACTCACGTGGTTAATTCTATCATCGCCATGTCTCTGCTCGAGTCACCTCCTTAGAAAGCCCATGCTGACAATTTGGTGTAAAATGGCATCCCACCTTAGGATGTCTAATCTGTCTTTACCCTGTTCTTTTTTGTGCCTATAGTACTTATTACCTTTTAACACAGGAGTAATTTAATTATGTGTGGTCTATCTCTTCCTGCTAGATTATAAACTCCATAGAGGCAAAGAAATTTCTGTTTATTCATATTTTTTTTAATTCATGTGTTCATTTCACAATTAATAGACGTTGGCCATAATGTGGAGAAAAGGGAAATTTTATGCACTGTTAGTGGAAATGTACATTGGTACAGCCACTATGGAAAACAGAATGGAGGTTACTCAAAAACTGAAAGTAGAACTACCATATGATCCAGCAATTCTACTCCTGGGTATACACCTGAAAAAACACAAAAACACTGACTCAAAAAGGTACATGCAGCCCAATGTTCATGACAGCATTATTGACAATTGCCATGGAAGCAACCTGTGTCCATCAACAAATGAACAGATAAAGAAAATGTAGTGTATGTATGCAGTGGAATACTGCTCAGCCATAAAAAAGAAGGAAATTTGTCATTTATAGCACCATGGGCAGACTTAGAGGGTATTATGCTAAGAAAAATAATTCAAAGAAAGAAAGATATATACTGTATGATATCACTTATAAATGAAATCTAAAAAGTAAAATAAAGCAGTGAATACAACAAAAAAGAAACAGACTCATAGAGAACAAACCAGAGATTACCAGTGGGGAGAGGGGAGCAGGGAGGGGCAAGGTTGGAGTATGGGATTAGAGGTACAAACCACTATGTATCAAATAGATCATCTACAAGGATACATTATGCATCATAAGGAATATAGCCAATATTTTATAATAACTGTGAATTGAATATAACCTTCGAAAATTGTGAATCACTATGTTGTACACCTAAAACTTAAGTAACATTGAACATCACTTATACCTCATTTAAAAAATTACATGTTTGTTTATTTTTATTGGGTTGTTTGTTCAGTGTGTGTGTGTGTGTGTGTGTGTGTGTGTGTGTGTGTGATAAACCCCACATAATATAATGCTTACCACTGTAACCATTTTTTAATGTATGGCTCAGTTTTGTTAAGTATTCATATGGTTGTGCAACCATTGCCATACTACCATTTTCAGAACTCTTTTCATTTTGCAAAACTCAAACTCTGTACCCATTAAACAATAACTCCCCACATCTGTTTGCTCATGCTCTGTAAGTGCCTACCACATAGGTACTTAATAATTTTTGTGGACTTAATGAATGATTGAATGTCACAAAACTTCAGATGTCATCTCCATGGGAAATATTTCCAAATGTGTGGGCTTCCCTCATAGGTCAGTTGGCAAAGAATCCACCTGCAATGCAAGAGACCCTGGTTCAATTCCTGGGTCGGGAAGATCCCCTGGAGAAGGGACAGGCTACCCACTCCAGTATTCTTGGGCTTCCCTTGTGGCTCAGCTGGTAAAGAATCAGCCTGCAATATGGGAGACCTGGGTTCGATCCCTGGGTTGGGAAGACCCCCTGGAGACGGGAAAGGCTACCCACTGCAATACTCTGGCCTGGAGAATTCCATGGATTGTATAGTACGTGGGGTGGCAGAGTCAGACACGACTGAGCAACTTTCACTTTCAATTTAAATGAATGATTGCCTGTCACAAAACTTCAGGTGTCACCTCCATGGGAAATATTTCCAAATGTATAACTCAAATAGGCTCTATTTCAAATTCCCCCATTCTGTCTAAATTATCCTCTTCCTTGTACATAAATTGGACTGTGTGCCTTTTACATCTTCATATTTTCCAACATCATTATCAGATTATCTCAAACAGCAAACGTTTACTAGAAGTCTAATAAGTGAATAAATGGCTGAATACCAGAGTCATGGGCGTTGGGCTTCCCACTACTTCAAACCCAAACACGTGTTTTAGCACCTCCTTCCTGGTCCCACAGGCGCCAGCATGTGCTAAAGCTGAGATGTTCTCAGTAGGAAGGAAAGAGACCGCCAGCTAGAAAACACACAGAACTATTTTTTTAATATCCTAAAACCAAGGTTTACCATGGCATATTGATGGCCTTACTTTAAGATGCCAGTGCTTTAAGGACCAGCAGATGAGAAAAGATGGAAAGTGAGGAAGAACTGAGTCAGTATGTTTACATTGGGAATTGGGAATTTAAAACAAACAAACAAAAACAGGCTTCCAAGAGTTCTAACTGCTGAAGAATATATCAGCCACCTTGAAAGAAAAATCGAGATGGAAAGCCTAGGAAACCATGGTTGACACTCTCTCACCCAAAAAGAAAGGGATGGTGAACCACCCCACCTAACATAGGAAGAGGTCAATATGTTCAGAATCCATCCTGTGATACCTGTTCACAGCAGTGGGGAAAAGAACATTTTAAGATATATGATCTCCCTCAACTTGACTTCGTCTCAGGCCCTAGGAAGTGCTGCAGATTCTTTTGCAGAAGTGCTTGTAAAGAAGAATCAGGCTGACACTGGGATCAGGAAACAGAGCTGTGAACAATGGTGAGGCAGGATTGCCCACACACCTCTGAGAGAAAGGAAGGGGTGACAGCTATATGAGAGGACAGACCCAAGCCTGTAGCAGGTGGAGAATGAGCGTTGGCAACAGGAACAAATCCTAAATAGCCACTGTGGAGAGGGCCTGAGCAAGGAGATGTGGGGAGGCTGAGAGGTCCAGGGGCTTAAATAGGCAGAACCCTGGAAACCCTTTTTTATCCCTCCTGCCCTACAGGGCTATTGTTCCAAGGAAAGCGGAAGCACAATTAGAACAACTCAACTGAATTGTCTCTTCTTTGAACTGAAGTTTGAACCATAAAATGGGTCATAGAAGGTCTGTGCGTCCTAACTCATAGATATTCTGTATTCCAAAATTTCATACTGGTTGAACTTTTTCATCAAACTGTGGGTTAAACCTCTCCATACCATTAGATCTAAAAAGTTGAAACTGACTTCTGATAGCTGTTGAACAAAGTGATACAGTCCCTTCATGTTCCAGGCCCTTGTTCCTCATCCATTGCCTCTATTTTTAAAAGCTTCCCTTGTGACATCTAGATAAAAAGCTGTAGGATTTGGGGGTAAAAGAGTAGGAGACTATGTGGTGATAGAAAAATGCTTTGACTCTCATAAGCTCCTTCAACGGGCCTCAGCCAAAACTCACAACAGAGATTTGGAACCTGCACACCATGAAAAACACACATCAGAAAATTCATCCACCACCTCCTTCTTTCATCTACTTCAAACTTGAAGATTGCCACCTCTTCTTATTTAGCATTTGATGGTGCATCTTCGAATTGTTTCTAATATTTCTAAGAAATTTTTTCTAGTGTTTCTCCCTTAGCTCCAAGGAGAGTGGCCTACACTTGGGGGAAAACACCAACCAGGCCCACAGTGTCCTTCCAGGAGGAAATCAGACACTAGGGTAACATGAAGGGGAGAGGTATCTTCTGTGCTGCAGGATGGAAAAAAATTTGAAATTCAGTTTTACTCAGTAATTGAATTCCATGCCACACTCCCTCCAGGGCCTGTGATTCTGAAGAATTTGTCTTAATTTCTAAAGGTTGAAAGAAAGTCTTGAAAGAGGAGATTAGCGATTAGGGATGCAATTAAGGATGCAATTAAGGATTGGGTGGAATGGCAACAGAAACACAAAGTAAAAGGTCCACACTGACAATTCGGGGGGAAAAAAAGTTTTCAAAAATTGTATCTGCTTGGCCATTCGTTGAAACTTGCATTCAGTTCAGTTCAGTTCAGTCGCTCAGTCGTGTCTGACTCTTTGCGACCCCATGAATCACAGCATGCCAGGCCTCCCTGTCCATCACCAACTTCTAGAGTTATTTCTCCACTGAGCTCCAGTAGCATACTGGGCACCTACCGACCTGGGGAATTCCTCATTCAGTATCCTATCATTTTGCCTTTTGATACTGTTCATGGGGTTCTCAAGGCAAGTATACTGAAGTGGTTTGCCATTCCCTTCTCCAGTGGCCCACATGCTGTCAGACCTCTCCACCATGACCCATCCATCTTGGGTGGCCCCACACGGCATGGCTTAGTTTCACTGAGTTAGACAGGGCTGTGGTCCGTGTGATCAGATCGACTAGTTTTCTGTGATTATGATTTCAGTGTGTCTGCCCTCTGATGCCCCCTCGCAATACCTACCATCTTATTTGGGTTTCTCTTACCTTGGTCGTGGGATATCTCTTCACAGCTGCTCCAGCAAAGCTTAGCCGCTGTACCTTTGCTGCTGCTGCTAAGTCACTTCAGTCGTGTCTGACTCTGTGTGACCCCACAGACGGAAGCCCACCAGGCTCCCCCGTCCACCTACCATATAAATGATGTTATGAAAGATGGTGAGGCAGTGGGGGAGGGGCTAGTCAGTATTAGTTGCCTTTCCAAGAGCCATTCTTTCTTCTTTTTGTTTAAAGAAGCCTGGCTTTATGGCCAGTTTTAGGGAATTAATCATAGTCTACACTAGAGGAAGACAATTTTTTTTAATAAAAAGCCAGGTAACAAATATATTGGGCTTTGCAGTTCATATGATCTCTCACAACCCATCAGTTTTGCCACTGTAGTACAAAATGACCGTAGACAGTATGTATGTGAATGGGTGTGGCGGTGTTCCAATAAAACTTTATTCACAAAAACAGGCATCAGTCTGAGTTTGGTCCAGGACCATAGTTTGTCAAGCCCTTATCTAAGGCAACATAGCAACTCCAATCCCTTTTGCCAGTGATTGATCTTGTCATACCTAAGTGACCTACTTTTGCTGAGTATGAAATATGAGAAAGTGAGTTAAAAGGTTGCTGATAAAACATTTCTTTCGTAATAAAAGAAAGAGAAAATATTAAAAAAAGTTTTTTGGGTCCTTCCCTCCTTGTTTTCCTTTGAATACTTGTTTGAAGACATGGTGCTTGAAATTGTGCAGCCATCTTGTCCTCCTGAGGTTCTAAGTTGGAAAATAAAAGCCAGCAGCTGAGAATGGTGGAATGGCAGAAAGGAAAGAGCTAGGATTCTTATTAAATCACTGAACTGCCATTTATCTCCAGATTTCTTGTTGGGAAAACAATATCCTGAGATTAAGTCATTGTGGTTCTAGTTTTCTGTTGCTTGCACCTGAAAGCATTCTTAACTGATATATTCACAGAAGTTCAAAATGTAAATGAAATAGTTTCAATACTACCTTTAAATTCTTCTGAACATTTGGGCTATGTCCTGCCTTAGCATTGGAGCATGAGTTCATATAAAATGAAAATAAGGACTACCCAAAAATGTACAGAATTGCCACGTCAAAAGTGTGGAGATTACACCAGTGCTATCCACAGAGGAGTCACCATGACTATAAAAGAGGTTATTTTTACATATAAAATCATTTTAGATCAGGTTTCATTAGCAAAGGAGAAGAGAGTTTGGGGATATGAATAAAGGCAGCTAATAATGACTGCCACATCAGTACAATTACTGAAATTATTATTGACAATTTTGAATTGTCAAATAGAGCGAAATTACATGGTTTCTGTTTAAGAATTCAGGGAAGTCCGCAAACTATTGTAAAAGTTTTTTGTGTAATTAAACCAAAAAGAGTTTTGTGGTCTTCAGAATGCTCAGTATAAATGGACTCATGTCCCCCTATATTCATTCAGTAGATGTTTCCTGATAGCTTTATAGTTTTACTGCAACCCTTTCCCTTTCTTTGTGGCCTCCGAGTGTTTCTGTATGCTATTTCCTCTGAATGGAACATTCTCCCTTCTAATCCTACCTTCCCATTTCTCAACCTTGCTGACTCTAACTCAACTTTCAGGTCTCAGATAAACGTTATTGCCTCAGGAAAACCTTTTTCTAAATGATTACATTATGTATTTTCAGGGCTGCCTGTCATCCACCTATCATTATACTCATTGTTCTATACCATAATTATTTTCTTTATTATCCATCTTTGTCACTTATGTGCTCCACGAGTTCTAAGATAATGTCTGCTTTATACATCAGGATCTAGCAGCCTGCCTGCCCCATGTTGCAAATATACTTGCTGACTAAAGAAATTAATGAGATAGCATATAAACTGTGAAAAAAGAAAACTCAAGACAGACCTAACATAAATGATGAACTTTGCAAAGTGGCTAAGGCTACTACAGAGTCATGAACAAGATACTACAGTATATAGAACAAGTGAGTTTAACCCATGTCTTGAAAAATGTGTTGACCAGGTAGAGCATTTCATGCAAAAGAGATAATAGTTACAAAAGACTACTAAAATCTTGAACCAAGGTAATTTTAGTGGGAGGGGGTGACTGGAAATTCAGATGTATTTCAAAAGTAGACTCGATATGGTGTGTTGAGAGATTGGTCAAGAATATTGAGGAAACAAGTGTTCAAAATGACTTCTGCATTTTCACCTGAGGCAACTACAGTGGTAATAACACCATTTATTAGGTATGGATTAAAAGAGAAGTACATGTTTGGAAAGCCAAGAAAGTTAGCTAAGCTTACAATAAACAGAATTTTGGCATTTGGGGAAATTTTTGGGTATAGATAAAAAGAAAGAGTTGAGCTATTTCAAATCCTGAAAGATGATGCTGTGAAAGTGCTGCACTCAATATGCCAGCAAATTTGGAAAACTCAGCAGTGGCCACAGGACTGGAAAAGGTCAGTTTTCATTCCAGTCCCAAAGAAAGGCAATGCCAAAGAATGCTCAAACTACCAAACAATTGCACTCATTTCACACGCTAGTAAAGTCATCCTCAAAATTCTCCAAGTCAGGCTTAAGCAATACGTGAACCATGAACTTCCAGATATTCAAACTGGTTTTAGAAAAGGCAGAGGAACCAGTCAACATCCGCTGGATCATGGAAAAAGCAAGAGAGTTCCAGAAAAACAGGCATCAGTCTGGGTTTCCAGAAAAACATCTATTTCTGCTTTATTGACTATGCCAAAGCCTTTGACTGTGTGGATCACAATAAACTGTGGAAAATTCTGAAAGAGATAGGAATACCAGACCACCTGACCTGCCTCTTGAGAAACCTGTATGCAGGTCAGGAAGCAACAGTCAGAACTGTACATGGAACAACAGACTGGTTCCAAATAGGAAAAGGAGTATGCAAGGCTGTATATTGTCACCCTGCTTATTTAACTTCTATGCAGAGTACATCATGAGGAACGCTGGGCTGGAAGAAGCACAAGCTGGAATCAAGATTGCCGGGAGAAATATCAATAACCTCAGATATGCAGATGACACTACCCTTATGGCAGAAAGTGAAGAGGAACTCAAAAGCCTCTTGATGAAAGTGAAAGAGGAGAGTGAAAAAGTTGGCTTGAAGCTCAACATTCAGAAAACTAAGATCATGGCATCTGGTCCCATCACTTCATGGAAAATAGATGGGGAAACAGTAGAAACAGTGTCAGACTTTATTTTTGGGGCTCCAAAATCACTGCAGATGGTGATTGCAGCCATGAAATTAAAAGAGGCTTACTCCTTGGAAGGAAAGTTATGACCAACCTAACATATTAAAAAGCAGAGACATTACTTTGCCAACAAAGGTCCGTCTAGTCAAGGCTATGGTTTTTCCCGTGGTCATGTGTGGATGTAAGAGTTGGACTGAGAAGAAAGCTGATCGCCGAAGAATTGATGCTTTTGAACTGTGGTGTTGGAGAAGACTCTTGAGACTCCCTTGGACTACAAGGAGATCCAACCAGTCCATCCTAAAGGAGATCAGTCCTGGGTGTTCATTGGAGGGACTGATGCTAAAGCTGAAACTCCAGTACTTTGGCCACCTCATGAGAAGAGTTGACTCATTGGAAAAGACCCTGATGCTGGGAGGGATTGGGGGCAGGAGGAGAAGGGGACGACAGAGGATGACATGGCTGGATGGCATCACCAACTTGATGGACATGAGTTTGAGTAAACCTCAGGAGTTGGTGATGGACAGGGAGTCCATGGGGTCGCGAAGAGTTGGACACGACTAAGCGACTTCACTTTCACTTTTCACTTTTCATGCATTGGAGAAGGAAATGGCAACCAACTCCAGCGTTCTTGCCTGGAAAATCCCAGGGACAGGGGAGCCTGGTGGGCTGCCATCTATGGGGTCACACGGAGTAGGACACGACTGAAGCGACTTAGCAGCAGGAGCAGGGAGGCCTGGCGTGCTGCGATTCATGGGGTCGCAAAGAGTCGGACACGACTGAGCAACTGAACTGAACTGAATAAGAAATCAGAAGTTTGAAGTGGAAGACATATTTGAGGGAATCCATGGAGCACTGGGGGCTTCCCTGCTAAAGAATCCGCCTGGAAGGTAGGAGACCCTGGTTCAATTCCTGGGTTGGTCCCCTGTAGAAGGGATAGTTTACCCACTCCAGTATTCTTAGGCTTCCCTGGTGGCTCAGTCTGTAAGGAATCTGCCTGCAGTGAAGGAGACCCAGGTTCAGTCTTTGGGTAGGGAAGATCTCCTGTAGAAGGGAATGGCAACCCACTCCAGTATTCCTGCCTGGAAAATCCCATGAACAGAGGAGACCAGTGGGCTACAATCCATGGGGTCATAACAGTCAAACACGGCTGAGCAACTAACACACACGTGGAGCACAGAAGATAGTTGAAAACAGAGGTCCAAATGAGACCAAGCCCAACTCATCTGCAAAAACATGGCATGATTATACAGTTACAATCGCTTCATCAAAGCAAAAACAGCTTCACTTAGACATCCAAAAGAATTGATGCCTCCTTCAGCTGAGTTGCCCCAGGAAGCCCTGCATTCATGCTATCTCTGCTGCTACTACTGCTAAAAATATTTTCAACACTTTTTTTTTTGGAGCCATCCTTTGAAAAGTGAAAAGGGTATTCTTTTGAACATACTCAGTGATGGCAAATCTTCATTATTTAGTATAACTTTGATTGGGGGGAGGAAGAAAAATTTCAGGGCTACGTCTGATGAGTAAAAGAAATGAAAAATCATTTTATTATCTAAGATCATTTTGATTTAAAAAAAGGAGTAGCAATAGCAAGAAATTTTCTTCTATGACTTATAACTGAATTTTAAAGCAATTTTAATTCAATAATTATTTCTGCAGTGTCTATGGTCTAAGCAGTGTGCTCTCTGTGCACAGTAGCAAAAAGGAAGCTGCTGATATGTTTTGAGCCATAGCATTTGAGTAAGAAGCATCATTTGAGTAAATATTAAGGTCCCCCAAGTGATTCCTTTGAGAGGTATATTACTTAAAGTAGTGTTATATCTTCCTAGCTTCCTCATGGTTCAGCCAGATGCCTCTTTATTCTCTTCCAAAGCTCTATGTGCATACATCTTTGACAGCACATTCATATAATATTGTTATTATCACCTCATATAGGTTTACTTCACAAGCGTATCATTATTTTATTCTTCACTACCATGCCCGACACAGAGCAGTGGTTAATAATTGCTTGCTCATTGAATAGGTAGGTGGATTAATGAGTGAGTGAGTAAGTGAAGCATAATTGAATTTCTGCTCAAATGCCTCAAAGAAGTCTTTCCCCATCAGTTGACCTAAATACCTACACACAGCTATCCGTGTCTGTCTCTGTGTTTTTATTTGCTTTGCTTTTTCTCCATAGTATTTTTGTATACCTGAAATTATGTATGTGCTATCTGTTTTTTATTGTCTGTCTCCCTCGGTAGAATGTAGCCTTCATGAGAACAAAGGCCTTGCCTGGGTTATTCACAGATACATTCCCCAAGTGTCTACAACAGCTACTGGCAGAATACTTTCTTTTTAAATAAATAGATGCATTTTCAGTTATATGTTGTTATGTAATAAATTACCCCAGAACGTAGTGGCTTAAAACAACAACAATTTTATTCTATCTCACGCTTTTGAGGGTCAGGAATTAGGGCAAGGGTCAGTTGGGAGATTCTTCTAGCAACTGAGGACGTTCAGTGATATTCATCTTGGAGGTGGGCTAATCTGGAGGATCCAAGACAGATATGCTCACATTTTTGACCCCTTGGCAGAGATGACTAGAAGAATGGGCTTCAGTGGGCTTGACGACCAGAGGGCCTACACCTGACTGTCCAAGGTGGAGTTCTCAAGGCAATCAGGGTTCTTCCTCAGTGGTTAAGAGCTCTCAAAAATGAACATTCAAAGAGGTATAGGCAGAAGACTCAAGACTTTCTGTTAATTAGCTTCCCATATCCCACTCTATCTATTCATCAAGCAAGTCACCAAGTCTAGCCTATATTCAAGAGAAGGAGAATTGGACTCCTTGTCTCAAAGCGAGGGTTAGCAAAGAACATGGTCATGTTTTAATCTTCTATGTTTCATGAAGGAAAAATAATGAATATGTAAAATCGGATAAGGGTCAAAAACACTGATTGCTAGATAAGCCAGCCATAAGTAGCCAAGAGAAAATAAATTACAATCCAGACTTCTTTTCTCTACCCACAGAAAGACCAATTTTTGACATGTAGTCTTTGACTTGGTCCTCACAAAAACCACACTATGGTGCCAACTATAGTCACCCCCATTTTACAGATGAAGAAACTGAGGCACAGATACATCAAGTCATTGTTTAAGATATTAATACACAATTAGTGAGTGGTAGGAACCCAAGTAGTTCAACTCCAGAGCCTACATTCTTATCCATCAAGCTATAGTGCTCTCAAGGTAGGCATCATAATCTACTGCAAGGCTGATATTTCTCCTTAAGAAAGAGGAGGAAGGTCCTATTTAAAGAAAGTGAAAGAATGTGAGCTTTAGAATCAGCTCTTTGTCATAACCCTGGCTCTTCCTAGTAATAACTGTGCAACTGTGGGCAAGTTATTTCTTAATTACTCATCTGTAAAACTGGGATGATGGTATCTCGTTTGTAGGATACAGTGAAGATGAAAGTGAATATTTTAAAGTGCCTAGAATAGAGCCATCACTTAGAAAGACTTAAAAAGTGTTAGTTCCTTTCTCAAATACATAATGAGTGCCCTACTTGTAGGGAAAAATCAATCCCATTTTGTGTCACAATTTTTTCAGAAGTTTTCCTGGCATAATTAAATATTTATTCTGAAAGAAAAATAAAAAGATGCTCCAGAAATTTAGACTTATCCCTTGGTGGCTCAGTGGTAAAGAACCCACCTGCCAGTGCAGGAGATGCAAGAGACTCGGGTTCAATCACTGGATCGGGAAGATTCCCTGGAGGAGGAAATGGTAACCCACTCCAGTATTCTTGCCTGGTAAATCGCATGGACAGAAGAGCCTGGTGGGCTACAGTCCATGGGGTCGCAAAGAGTCAGACACGACTTAGCGACTAAACAACAACAACCTTCACCAGTTCAGTTTCTGCCCTATCTAGTGTAGACGATAGAATCAATTCTATTAAAAGCAAGGTTACCACTGACGCAGTAGTAACGGCCTGTCAACAACATTGTTCAGTGGTAACAGAAGTAGTTTTAGAAAAGACTTACTTTTTAGTTAGAATGAGCTGCAAAATTAAACTATAAAGAAAAATGCTCTAGATTTAGTACCTAGTTCCATGTTCTACTAAGTATCACGGGGAAGAGATGTTGGTATTAGAATATCAGCATTTCTAACTTTCATAATCTTACTACTATGATTAGCATGAATATTTTATTACTGATAGTATATAGTCATGGTTTTGTAAGAAAACTTTCTTTTCTACAGCTAAAAGCACAAAATTGGTACTTGGCCAATTATAATTGTTATGTATAACAATGTACACTACTATTTTAAGTCTTAAATTAGCTACTTGCCTGACAAATAACAGAGAATGTCAATTGCATTTACCATGCTCAAATTCTGTACTCTCTTAAAAGGGAGGAGAAATAAACTCAAGAGCTAACAGGCAGCCCAAGTATATGGAACATAAGGG
Source organism: Moschus berezovskii (assembly GCF_049115385.1). Classification (NCBI taxonomy): domain Eukaryota; kingdom Metazoa; phylum Chordata; class Mammalia; order Artiodactyla; family Moschidae; genus Moschus; species Moschus berezovskii. Next base: position 23,581,588 of record NC_142465.1, on the reverse strand, counting down.
CACCATTAGACTAGGGAAGAAAAGGACAGCTTGTGGTGACGGAAGGAAAAAGCTTGTAATTATCAGAAGAAGGAGGAGGAAAAAGTAGATACAAGTCAAGTGCAGAATATTTCAGCATTGAGGTGAAGACAAATATATGACAAATACAAAAGATGGAAACACTCTTGAATTCTAATAATGCTGTATTTACAAGCACCTCACTTGAAGACCAGAATTGTTGCCTGGAATATATTTCATAATTACCTAAATTAAAAAACCAGAGTATGAATCTTAGAGTAGAAGGGTCACTCTAAAGCAACAGGATGTGATAATTACAGAAGAGACATGAACAGGGAAACAAAGTCTGATTATTCCAATCTTCTTGAAAGTACGAAGTTTTTTGTTTTGTTTTGTTTTTTTACAAATAAGACCAGCAGAAGCACCAGGATTTTGAAGAGAAAGATTTCAGAGAGAACCTTAAGAGAAATCGAGGAGACTGCCTAGACTTTTGAGAAATCAGTCTTTGAGCAGAAAACTGTTGTTGACACAGGAATCAAATGTGATAGGCAATTGTTAGCTTGGTGCAAAGTAATTGCGATTTTTGCATTGTTGAAATTTGCTCTTTGATATTGGAATGCATTCTATATAAATGTGGTTATGTTATATATCATTTTAATGTGCTTTTCTCACTTTATGTTTTTTGCTGATGACTTATTACTTGCTGTTTATTTTATATTTGTTTTAGACTATGAAAATAACGTGAGACAAAAAGTAAGTCCGAGCGATTTTCTTATATGAGTTCAAAATGAGTTGTTAAGCAGTGAAGACAACTTACAACGTCAACAATACATTTGGCCCAGGAACTGCTAATGAACATACAGAGCAGTGGTGGTTCAAGAAGTTTCGCAAAGGAGACGAGAACCTTGAAGATGAGGAGTGCAGTGACTGGCCATTGGAAGTTAACAAGGAAGCTGATCCTCTTACAACTACCTGAGAAGTTGCCCCAGAACTCAGCGTTGACCATTCTACGATTTGGCATTTGAAGCAAATCAGAAAGGTGAAAACCTAGATAAGTGGGTGCCTTGTGAAATGACTGAAAAAAAATTCATTTTGAAGTGTCATCTTCTGTTTTTGTACCAACAACAGTGAACCATTTCTCAATTGGATTGTGATGTGCAGCAAAAAGTGGATTGTATATGACAACCAGCGATGACCAACTCAGTGGTTGGACTGAGAATAAGTTCCAAAGTTCTTCCCAAAGCCAAACTTACACCAAAAAAAGGTCATGGTCACTGTTCAGTGGTGGTCTACTGCTGGTCTGATCTACTACAGCTTTCTGAATCCTGGCAAAGCTATTATATCTGAGAATTATACTCAGCAAATTGATGAGATGCCCTGAAAACTGCAATCCCTGCAGTCTGCATTGGTCAAGAGAATGGGCCCAATTCTTCTCTACTGCAATGACTGACCGCACATCATACAACCAAGGCTTCAAAAGCTGAACAAACTGGGCTACAGAGTTTTGCCTCATCCTCTACTTTTGGCTGACCTCTCACCAACTGACTAACAAGCATCTTGACAATTTTTTGCAGGGAAAACACTTCCACAACCAGCAGGATGCAGAAAATGCTTTCCAAAAATTTCATCTGATCCTGAAGCCCAGATTTTTACACTATAATAATAAACAAACTTATTTCTTATTGGCAAAAATGTGTTGATTGTAATGCTCCCTCTTTTGATTAAGAAAGATGTGTTTGAGCCTAGTTATAATGATTTGAAATTAACGGTCCGAAACTGTAATTATGTTCGCACCAACCTAATATTAAACAAAGTTTTTACAGCCAATGACTTACAAAGGAGACACAAATCTCTGTTAATTGTATAATAAGTGCATTTCTAAAAGCCACCTATGAATTAGCCAGTGGAGGTCAATTAAAGGGATAATGGTCTACTCTTTGCCTATTAAGTTTTTATTCACCAAATTTGGAAGGGAAGCAAGAAAATAAAATCAAAAGAAAGTGGACTCATGGATGGTATTCAAGCCCTATAAAACTCAATCTCTCTTTATAGTCATGGCAAATTTTGTGTAATATTGCACTGGGGAGTTTTGTGATTAGCACACCCATTAAATGAGATACAGTAGGAAAGTGACAGAGGTGGAGGGAAGCATGAAAGATACATACTTATCAATGTCCTGAGTCATCACTGTGGAAAGAATATGAATCAGCTGATTGCCACACATCCTGGTTGTTTTTTTTTTCTTTTTTTAAAGGCAAGAAGAGAGTTCAAGAGTACACAATAGAAAATAATGAATGACAGTTCAGATGCAGTGTTACAGTGGGCAGTTTTGGAAAGCAAGTGTTATATATACAAAAGTCGGCAGTTCCTTGGGTGTTCTTTGATTTGACTCACCCAAAAAGGTGCCTGTTTTCTAATGAAAAATATGTCTCCTGTTTGTTGAGGAGTCTAAAATTCACACCAGCCTTTATCACTTTAGGTTTACAGAAGGAAAGTAAGACCCTAGGTCTGTTGGGATGAGGCCAGAGGAGTCTGTTTAGTATTCAACGGAAGACACAGAAAGAGCAGCAGCAGGGAGGAAAGACAGTCTTAGCATCTTACTAATATTGTCCAAAAATTTGGTCCAAAGGGAATAAGAGTGATATTTGCAATCCTTTTATCTCACTCACTGAATTGGTCATTTTGGCCTCAATTATTTTTGCCACTTACTAAGTTGTGTTTTGTGTATTTATTAGGAAGCTTTTTTTTTTTTTTTAGGAAACTAATTTTGCCACTTACTCCTTTCCTGATTAATGACTATTGATTTTGACAACTTTCAGCTTCAGATGGAGTAAGTGCCTAAATATGGAGATTAAAGTATTAAATTGCTCAGTCGTGTCTTACTCTTTGTGACCCCAATGGACTGTAGCCCACCAGGGTTCTCTGTCCATGGATTTCCCAGGCAAGAATACTGAAGTGGGTTGCCATTTCATTCTCTGGGTATCTTCCCGACCCAAGAATCGAAACCAGATCTCCTACATTGCAGGCAGACTCTTTACTGTCTGAGCCATCAGGGAAGCCCAAAGATTTGTATCAAATCCAAAATACATTTTTACCTAAATCTTTGGACGGAACCATAGGTATATACTACAGAAACTTCTGTATAGATAGAACTTTCAAATATATATGATATCTCTAGCTTTCTTTATCTATATATATAGAGAAAGAAACAAATGTATATGCTCATTTAGAGCATTAATATCTTAAGACACTCCATCTAGACAATTACTCTTGTATGGATGTGAGAGCTGGGCAGTAAGAAAGGCTGAGAGCCAAATAACTGATGCCCTTGAACTGTGGTGCTCAAGAGAACCACAAGAGACTCTTGGATAGCAAGGAGATCAAGCCAGTCGATGCTAAAGGAAATCAACCCTGATATTCATTAGGAGGACTGATGCTGAAGCTTAAGCTCCAGTACTTTGGCCACCTTATTCGAGAAGCCGACTCATTGGAAAAGACCCTGAGGCTGGGAAAGATTGAAAGCAGAAGGAGAGGACCACAAAGGATGAGATGGTTGGATGGTATCGCCAACTCAATGGACATGAGTTTGAGCAAACTTCAGGAGACAGTGAAGGACAGGGAAGCCTGGCGTGCTGCAGTCCACAGGGTCGAAAAGAGTCAGGGACCACCAAGCGACTGAAGGACAAGATGAGGAATTATCGATGTGATTATTGGAAAATCACTGTGTCCCTATCTATGTAAGTTACTGAAGAAACAGATTTCAACTTTAAAGAAGTTGTTCATACTCTCTGATAGTTTAACTGCTAGTAATACAAATGTAAATAGGAATTTTCTTTGAGTAAAAAGGGTTAGAGATAATGAAATTCCAACCCTCTATTCAATGCAAAAGTTCCCAACAGTTAAAAATGCAGATTTTGCTGAAAGGCTTCCCTTTTCCAGAGATGAGGAACTCAATATTTTGTAAGCATCGAATTCCAACCTAAACCTGGGATAAGGTTGAATTCATCCTCTCCATTGTCCTTCTACCCCTCCAATTCAGTTGATCTCAGTCCTCGTCCAACTCCTTAATATTTTCCTCAATCTCCATGCCCATCACCACTTACCTGTTTAACACACTCATCACTTCCAATTGCATTACTGAAATAGCCCAAATTTCCCAAGGAGTTGTCTCCATCCCTTGCAACCATTAATTCATGATGCTATCAGAGTAGCTTTTTAAAACATACATCTAATCCTCTGCTGCTTAAAACCATACTTATTGAATTTATAGTAAAGACTTTGGTCCCAGCCTACCTTATTCTTCCTCTCCAAACTCATTCCTTAATCTAACCTCAGTTCAGTTCAATTCAGTCACTCAGTCGAGTCCAACTCTTTGCAACCCCATGGACTGCAGCACACCAGGGCTCCCTGTCCATCACCAACTACTGGAGTCCACCCAAACCCATGTCCATTGAGTCAGTGATGCCATCCAACCATCTCATCCTCTGTCATCCCCTTCTCCCGCCTTCAATCTTTCCCAGCATCAGGGTCTTTTCAAATGAGTCAGTGGTGAAAGTATTGGCGTTTCAGCTTCAGCATCAGTCCTTCCAAAGAATATTCAGGACTGATTTCCTTTAGGATGGACTGGTTTGATCTCCTTGCAGTCCAAGGGACTCTCAAGAGTCTTCTCCAACTCCACAGTTCAAAAGCAGCCATTCTTCAGTGCTCAGCTTTCTTTATAGTCCAACTCTCACATCCATACATGACCACTGGAAAAACCATAGCCTTGACTAGATGCACCGTTGTTGCCAAAATAATGTCTCTGCTTTTTAATATACTGTCTAGGTTGGTCATAGTTTTTCTTCCAAGGAGTAAACGTCTTTTAATTTCATGGCTGCAATCAGCATCTGCAGTGATTTTGGAGCCCCCCAAAATAAAAGTCTGACACTGTTTCCACTATTTCCCCATCTGTTTGCCATGAAGTGAGGGACCGGATGCCATGATCTTTGTTTTCTGAATGTTGAGCTTTAAGCCAACTTTTTCACTCTCTTCTTTCACTTTCACCAAGAGGTTCTTTGGTTCTTCTTCACTTTCTGCCATAACAGTGGTGTCATCTGCATATCTGAGGTTATTGATATTTCTCCTGGCAATCTAGATTCCAGCTTGTGCTTCACCCAGCCCAGCGTTTCTCATGATGTACTCTGCATATAAGTTAAATAAGCAGGGTGACAATATACAGCCTTGACTTACTCCTTTCCTGATTTGGAACCAGTCTGTAGTTCCATGTCCAGTTCTAACTGTTGCTTCCTGACCTGCATAGAGGTTTCTCAAGAGGTTTCTCAAGAGGTCAGGTGGTTTGGTATTTCCATCTCTTTCAGAATTTTCCACAGTTTATTGTGATCCACACAGTCAAAGGCTTTGGCATAGTCAATGAAGCAGAAATAGATGTTTTTCTGGAACTCTTGCTTTTTCCATGATCCAACAGATGTTGGCAATTTGACCTCTGTTTCCTCTGTGTTTTCTTTATCCAGGTTGAGCATCTGGAAGTTCACGGTTCACATATTGTTGAAGCCTGGCTTGTAGAATTTTGAGCATGACTTTACTAGCGTGTGAGATGAGTGCAATTGTGCGGTAGTTTGAGCATCCTTTGGCATTGCCTTTCTTGTGATTGGAATGAAAACTGACCTTTTCCAGTCCTGTGGCCACTACTGAGTTTTCCAAATTTGCTGGCATATTGAGTGCAGCACTTTCACAGCATCATCTTTCAGGATTTGAAATAGCTCAACTGGAATTCCATCACCTCCACTAGCTTTGTTTGTAGTGATGCTTCCTAAGGCCCACTTGACTTCACATTCCAAGATGTCTGGCTCCAGGTGAGTGATCACACCATCGTGATTAATTTGGTTGTGAAGATTTTTTTTGTACAGTTCTTCTGTGTATTCTTGCCACCTCTTCTTAATATCTTCTGCTTCTGTTAGGTCCATACCATTTCTGTTCTTTATTGAGCCCATCTTTGCATGAAATATTCCCTTGGCATCTCTAATTTTCTTGAAGAGATCTCTAGTCTTTCCCATTCTATTGTTTTCCTCTATTTCTTTGCATTGATCGCTGAGGAAGGCTTTCTCATCTCTCCTTGCTATTCTTTTGTAACTCTGCATTCAAATGGGAATATCTTTCCTTTTCTCCTTTGCGTTTCGCTTCTCTTCTTTTCTCAACTCTTTGTAAGGCCTCCCCAGACAGCCATTTTCCTTTTTTGCACTTCTTTTTCTTGGGGATGGTCTTGATCCCTGTCTCCTGTACAATATCATGAACTTCCATCCATAGTTCATCAGGCACTCTATCAGATCTAGTCCCTGAAATCTATTCCTCACTTCCAGTGTATAATCATAAGGGATTTGATTTGGGTCATACCTGAATGGTCTAGTGGTTTTCCCTACTTTCTTCAATTTAAGTCTGAATTTGGCAATAAGGTATTCATGATCTGAACCACAGTCAGCTCCCGGTCTTGTTTTTGCTGACTGTGTAGAGCTTTTCCATCTTTGTCTGCATAGAATATAATAATTCTGATTTCGGTGTTGACTATCTGGTGATGTCCATGTGTAGAGTCTTTTCTTGTGTCGTTGGAAGAGGGTGTTTGCTATGACCAGTGCATTCTCTTGGCAAAATTCTATTAGCCTTTGCCCTGATTCATTCTGTACTCCAAGACCAAATTTGCCTGTTATCCCAGGTGTTTCTTGACTTCCTTCTTTTGCATTCCAATCACCTACAATGAAATGGACATCTTTTTTAGGTGTTAGTTCTAGAAGGTCTTGTAGGTCTTCATAGAACCGTTCAGCTTCAGCTTCTTCAGCATTACTGGTCTGGGCATAGACTTGGATTACTGTGATATTGAATAGTTTGCCTTGGAAACAAACAGAGATCATTCCGTCGTTTTTGAGATTGCATCCAGGTACTGTATTTCAGACTCTTTTGTTGACCATGATGGCTACTCCATTTCTTCTAAGGGTTTCTTGCCCACAGTAGTAGATATAATGGTCATCTGAGTTAAATTCACCCTTTCCAGTCCTTTTTAGTTTGCTGATTCCTAGAATGTCGACGTTCACTCTTGCCATCTCCTGTTTGACCACTTCCAATTTGCCTTGGTTCATGGACCTAACATGGAGAAGGCAATGGTATCCCACTCCAGTACTCTTTTGCCTGGAAAATCCCGTGAACGGAGGAGCCTGGTAGGCTTCAGTCCATGGGGTCACTGAGTCGAACACGACTGAGCGACTTCACTTTCACTTTTCACTTTCATGCATTGGAGAAGGAAATGGCAACCCACTCCAGTGTTCTTGCCTGGAGAACCCCAGGGATGGGGGAGCCTGGTGGGCTGTCGTCTATGGGGTCGCACAGAGCTGGACACGACTGAAGCGACTTAGCAGCAGCAGCTCCTATGCAATATTACTCTTTACAGCATCAGACCTTGCTTCCATCACCAGTCACATCCACAACTGTGTGGTTTTTTTGCTTTGGCTCTGTCTCTTCATTCTTTCTGGAGTTATTTCTCCACTGATCTCTGTTGTGCCCAAGTCGCGCAATCTCCAATAACCACCGCAGGAGCCATTTTCCGATGCAAACGCACAAGGGTCAGTTTATTCAAGCTCGAGCAGGGACCCCCACCAACACCGATGCAGCAGATCCGAATAGGAGCCCAGACTCTCAAAATACAGAGGTTTATATAGTATATTGCAGGCGAAAGTACTGCAAGAGTTAACAACTATTCCATCAGCCTAGAAGTGATTTGTTCACCTTTACCTAAAGAGCACTTGGTGCTTTCTGATTGGACTCTTTAAATTTGCTCAACCTGGGGCTTTCTTGTTATTCTCTTATTGGCCCTAAGGAGGGAGTTTCCCCTGGTTGCGGTTTTTCCAGGAATCCCTACCCAAGATAGTGTCCACTTCTAAAATGGAGTAATTTTGGTTCTGTGAGCAGCAAGCAGTAAGCAAAGTACAGAAGCAAAAACGCATTAAAGGAGCATTCAGTTCTACAATCTCCAGTACCGTATTGGGCACCTACCGACCTGGGGAGTTCATCTTTCCGTGTCCTATCTTTTTGCCTTTTCATACTGTTCATAGGGTTCTCAAGGCAAGAATACTGAAGTGGTTTGCCATTCCCTTCTCCAGCGGACCACATTTTGTCAGAACTCTCCACCACGACCCATCCGTCTTGGGTGGCCCTACACAGCATGGCTCATAGTTTCATTGAGTTAGACAAGGCTGTGCTCTATGTGTTAGATTGCTTAATTTTCTGTGATTGTGGTTTTCGGTCTGCTCTGATAGAAAAGGATAAGAGGCTTATGGAAGCTTCCAGATGGGAGTGACTGACTGAGAGGGAACTGAGTCTAGTTCTGATGGGCGGGGCCATGCTCAGTAAATTGTTAATCCAATTTTCTATTGATGGGTGGAGCTGTGTTCCCTTCCTGCTATTTACCTGGGGCCAAACTATGGTGGAGGTAATGAAAATAATGGTGACCTCCTTCAAAAGGTCCCATACATGTACTGCTGTACTCAGTGCCCCCAGACCTGCAGCAGGCCACCACTGACACATGCCTCTGCTGGAGACTCCTGGACACTCACAGGCAAGTGAATGTCTATATCTAACCTCAGTTACATCCTGTACTCCAGCATGGTGAATAACCTAATAATTTGTAAAAAGCTAGCATTTCCTCATGCCTCCCTGTCTTCCTATGTGTGATTCCTTCTATCTGAAACTTTTCCTCAGCCCCCATGGCCAAGCTAATTTTTCAAAAATTCAGCTTTGATATCATTTCCCCTGTGAAGCTGTCACAGTCTACAGGCATCCCTTGCACTCTTCACACTGGATTAGAATTGTTTTTCTTCTTTGGTTTTCCCACTAGATTGTGAGCCTTGTATCTCCTCTCCTACGGTACTTATATTACTATTTTTTTCAGTTGTTAAGTCGTGTTCAATTCTTTGTGACCCCATGGACTGCAGCTTGCCAGGCTCCTCTGTCCTTCACTATCTCCTGGAGTTTGTTCAGATCTGTCTACATTGAGTCTGTTATACTACCTAACTATCTTATCCTGAGCCGCTCCCTTCTTCTTTTGCTTTCCATCTTTCCCAGCATTAGGGTCTTTCCCATGAGTTGGCTCTAGTACTATTATAGGAGCTGAACTATAACTAGGCACTCAGTTTTGAATGGACATGAGAAATTATTTCTGTGAAGCCAAAAATTATTTGAAGACAGCTATTATGACTAAGGGGCTTCTCAGGTGGCCTTAGTGGTAAAGAACCCACCTGCCAATCAGGAAACATAGGCCACTCAGGCTGGATCCCTGAGTCGGGAAGATCCCTTGGAGAAGGGCACTGCAACCCCTCCGGTGTTCTTGCCTAGAGAATCCCACAGATAGGGCAGCTTGGCCGGCTACAGTCCTTAGGGTTGCAAAGAGTCCGACATGACTGAAGCGACTTAGCATGCATGCACGTGTCTTAGCTTAAAAAGTTAAGACTGCTGAAAACTCTATCAAGCTAATAATTAGCTTTGAAAGACCAATCCTTACAAAAGTCTTTCATTCCTACTTAGAATTATTTAGGAAGGTGTTTGCAGGATCTAGAGAGCAAATCAAATACTTAACCAAAATACGGCATGCATATGCGCTCAGTTGTGTTGGACTCTTTGCAACCATACCGACTGGTAAGTAGCCTGCCAGGCACTTCTGTCCATGGGGATTCCCCAGGCAAGAATACTGGCGAGGGTTGCTATGCGCTGCCCCAACAGATCTTCCCTACCCAGGGACTGAACCGGAGTCTCTTACTGGCAGGCGAGTTCTTTACCACTAGTGGCACCAGGGAGAATGGCACCACCTTCTACATGGAAGAATAAGTCCGTATGGAACAATGAAAAGAGATACGTGTACCTACTTTTCTAAAAAGGTCAACCTGTTAACAAAATTCCTGGCAAATTTTCTGTGCCTTCCCAGTTTGAAAGTAGATATTTTCTGTGCCTTCCCAGTTTGAAAGTAGATATGGTACATGGAGGGGCTTCCCTGGTGGCTCAGAGGTTAAAGCATCTGCCTCCAATGTGGGAGACCCGGGTTCGATCCCTGGGTCGGGAAGATCCCCTGGAGAAGGAAACGGTAACCCACTCCAGTATTCTTGCCTGGAGAATCCCATGGACGGAGAAGACTGGTAGGCTACAGTCCACGGGGTCGCAAAGAGTCGGACACGACTGAGTGACGGAACGGAACGGATGGTACATGGATACCTGTGATATTATTTTTCTATACTTAACTGTATTTTTAAAATTTTCTAAATGAAAACTAAAAATAACTTTTAAAAGCTATGCAGAAACTTTCTTTTGCCTTGCCCCACTGCTTGACTTAAATCCTTACCCATCTATTAAAGTTATAAATAAGAGTATGTACTGTATGGGAGGTTTATTTGTTTGTCAATGTGAAGTGTCTACTGAGTCTTCTATTGTTTTTTTCAGAATGGTTTTTACCTCTTCCAATGTAAGTACTAAAACTATTTAACTCTTCAAAAGCTATTGTCCCTTTTTTTCTTTTTTTACAGCACTGGAAGAAATGGAGCATAAGTGCCACTCTCTCCATTTTAGAGATGAGTGGATGCAGTTGTAAATGCATCACTGGCTCTGTGTCATTCTGAATCACTACATCCTGAAATGGTAACATTTTATGGCCAACAAAAAGTTTCATTATTAACTACCTTCATATCTTCTATCCTTACTGCCCATGTGTCATGCTCAGTCGTTCCGTTGTGTCCAACTCTTTGAGGCCCCATGGACTGGCTCATGGACTATTCCAAGCAAAAATACTGGCATGGGTTGTCATTTCCTCCTCCAGGGAATTTTCCTGACCAGGGATCGATCCCCGCATCTCCTGCATCAGCAGGCAGATTCTTTACCTCTTGAGCCACCTGGGAAGCCCTACGGCCCATGTATAATAACTTAAGTAAGTACAGCTTTCAGAATTTATTGATAAAAGTATGATTTTTGTTTACTATTTAGACTTCTAGAGATAAACTTTAAAGCCCAGTTACTAAGATTAATTAGGAAGGAAAGTATTATACTTCACAGTAATTTAAATTACTTTTGACTTACTTCTTCCAATTACTGATTTATGCTAAGTCGAGCATTGCTACATATTTTGGATATATATCTGTGAGATTCTAGTGTATTTGTGGTTATCAATATGTCTTTTAGAATCTTAGAAACAATCATATAGAATATAAATTTATTTTTGAACATGCTCTCAAGGTATCTAAAGCACTATTTTTGGGTTTCAGTGTCAGGGGGCAATAGCCTGATTGTTTTGGTTAGAAATTCATTATGCGGTTTTTGCATCTATATGGAGGATCTGATAGGCTCCATCTATAATAAGCGGCTTATTCAGTATGTTAATTTTTTAAATGCTGCTCAAAAAAAGAGGCTGCCTTCTTCTGATAAACCCCAGACTTTAATAACATGTCCTCTGAATTAATTCTATAAATGCAGTACTAAAGTTCAGCACAGCGATCTAGGCTGTTTAATTAGCTCACAGCTGCACTGCTGGGATAACATTTCTTGTTGAGGAGTTAGCTTGGTTTTCATTTGGGCTCTGGTTCATAGTTCAGTGGTCATTTTAAGCACTCGTAAAGAATTGCTTGTCTTTGCTTTTAAGGAAGACCATATACTCTCTTGCTTAATCATTACTCAGAAACACTTACTAGTAATCTTGTCATGATTACTGTATAGCTGTTGATTTGACCTTAATGTAACAAATGGTGGCAATCTTCTAGACATAGAAGGAGCCTGGGATCAAAAAATTATCTGAGTTACTAGTTTAACTAGTATGTAAGTCACACAGTTAGAGCCTAAATCTCAAGTGCTTTACTATTTCAAAATTCATTAAGCTTTTAAAATCTCCTTTTTAACGATGAATATTTGTTGTTCAGTCCCTCAATCATGTCTAATTCTTTGTGACCCCATGGACTACTGCACACCAGGCTTCCCTGTCCTTCACCAACTCCCGGAGCTTGCTCAAACTCTTGTCCATTGAGTTGGTGATGTCATCCAACCATCTTGTCCTCTGTCATCCTCTTCTCCTGCCTTCAATCTTTCCCAGAATCAGGGTCTTTTCTAAGAGTCCAATCTTCCCATCAGGTGGCCAAAGTATCGGAGCTTCAGCATCAGTCCTTCCAATGAATATTCAGGGTTGATTTCCTTTAGGATTGACTGGTTGGATATCCTTTCAGTCCAAAAGACTCTCAAGAGTCTACTCCAACACCACAGTTTGAGAGCATCAATTCTCCAGTGCTCAGCCTTCTTTATAGTCCAACTTTCACATCCATACGTGACTACTGGTGATGAAGAATATAGATTATAAAATTTTAATAAAATCCCTTTTAAGCTGTATTCAATTTAACTATATTTTCTACATTTTCCAGTAAATTGTATTATTTGCATATACGCTACAAAATATGAAGGCAATATAAAATGTGACAGATTAAATGGGAGTTGAGTATAAATACATATTCATTTAATGTCTACTAGAAAAAATTACATGATTTAATTTTATACTTACAGCCACACTAGAAGACTGTCTCCATTTACACAGGGGAGAACCAAAGAATCAGAATAGTTAAGGCACTTGTTCAAAGTCACATAACTGGCAAATTTCAGAACTGGGATTTGAATCCAGGCCTGATTTCCATCAAAGCTCAAGCTGTTTCTACATGTCATATTGCCTCCTCCTCAAACCCAAGTTTAAGATTTATCTTTCACATAATATTCAATTTAATTCTCTTGGCATGAGTTTACACAATGTGTACTATAGTGTCACATATTTAGGTATTTCTTTGGAATTATTTTTATTGTTACTTCATGACTTGTTGAGGCTACTGGATGTACATATTCCCTGGGTCCAGACACTGTATGTTCTACTTCCTTTTATGCCTCCCAGCAAGAACTACTTTGGACAAATGATACAATCTTTTACACTGGTTTTATCAGGGTATGATTACAGAGATCTTTGAAGAAGACTGAGTGCCAAAGAATTGATGCTTTGAATTATGGTGCTGGAGAAGGCTCTTGAGAGTCCCTTGGACTGCAAGGAGATCCAACCAGTCAATCCTAAGGGAAATCAACCTTGAATCTTCATTGGAAGGACTGAGGCTGAAGCTGATGCTCCAATACTTTGGCCACCTAATGCAAAGAGCCGACTCATTGGAAAAGACCCGGGTACTGGGAAAAATTGACAGGAGGAGAAGGGGGTGTCAGAGAATGAGATGATTGGATGGCATCACCAACTTAATGGACATGAGTTTGAGCGAAGTTTGGGAGATAGTGAAGGAAAGGGAAGCCTGGCATGCTACAGTCCATGGTGTCACAAAGAGTCAGACATGACTTAGTGACTGAACAACCTCAAAACATTTTCCCAGGAATACAGAAGGCCATGTACGCATGCTTTATCAGTAGAATAATGATAGCTCAAAGAGAATTTAACACCCCAAACCAAAATGATAAAATTTTCATCCTTGTTGGTAGATTATTTAGTGTTGAAGTGTTGTTGTAGTCCTATAAACGAGGCACTATTACTTGGGGAAAATAATTTTGCTGTGATAAACTCTTTGTTCAATGGTAAAGTGGCTTCATGTAGCTTACACTGAAACAAGGAATGTAGGAAATATTTTAAAATTTAAAATATGCTTCTATGAATAATTCCTATTTTGAATATTGTTTATTTGCAAGATTTTTCTTGTTGATTATTGTTACCTGATGTTTCCCTTTATAGAGAAGCTTTTTAAGGCAGCTTTGACTCTGTTGAGCCTCTCAATTTTATTTTTATTGCATTAATACCTGGTATGTATTAGGTGCTTTCTTTTCTTTATGATTATTCCACTTATCTTGCTAACTTCTTAAACTGGCTGTATACTTGTATACTCATTGCTTTTCCTTTTTATGTAAAGTCTACTACATTTAAGGCCTCGGTGAATAATGTTTTCCATATCCCGTAGATTTTTAAGACTTTGTATTTTTGTTATCTTTCTTTAATGATGTTGTTTTTAAATGCCATGTACTCAGTGAGTGATATACATATGTTGTAAATTTCAATTTTCTAATAAAAAATTAATTAAAAAATTATATATAAAAAGTTAGGTGAATTATATAAGAAATGAAATGACAGTGGCCAGACATACAATTCAATTCAGTGACTGTGTGTGAACATTAAAAGGGGGCTAGAGCTTGGAACTGGGAAAGCCAGAGAGGCAGAGGAAGTGAAAATCTTGACAAGACAAGGTAATCAGCCATCAGAACATTTTTCCAAGAAATAAGCATAAGTAAAATTCAAGACGAACCAGGGAGGTCAGAAACTAAGCAATAAGCAAGCAGAAGTGAGTATAAATAGATGTGAGAAGTAAGTCTACTCACTGGGTCAGAAACTGGAGAGGCAAGCAGAAGATTATGAGGACACGGTCACTGGAGTTTAAGGAGCTACTGAAAAGAGTCTTTACAAGCACGGTTACTGGCAGAGTGTGAGAATCCGGAAGCCATAGATTCCAAAAGAGAAAGGCAAAGCAAAGAGTCAGATCTTGGACTTCTAGGGACTTCCCTGGTGGCTCAAATGGTAAAGAATCTGCCTTCAGTGTGGGAGACCTGGGTTTGATCCCTGCGTTGGGAAGATCCCCTGGAGAAGGAAATGGCAACTCATTCCAGTATTCTTGCCTTGAGAATTCCACAGACAGAGGAGCCTGGCAGGCTACAGTCCACGGGGTCAAAAGAGTCGGACACAGTTGAGTGACTAACACTTTCACTCACTGGACTTCTAGCCTGAAGAACTGTAAGAAAGTAAACTTAAGTCCCTTAAGTCATCCATCCAGCATGTGGTGTGTTATTATGGCAGCCCTGGCTGACTAATACAGTCCAATTATCAGTGCCCATGACCATCCCTACTGAGAAGAACTGCACCAGATTCCCTTGAACTCTTACAACTGTAACCACAATGGGAAACCCCAGGTCTGAGTCACCAGAGAGGACTGTGCAAACCTATATTGCTGTAAAATTGTATGCTAAATTTGCCTGGGCCTTGGGTAACATTTTATCCTTTGATCACCCTTCAGTTTCTTTCATCAGCCCATTCTAGTCCTTCCTTAACCTTGTTCATTTCTGGCTCATGACCATAAACACCTATGATTGTATAATGAATATTAAGATGGCATTTGTGTGCCTGTGTCACCCCTCCTCTAAACTTCAGGTTTTACTTTTCTCACACTCTTTTCTTCTTGCCTTTTTCTTCTACATCAGAGAAAGAGATGCTCCTTTTTCTTTCCAAGGTGACTCCCCTCTGTTTTAGAACCTATCTTATTCTGATCTGCACACTCCCCAGCATTATCAGCTTTCCTCACCATCAAAACCACGTAAGTCAACAAACTGACTTTCTCTGCCCTGGTTTTTGATGATTGGTAAATTGGCTTTTTTTTTTTTTCAGCATAGCTCAGCCTTGAACACATGGGTTAGGGTTCACTTACACGTGGATTTTTTTCGTATATTCATACTCTAGTACTGCTCCATTTGCAGTTGACTGAATCTGAGGATTCAGAACCTCTGGCACAGAAGGAGGGCTGACTCTAAAGTTATAGGCAGATTTTCAACTTCTGGGAGTGTGGGTGCCCCTTAACAGCTGTGTTGTTCAAGGTTCAACTTTTCTACCTGGAAGGAAAAAAAAAAAGACCCTGAAAGGAGTTCCCTCGGGTCACCAGAATAAAAGAACAAGGCAGTGAATAAACATTTAGAACTCATCATTGGAGAGGTGATAGTTCATTTGCTTATTCATTTCAAACTAATTTTATTTTAATCACTTATTATGTGCCAGATCTTATTAAGCCTGGCATGTAATAAATGTTTAATAAAAGTTTCTTTGTATAAAAAGATAGGTTAATTACTATGTTGATGCTAATGCCTCCTAAGTAGGTATCTTCCATGTTTTTCTTCCTTAGTAAGCTGGGAGGATAACTGTCAAGATCAACAAATGATTAATGAATAAATTAATGATTAACATTATCCTTACCCTCAAGGGTCTGAAGTCATGCAAATAGGTAAATTTTATGAACGTTAGGATAGAAATGCTCAAGTATAAGAACTTACTGTTGGAAATAGGGAAAGACAAAGAAGAACTAATGAAAAACACAATAAGAGAATGTCATGACAAAGCAGGGAAACAGAGACTGTGAGGTATATCAAAGTCACCTAAAGGAACTGCCGAAAATGTAGATCCTGTAGCTCCACTCCAAACAGTTTGCATCAGAAGCTCTGCCACTCGGGCTCCAGGAATCTGCACTGCTAAGTTCACACAGGTGATTCTGCCCCACATTCTAATATCTTGAGAAACAAAGGAGGAGTTTCAAAGGAAAGGTAGGCAATAAAGAAAAATTATATAAAACCATTGTGGTGCTGGAGAAGGCTCTTGAGAGCCCCTTGGACTGCAAGGAGATCCAACCAGTCAGTCCTAAAGGATATCAAGCCTGAATATTCATTGGAAGGACTGATGCTGAAGCTCCGATATTTTGGCCACCTGATGGGAAGAGACGACTCAATGGAAAAGACTCTACTGATGGGAATGACTGAGGGCAGGAGGAGAAGGGGGGGACAGAGGATGAGATGGCTGGATGACATCACCAACTCAATGGACGTGAGCTTGAGCAAACTCCGGGAGATGGTGAAGGACAAGGAAGACTGGTGTGCTGCAGTTTAAGGGGGTCACAAGGAGTCAGACACAACTTAGCGACTGAACAACAATAATAACAACATAAGCACTAAATAATCTGAAAAATGTAAAATGTACCACAGATGTGAGAAAACCCTTCTGATTTTCCTATTTTTAGCATAAAAAGATACTGAAGTAAACACAGATCAGGGAGGGTGAAGCAGAAAGCTGTGAGTCTGGATCCTGGATGTCTGTGTTCAACAGCTGAATCGATCATATTATCACCTACCCCTGAACTTTTAATGTGAGAATAAATCCCGACTTATTAATGAAATTAAAATATATTTTCTTGTTTATAGCACATTCACTTTGTAATAAGGGATAAAGACTATATGCTTACTAATAATAATGACAACATTTATTGAGCATTTAGTACACACGAAATATTCTAAGAGCTGTACATAAACAATTCACCAAACCTCACAACAAGCCTAGATGCACCATAACTCACCATTACTAATGGAAAAATAAATGAGTTACTCAAGGAGGTGAAATATAACAAAGGTAGAAATCTGTTTCACAGATAATGAAGTGTTAGTCGCTCAGTCGTGTCCAACTCTTTGTTACCCATGGGCTGTAGCCCACCAGGCTCCTCTGTCCGTGAAATTCTCCAGGCAGAATTACTGGAGTGGGTTGCCATTTACTTCTCCGGGGGATCTTGCCAACCCAAGATTGAACCTGGGTGTCCTGTATTGCAGGCAGATTCTTTACTACCTGAGCCAGCAGGGAAGCCCATAGATAATACAAGGATAGGAAAATGGACATGGTAAACCTGTTTATTCTCGGTACATTTTCTGGCATTTCTATTGCCCATCTTCTTTTGCATTAATTTGATCTCCTAGACATTTTGTGGCACAAATCAGGTCCAAATCCTCCTGTAGGAAGTCTTCCTCAACAACATTTAAGTAAGAGCTCCCCCCATCCATTTTTTTTTTTTTTGATTCTCTAGAATTTAGATTTAGTGCCATAACCCATGACCTAGATATTACATATGGGGTAGAAAAAAAACTTTATACCTTGAAGAGTACAGGATGTTAAATAATTCCATCAAATTTTGACACCTAACTGGTCACATTTTTCATCTATAAAAATTTTCCATTCTGTGATCTGAAAATTCTTATTCCAGAGTTACCTGGAATCATCCATCATTTAATTCAGACAGAACTAATAGATAACAGTTCTCTGTTGTTTTCGGCTAAGTAATGTTTCTCTTCATATCTCTCTCTGGTGATCCAGGTTAATGGAAATTTGAGAACACACACAACTACTTTCTATGAAGCGTTGAATATTTTTCTTCTCCTGCCTCCGTACACCTGTCAGCTTTCTTTAACAGTCTGCAGTGATTAGAAGTGACACATTCACATATGTATAAATGTGTATTTTGGGAAATGATATGGTTTTAAAAATATGCTGCTGTTGGTATGTCTTTATTTTGTCCCCTTGCTAGATGCATGTGACAGAATTTTTGAGGGAATAAAGATTCAAATGCTTCCATTTACACTTAATTACACTGAGGGTTTTAGAAGACTCTCTCCACGAGTTACACAAGATTAGTTCACACTGAATTGGTCAACTTATCAGAAAAGATGTCAATAGTTTAGATTTATGCCACTAAATGGAACATTTGGAAAAGACTGATGCTGGGAAAGACTGAAAGCAGAAGAGGGTGACACAGGATGAAATGGTTGGATGGCATCACCAATTCAGTGAACATGAACTTGGGCCAACTCTGGGAGACGGTGAGGGACACGGAAGCCTGGTGTGCTACAATCCATGCGGTCACCAAGAGTCAGACATGACTTGGCGACTGAACAACAAAATGGAACATACTTTTAACAGTTTGCAAAATACATCGTTTTGAATACACAGTCTGTCTTCAAACAGTGTTAACATTTCAAATGGTAACTTGCCATAGGATTTAAACATCTTTATATACTGTTTTCGTCGTAACTAAAAAAGATATTTAAATTGTATTCAAATAATTTTTCCAAATTAAGTATTTCAACAATAAATTGCATCATTATATTGTTCTTATGCAGTCATATATCTCCGGATCAATTAAACCCATAAAATAAGTGAAGTATAAGATTAAAAGGATATGACTATATTAAACACAGTGGCATCTTGTAAGTAGTTCCATTTTTATGTAAATGCTAATTAAGCAAACCAAAACTCTTGATTTTTAACAATGAAAAATATGCCATTAAGAAGGTTTCATTGCTAAACCTTTGGGAGAAAAAGATGAATTTCCTAATTTAATGTGTACAATTATTTATATATTGCTTTCTACTTGAATGAAAATATAAAAACCAAATGACACAGTATAATCATCTTAACTATGACAGTAAAAATATACTATTGTATGTAACTCACATGTCATTAAAATGCATATAAATATGTTCTGGGATAAGGAAATCCTATGGATAGAGGAGCCTGACAGGCTGCAGCCCATGGGGTCACAAGAGTTGGACAGGACTTAGTGACTAAGCCACCAGCCATATATGTATATGAGCCCCATACATGAAAACTCTATTGAAATCATATTCTAAAGTGAAGATGTTGAGTAACTTTTCATAACCACAACACTTTAACAGCATATATTTTATTATCCAGGACTGCAACAAACCCACAAAGTGAACATATCCTAGTTTAATCTATTACCCATTTTGCTAGTGCACCATAGTAATGAATCATATATTACTTTAACGTCAAATTCTTGATTAAAGTAGAATACATAATTCAATTTTCTATTGAAGGAAAAGTTGGACAAAAGCCAGTGATTCTTAAATGTCTCTAAGCCGTTTAGAAAAGTTAATCTGTTCTTCTGTTAAGAAGTTTAGAAATAGTGTCAGGAATGGTTGTTGTACCCACCACCAATTTCTTAACAGATTAAAGACACACACAAAAAAGTATCATCCTGCCCAGTGCTTATTTTGCATGTCTAGGGCACAGCTCAAAATGTTGGCACTGTTTGACCTGGAAAGATACGTAAATTGATAAAATTTTTTCAACAAGGTTACCTTGGGTTGTTTTTTTTTAACTTTTCACATATTTAGCTTTTAATGCTTCAAAAATATTTTAAACACTATCAGAGTGAACAAACAGAATAAAGTCCTTCGTATCACCTATTTGTTTTCCAGGAAGACGTTACAGACATTACTTTTTGCAGCCCTGAAGTGAGAAGAAAGGAGACTCTGATGAACTTATCTTTCTGTTCTACGTGGCCCTGAAAATAACACTGACATGGTCTCTAAAGCAGCGGCGACAGGTCAGAGGCGATGGGGCGGGTGTCTTAGGTAAGTTACAGGTCTTTACACGTGTGTATGTGTTGTGTAGGAAGGAAAACCGGTTTTATTCTTAAAGATGTCACTACGGTGGTTTTTTATTAACTTGCAAAATCTCTTGAAGGTTGGCGAAAAACGGGTTACCTTTCAGCATCTCAATTATCCCGCGTATCACACCCCCGCCCCGCAAAGAAGAGTGCTGGGTCGAGATGCTACAAGTGAACTAAAAGAGCCAACAGCTTGGCATAGGCAGAAAAAGCAAACACCAAACAAAACCGCGGGGATTCTGAGCGCGGACCATCAGGGGCCCGTGTGCGCCCGCCAAACCGCTGGGTTAACCCTTTGGGCGCTGCAGCGGGGATCCCCGGAGTCCACGGGCCCGACCTGCAGAAGCAGAGACGGGGCGCCCCGCGCCTGTGCGGGGTACGGGCTATCGTTCCACAAGAAGGGCCCGAGCTGGGGGGCACTTTTGTCGTCCGGCGCGTGAGTCCGGGCCCAAGACAGGCCAGTACTGAGTGGAGCAGAGGCGCGGCGAGGAAGCCGCTCCAATGTCCGCGGACGCAGGGGTCCACGTTAACCTGTCTTCGCATGGAGGGCTCACCCTAGCCGCCCGCCCTTCACCGGCCTCTCGGGCTCGGAGGGGCGCAGGCCCTGGGGTGGCCCCAAGGTGAAGGGTGACCAAGTCCGCCCGCGGCAGTCGTCGCTTTCCAGCCTCCACGGTCGCGGGAGCCGCCCGGGGCCGCGCCGAAACGGCCGCCGCGACGGACGGAGTCACCGCCCCCCGCGTCCGCGCCACCCCCTCGCCCCCCGCTCCCCCTGCCCCCCCGCCCCGACACGTCATGGAAACACGGACGTCAGAGCCTCTCAGCCAATCGCTGACAGCGACTGGAGGAAAGAGGCGAGCAGGAGGGGGCGGGGGCAGCGGCCGGGCTGGGCGCTCAGCGGAGGAAGAGGGAGAGGCGCGCGGCGGCGCGAGTCCCCCGCCCCTCACTCCGGCCACCCTTGCCCCACCGCGCGGCAAGTTCTAATCGCCGGGCGCGTGCTCGGCAGCCGGGAACGCGCTCGCCGGGTCCTCCCCTTAAACGCCCTCTCCGCGACGCTCGACTCCCAGTCTCCGTCCGAGTCGCGCTTCCTCCCGCGCGCGCGCGCGCGCCTGCCCGCCCCCAGGCTCCCCGCGGGCCGCGTCACGTGACCGCGCCTAGCCAAGGCGGCAGCGGCGGCGGCTCGAGCTGCGGCGGCGGCGGCGGCGGCGGCAGTGGCAGCAGCTGCGCCGCCAGCGTGGAGCGGGAAGCAAGAGGGTGTGGAGAGCAGGGAGCGCCAGACCGGAACGGGTGAGTGTCCTCCTCCCCTTGCCTCCCCCGGCAATCCTGCGCGCCACCCGGTGCAGCGGGGCCCCTGCATGAAGCTTCGCGCAGCCCCCCTCGTGCTCGGTGGTCGGCTCTCCGGGGGCTGCGGCTCCCGCCCCGAGCGGGTCGCGCCGCGCTGTTCAGCGAGGGGGCTGCACCCCCGCCCGCCGCTGCCTTTGCGGACGGCGGCGCGAGGCCGGCGGAGCTGCCCGTGCTGAGCGCGGCGCGCCCTGTGTGCGGCTCTGCGGAGCCCGGGAGGCGGGTCCTGCGGGGACGCGGGCGGCCACTCGGCGGCTGCCGGGCTCTGGGCGGGGGCCGGCCCGGGCGCCGCCTCCTCCTCCGCCGCTGCCGCCTCCTCGCAGTGCAGCGTGAGTAGGGAGCCCAGGCTGGTGGACGCCGAGCCTCTCGGCTGCGCGGTCACCTCATCCTCGAGGTACAGCCGATCCTCCGCGTGGCGCCCCGAGTGCTCCGAGCCGCCTGTGGACGAGCCGGGGAGCGAGCCCTCCATCTCCGCGCTTCCCGCAGCTTCCACCGCGCTCTCCCTCGACCCTCCTGCAGCCTCCCCTTTCTTTCCCCTTCGGAAAATGGTTCCTGCTGCCGGGCGAGGTGAGTCGCGGCCGCCGCCCGCCAGCGGCGGGGGCGGCTGGGCAGGTCACCTGCGGGGGAGGCCGGGCGGAACGCGGAGGGCCGGGCGGCGCGGCGGGGATCCTGACGGCCGGGTGCTCCGCGGACAGCGCCGATTCGGGCGAAGTTGGCGGGGGCGGTCCGCGGGGCCCCTGGCAGGTGGTCTCTCGCTGCGCCCGCCCCGGCAGATCGTAAAGGTGAGCGGGTTCCTCGGCGTGCGCCCAGCGCCGTGTCCGACCCGGAGTCCCCGCGTAGGGCTCGAGGGACGGGGTTCGGTGGGACTTCGCGTAGACACCCGCAGCTTTTTATGGCTTCTCCGAGCCGCCTCGGCCGCGCCGTAGCCCATCCTGCGGCCGGCCGCCCCCGCCCCGGCGCCTGGTGACCTTGAGGGCAGCGGTGCCCGGCACTCTTTCCTGGCGCCCCGGGAGGGTCACCCCTCTAATCCCTGGCTTCGGCCCCACTGGCGCTCCGCGGGCGGAGAGCGGACCCCCGACTCGGGCTAGATAATTGATGTGTGTCACACCGGACGATGATTCCACGGGAGTTGAAGAACCGCCTCGCCTTTCTCCCGGCGTCTCCAGTCTGGACCCCCAGGATATTCATGGTTGCTTCCGTCCGATTCGCGTTCTTAGACTTAGTTTAAAAGAAAAGAAAAAAAAATCTTGCGTCCTCCACTCTTTTTTTGGAAGGGTCAGTAGGAACCGCATTCGCGGGGGTAGGGGGGTGGTGTGCTCCCTTGATTCCATCCTGCGGGCGAATCCTCTGGCTAGGCTAGTTAGCGACCCCTGGTTCTGCGCCGCGGTCCCTGGCCAGGTTGGTGTCTGTGCGCATTTCATTCACCAGTTTTCTGGCACCTGGCAGACGCCAGGAGTGCGTCTCGGGACTGGCAACGCCGGGAGTGCCCTAATCCTGTGCGGTGCAGCGGTGCCGGGGCGGGCCAGAGGTGCCAGGGTGGTCTTTCGACCAGCGAAAGCCTTGATCCTCCTCTGCAGGCGTAATTGTGCCCTTCCTCGGGTGGGAGCGCAGCAGCCAGCCACCTCGGGCCTCTGTACACGGTACTTTTCTGGGTTTATTAATAATCTAATGGCCCCAGTTGGTATCGATTGCTGTTTATGATAAATTAGTTCTATGGATTTGTCTTCCTCGGAGTGTAGGTATATGCATCTATTTGGACTGTCTGCCTTTCAACATGGAAGGCTTTGTTGTGTTTAACCTCCCCTACCTGAGGACAGTCTTATTTTAAAATAAAGCTCTTGTTCAGCGTGGGTGTATTTTATAAGAAGAAGTACTTGTGAGGCTCTGCTTTGTGTGAGGCTCTCGTCGGGCAGAGGGTGTGTAACCCTTTGGATAGTAACCCACGTGAGTGAATGAAGGGCCTTCACCGCTCGCCCTGCTGCCAGCCTTCCCCAGACTCCCTGCCCTTGTGTGTGGCAGAGGCGGATTGAGGGGAATTAAAGGGATTGGAGGAGAATCTGCTTTTTATACTTGAGCGTTTCATTTGGTTCCCCTGCCACCCCCCCCTTCTTTTCCTTTTTTTGTCCTGGTGAGTTTAGATTTGAAGTAAATAGAAACATGTTCCTTAAAGGGAGCCTTTGAGAACTTGTATATGAAGTGGGCTTATTTAGCCATGATTTCAGGGGGACGTTTTAGTTTCTACCTTGCTTTGCATGAGACAGTTAAATTGCTGTAATTAAGGGTGGATCTCTGTCCTGATTTTGGCTTGGGTGTAACTGCAAAGATCTTTGAAAAGTAACAGTTATTTCCTACCATACAGTCTGCAAAAGTGAGTCACAATCGGGTGACTTGAGGACAGAGCGCCACCTTTAAGATTTCGGCATATTCTTTTATTAAAATGGTGAATATTCAGATTACGCCTTCTTGACTTTTGTTGGAGTTGTCATTACTGGCATCCCCATTTAGATGTGTAAGATGAAACTGTCTTCATTTTTCTGTATTTTCTAATTCTTCACTACTTTAAGGAGGTTTCTGCAATTGTATGGGAAATCATGGTTTTTTTCATTGAAGCTTGGGATTTAATGTAGAACTCTGAGAGGAGATGAGAAACTAGATTTGATTTGTGCTTATGAAATAACAGGGACAATAATAGTTTGGATCTGTTTAGGAAAAGAAGGAAAGTAACAGCTTCATTGTAAATAGATATTTAAAATTAGGTGTTGCCACAAATAAGGGTACTCACTAGCATGACAGTGGTTTTATAAATTTTTTTTAGCTTCTGTGCTATGAACAAATTCTAAAGTAAATATGCAAAATTATTAACCTTGTTTGAATAAGGTGTAATAATTCTTTTTTTGTTTTTCATCTTCCAACAGCTTGCCTTTTATGGTTTGCAAGTTTTCAAATTACTTGTTTTTAGATAATGCAAAGGAGGACTTCAGCAGGCGTACTTAACACTCAGTTATTGAAGACCTTATTGGAAAAAGTGGTTTCTGTGTGTGCCTTTTCTCAAATGTATCTCGTATAAAAATAAATGGAGTTTTTTTAATGCTTAGGAAACAAATGCTGCAGTGACAGCTGAATGGATGGGATTTCCTTCCCAACCACTTGCTTCTTCCTGTCCCCCTCCCTCACAAATCAAAAACTTACGGTACACTGTCTGTTGAGACACGGATACCTTCTGATGATTGTGACTGCAGATGTAACAAAAAAGATGTAGCTTTCAAGTAATGAATGAATAAATGTGTGAATATTACTAAATATAGTTTTAATCACAAGCCACAAGGTTGTCAGCATTCCTATCTGCGTTTAATTTTTAATTCAACACTTGCAGTTTCTTCATAGACTACTGTAAAGCGTATGCTATTGAGCTCCAGATAGTTTTATTAAGGTAAAAAAATCTGCTTGAGGTGAAAAGTAGTTTATGCTGGTAAGTCTGTGGAATATGGCCCCAGGTTAAAGGACATCATTTGAGCAATTAGGTTGACGTATGTAGAATAATTATACAGTGTTACGCATATCTTGATAGAATCCTGATTTGGGGATTAAATATACTGATTTCTTTTGTCTGACAGATATGTTAGCTTCATTTTGGGTGCAGCATTCTTTTACCATGTGAGTTGAGTTGTATTGGTTCACAGGTTTTAAGAGGAATGGCCAGTTACAACTATTGGTGGTCTTTTGCAATACTAACCACAATGTGGTTAGTATCCTTTTTTCTTTGTGTTTTTACACATACATGCAGTTGAAACTGGTCATTTTCACTTTTTAATTATGGAATTTTGTAATGAATGAGCAAAAAAAATTAAAGGAGTAAGACTAGGATACAGAAACTTAAGAATTAAGTGTTTGCAGCTTAGGTAAGAGTACTTACTTGCCCCATTGTGGGAAATATTTTCTGATAGGTGTTATGATGTATAGAAGGGTACCGTGAGGGTGGCTTAGTTTGGAACATATAGAATCTGAGGTAACGTGGAAGGAAAATGATACAGTAGATACGGGAATAATTTTCAAAGAAAAACTTAAAGATTTTTTAGCTTTTATAAATATTTTATACACACACATACTCAGTTGTATTGTTGAATTTTTTATTATGGAAATTGTCCAGAATGTGAAAGTAGAATAATATACTTACTGTCCAGTTTTGACAGTTATCAATTCATGGAGCATCTAATTTCACTTCTATTTTTAAAACAAGAAATTATTATAAGTGGGGACATAAGACAGATGACTGAATTAAGTTCTTAAATTTTTTTATTTATAATTTCTAGGATATATACAATAATGTCCAATAATGTCCAATATCTAATTGAATCTAAAAGGTCAGTTTTTATGTTCCTTGTTTCTGTAATAGTCTTTTATAGCAGGCATCTAAAGATAGTGTCTCTCATATTTCACTCTTAATGATAATGCCTTTGAGTTATAAAATGCTTTACAGTATTTTGGAATGTATTACATACTGTCTCATCTGATTCTCACAGTCAGTAATTCTGTGAAATGAGCAAAGTAGATAGCTGTACTTTTCTTGTTTCTTAGACAGGTAAAATGATTTCTCTAGGCCCTAAGGTCATATAATATAGTCAGCAGCTAGATTAACTAGAACTGGACTCTAGGTGGCTTCTAGTTTTTGCTTCATTGCTCTTTCCATTATAAATGTTTATGTAAGTTTGTGAAAGTTATATAAGTTTATGAAAATCAGTTTCCGACCAGAGTAAATTTAATAGTGGAATATAAACAGATTTGTTTGGGTTTAACTTTTTAAATTTAATCTTTGCTTGTATTTGGTATAATGTAAGTAAGCAGTTCATACCCTGATTTGCTTAACAGCTGAGTAAATGAATTTGACCATATTTGAAGTACTATATTTTTAATATTGTGGATTGGGTTATTTTAAGTTACGAATTTTGTTCTCAAAGACCTGTTAGTCCTTGAAATGATCAGGGATGTCTTAAATCATGAGCTAAAACTAAAGAGGCCTATACCAAAAATTTCAATTACTGCTGTAAATTTTTTCATGCATTTTTCTTTTTTTTTTTCCTGCCACCACGTGTTTTTTACCTAAAGGTTTTTGAAATATTAACTTGGTAGGTAACGAAGTTTGGTTTTAAAAGGTCCCAAATGAAGAGATTTTTGTTCTCGAAATCCAAAACCTTGTTGGAAATCTCACAAGAAAGGTGGTGGTTCTCTAAAATGTGTGCAAGAGGATCACCTGGGAGAGTTATTGAAAGTGCAGATTCCCTGGCATTGCCCCTGCAGATCTGATTCAGCAGATCTGAGTGGGGCCCAGCAGTCAGCATTTTGAGAAACACTGGAGTTGAATTTATATCTAGGTTAAAATTATATTGCATAGTAGAGATGCCTTTATAATTTAGAAGGGTGTTATTGATTTATTTGACTTTGAACATCGGGCTTTCAAGTAGTTTTGACTATTGTAGCCAAGTTTGATTTGTGTGCTCGGTGGGTTTTGTGATAATTGTAAAACCGGTAAATTGAAAATATTTGTGATATCTCTGTGCACTGTCTTCTTTCAGAAGAGCCATCTATAGTTATTAAGTTACTTATTAAGCACTGTAAAAGTCCTAAGTGGAGAATGTTCTTCTCTTTGTTTTCATGCCCCAGTGTCTGCCATTTCCAAATGAGTTGAAAATGGGGGCCTATTTATGTAAAAATATTAAATGCTGTGTCAGTATAGTACTGTATATTTATGCTTTACTCTAGCTCTGATTTTATGTTGAAAGGAACTTTTATATCAAATGTTCCTTCAAACTAAAAGGACATAAATTGGTGGATAAGTAGTGGTCCTTATTAATTTCAGTTAACAAGTAGCTATTCCTTCAGAAACAGTCGTTTATGGTCTTTCACGAATATTAATGACAAAAGACTAATAATTTACCATTCTGTGCATGAAAACAAAAGTTACTGCTGTTTTACTTAAATAACGATTTTTGTAGTTCAGCAATCTACTGTAAGATTCATTTTGTATAAACTGATCTGACTTTTAACGGCTTACTATTGAAGACCAGATTTTAAATGCAATTATTTTTGCTTCATTTATGACACTATAGTAAATAGCCTGTATCTGTTTTTAAAATACATTTTATATTGAACTTAATTTCAAAGCAGGTCCATCTCAAGACTGTGCTGAACATTTTTTTGTTCATTTGTTCCAAAAACTTAGGCTTATTGGCTATGCTTTAGAATATGTTTAGGAATCATGGGCTATAATTTACTAATGATTGTGGAAACTTAAACTAATAAAGATTTCTGGCAGGGAGATCCAGATAAATTGTAAAAGTGAGTGAAAGTCACTCAGTCGTGTCCGACTCTTTGTGACCCCATAGACTATACAGTCCATGGAATTCTCTAGGCCAGAATACTGGAGTGGGTAGCCTTTCCCTTCTCCAGTGGATCTTCCCAACCCAGGGATCAAACCCAGGTCTCCCACATTGCAGGTGGATTCTTTACCAGCTGAGCCACCAGGGAAAGGTAACCCTTTTTTAAAGCTATTTCTTTTATTCTTTTAAAGCTATTTTTATTTAAATTTTCCAAGGACTATGTTAATTATTCTAAACATTAGTGTGCAGTTACCTCTTTGGTAAGAATATTATTTAGTATTTCTGAGTTGGGTAACTTTCAACAATATGGCATCTCAATATCTGGGATACCTGCTTTATATTAATATTTTTGTCACTTGGGCCTCTGAAGGAAAAAATGATGGTTTTGAATGGACCAGTGCTTGCTTACATTGTGAAATCTGAGATTATACTCTGACTGTAAACTGATATGACTACTGTAAAGATCTGACAAATATAGGACTAAAAGTTGCGTGCTCTGAAAAGTAGATCTTAAAAAGGACTGTTCAAAAGATGCTTTTTAAATAACTTGATTATTAGCAGTGTAGATTTATTGTTCGTTGTATTAACTCAGTGAGTTAGTTTGCTCCCAGAAAGATCTTAAGCAGTCCTTTACTCTCAAAATTCTTAGATCTTCTGTTTTATGCTGCTTTAATCTACCTTTGATATTTTTGCCAGAATTTTTTGTTTTGTTTGTTTTTTAAATAGTTTGCTTGCTGTCATTTCTTGACTAAAACTCTCAGTGCTTTCTCATTTTTCTGTTTATCAAGATGGATCTTGGCTCTGAAGGCCTTTTATAAAGTAGCTCGGTATTTTCTACAGTGGGTCTTAGAACACTGATTCTGAGAAATATTAATAGGAAGGGGTTATGGAGGGAGAGGGCCAAAACCGAAATTTGAGTTAGGCTGGTTGATGCAGTTTCCCGTTTAGGGACTTCTCCCATACTTTGATACGGTAATATGGACTGAACCTGTCTAAATGTGTTTAGTATTTTGCTCCCTTATTCCTTTTAGTGAAGCCTCTACCTGTTCCTTTTCTAAACTACTTAACCAGCATCACCACTTTGCACAGCTCTGGGGGATGCTTTTCACAGTGTGGATCGTGTTTCCGGGAGTTGAGAGCACAGCTTCAGTCCTGTATGGCTGCTTGCTGCGGGCCAGTCAAGTCTGGCAGTGTCTCTATATATACTGCATATACTGTATCCCTCCTTTTGCTGTGACTTCATCCTGTTTTTCCTCTCCCCTGATAGGATTTTACCTGTCTAAATGTTCCCATCCTTTAAAACTCAGCATTCGTTGGCCTTTCCCAGTCATCGCTCAGTAATTTTCTTGTGTGAATTTCACTACATTGGTAGTTCTGGTTCATATATTTTCCATCTATTATATATCCTTTTGTCTTTGGGATAATATGGGACTTCAGGTAAGAACTTGAGTTCTTGAGGATATATATAGTTTTATCCCACAAACATTCAATCAGTATTTTTTGTGTTTATTGATTACAACTTAGACATTGTGTAGCTGACGCGAAGGTGAAGTAGATGGAAGAATTTTTCTTGGGGAATTTCTAAAGGCTTTTTACTTTTGAAATTTTAACTTTGCTCAGATGAATTCATAGGGCAACTTGTTTTACTTCTGGAGAGCAGCTCCATTTCGTAGAGTGTTGCTAGTACAATAGAATTTAGCTTCTATGTAGGAAGTCTTTCCCCTTTCTTAGCTAAAATTTGTACTAAAACAACCAATTTCGCTTTTCTTTTAGCTTGTGACATCTTTTCCTTTCATCAGCATTGATGTTCTTAAGATGTTTTTGCATCTGCTCTCCATTAGCATATTGTGTGATGCAAAATGCCGTAATTCAAAGCATATATTATGGTCTGAAGTTTAAAATATAATACCCTTGTAGTTACTCTTTATTGATAGGAATACCCTTGGAGCCAAGTTTCTAAATGTCAATTTATTGCAGGTTCTTATTTTCTGAGAGTTCTTTTTCATGAACTGAGGGTGAACTTTTGGCCCATGACCTGGTGCAGGATCACTGTAGGCATCGGGAAGATGTGCAGATACATGGTTTCTGTTAAGTGTTGAAGCACAGCAGTGTGGTTTTTCTTCCAAGTACCTTCCTTAGGTCAAGGCAGGAAAACTTGTCGTTGACTTTGTCATTTCTGTTGAATGCTCGTGTAGTACATGGAGTCATAATTTCAAACATCTAAGCAATTAACGATTGAGGTAGATTTGGTGTGTAAGCTCTTGTAGTTTTAAATGCTTTAAAAGTTGCTTTTCATTAATTATTCACTTTCCATCGTTTAGCACCACTGAAACTGTACAGATGTAGGAAAAAGTATTGTAGAAGGAAGTAATTGTTAATCATACAGGGTTGTAGACGGTTTTAGTAGTGAATAAAATTAAAGTTCTGTGAAGGCAAGTCATCAGTGGAATCCGCAGAAGTGAAATAAATGGCTTAGAGAAGGATCTTTTGCTCCTGGGACAAACATGGATGGCATTGCCATGGACTCCATGCTGCTTTGCTTTTAGTTAGGCAGAAGTTTGTGAGAAATTTTCAGTTCCTCCAAATCACGTGAGTGATGCCTTAGCTACCCTTTTTTGTTTAAAAAGTGAATCACAAACTTGAGTAACTTTACTTTGCATATTCCAGATAATTAGTACTGTGGTAGAGAACTGCTCAGTTCAAGGGCAGATATAAGGGGCTGAGAACAAGGAAGATCAGTCAGTGAAATGGGGAAGAGATGCTGGCAAAGTCCAGGAAAAGGAGCTCCTCCAGCCTTAGACACTCTGAATGTCAGGTATCAGAAAAACAAACGTCAGTCAACCAGTCCTTTTTTGCAGGAAGAGTGGATTTAGGGTAAAGTTTAAATTCACCTGCCCTTAAGCTTAAACTGCACTATAACCTTCCACAACTAACTTTCTAGAAACACCAAAAAAATATGTCCTTTTCATTATAGGGGACTGGAATGCAAAAGTAGGAAGTTAAGAAACACCTGGAGTAACAGGCCAATTTGGCCTTGGAGTACAGAATGAAGCAAGGCAAAGGTTAATAGAGTTTTGCCAAGAGAACACACTGGTCACAGCAAACACCCTCTTCCGACAACACAAGAGAAGACTCCACATGGATATCACCAGATGATCAGCACTGAAATCTGATTATATTCTTTGCAGCCAAAGATGGAGAAGCTCTATACGGTCAGAAAAAACAAGACTGGGAGCTGACTGTGGCTCAGATCATGAACTCCTTATTGCCAAATTCAGACTTAAATTGAAGACAGTAGGGAAAACGACTAGACCATTCAGATATGACCTAAATCAAATCCCTTGTGACTATATGATGGAGGTGACAAATAGATGCAAGGGATTAGATCTGATAGAGTACCTGAAGAACTATGGACGGAAGTTCCTGACATTGTACAGGAGGGAGTGATTAAGACAATCGCCAAGAAAAAGAAATGTGAAAAGGCAAAATTGTTGTCTGAGGAGGCCTTACAAATAGCTGTGAAAAGAAGAGTAGAGAAGGGCAAGGGAGAAAAGGAAAGGTATACCCATTTGAATGTAGAGTTCCAAAGAATAGCAAGGAGAGATAAGAAAGCCTTCCTCAGTGATCAATGCAAAGAAATAGAGGAAAACAATACAATGGGAAAGACTAGAAATCTCTTCAAGAAAATTAGAGACACCAAGGGAACTCTTCATGCAAAGATGGGCTCAATAGAGGACAGAAATAGTGTGGAACTAACAGAA
Organism: Moschus berezovskii; assembly: GCF_049115385.1. NCBI lineage: Eukaryota > Metazoa > Chordata > Mammalia > Artiodactyla > Moschidae > Moschus > Moschus berezovskii. The sequence goes on along the minus strand of NC_142465.1, from coordinate 23,550,046 downwards.
GCAGAAGATATTAAGAAAAGGTGGCAAGAATACACAGAAGAACTGTACAAAAAAGATCTTCATGACTCAGATAATCATGATGGTGTGATCAGACATCCTGGAATGTGAAGTCAAGTGGGCCTTAGGAAGCATCACTACGAACAAAGCTAGTGGAGGTGATGGAATTCCAGTTGATCTATTTCAAATACTAAAAGAGGATGTTGTGAAAGTGCTGCACTCAGTATGCCAGCAAATTTGGAAAACTCAGCAGTGGCCACAGTACTGGAAACAGTCAGTTTCCATTCCAATCGCAAAGAAAGGCAATGCCAAAGAATGCTCAATCTACCAAACAATTGCACTCATCTCACACGTTAGCAAAGTAATGGTCAAAATTCTCCACGCCAGGCTTCAGCAATAGGTGAACTGTGAGCTTCCAGATGTTCAAGCTGGATTTAGAAAAAGCAGAGGAACCAGAGATCAAATTGCCAGCGTTTGTTGGATCATTGAAAAAGCAAGAGAGTTCCAGGAAAACATCTGCTTTATTGACTATGCCAAAGCCTTTGGCTGTGTGGATAACTGCAAACTGTCGAAAATTCTTAAAGAGATGGGAACACCTGACCTGCCTCTTAAGAAATCTGTAGGCACGTCAAGAAGCAGCAGTTAGAAGTGGACATGGAACAACAGACTGGTTGCAAATAGGAAAAGGAGTACGTCAAGGCTGTATATTGTCACCCTGCTTATTTAACTTATATGCAGAGTACATCATGAGAGATGCTGGACTGGATGAAGCACAAGCTAGAATCAAGATTCCTGGGACGAATATCAATAACTTTAGATATGCAGATGATACCACCCTTATGGCAGAAAGCATAGAAGAACTAAAGAGCCTCTTGATGAAAATGAAAGAGGAGAGTGAAGAAGTTGGCTTAAAACTCAACAGTCAGAAAACTAAGTTCATGGCATCTGGTCCCATCACTTCATGGCAAGTAGATGGGGAAATAGTGGAACCAGTGACAGACTTTACTTTGAGGGCTCCAAAATCACTGCAGATGGTGACTGCAGCCATGAAATTAAAAGACACTTGCTCCTTGGAAGAAAAGTTATGACCGACCTAGACAGCATATTAAAGAGCAGAGACATTACTTTGCCCACAAAGGTCCATCTAGTCAAAGCTATGGGTTTTCCAGTGGTCATGTATGGATGTGAGAGTTAGACTCTAAAGAAATGTGAATGCCAAAGAATTGATGCTTTTGAACTGTGGAGTTGGAGAAGACTCTTGAGAGTCCCTTGGACTGCAAGGATCCAACCATTCCAACTAAAGGAAATCAGTCCTGAATATTCATTGGAAGGACTGGTGCTGAAGCTGAAACTCCAATACTTTGAACCACCTGATAGGAGGAACTGACTCATTTGAAAAGACCCTGATGCTGGGAAAGATTGAAGGCGAGAGGAGAAGGGGATGACAGAGGATGAGATGGTTGGATTGCATCACTGACTCAGTTTGCCTGAGTTTGAGTAAACTTTGGGAGTTGGTGAGTGTTCTTGCCTGGAGAATCCCAGGGATGGGGGAGCCTGGTGGTCTGCCGTCTGTGGGGTCACACAGAGTCGGACACGACTGAAGTGACTTGGCAGCAGCAGTGAGGCCTGGCGTGCTGTAGTCCACGGGGTCTCAAAAGAGTTGGACACGACTGAGAAACTAAACTGACCTGAGATATATTGAACATTGGAACTCACCTGATTCTGTTTTGCCTCTGGAGTCTTGCTACATCATTCTTTTTGCCAGAAATGCCTACCTTTCTCCGAGCATGTATGTCTCTCTTTTTTTTTTCAGTTGAATGAATTATAATTGTTTTACAGTGTCATGTTAGTTTTAGGTGTAAAGCACAGTGATTCAGATAATTATCTTATCTTTATATGTATCTATAGTGATGTATAGATATGACTAAATTTCACATTCTTTCCCCTTATAGGTTGTCACAAAATAGTGAGTATAGTTTCCTGTGCTATATAGTAGGTCCTTGAGCCTGTGTATCTTCATGGTATTCCTATGTGTGACTAGAGCTCAAACTTCTAATTTTGGTTTTTAACTCTGTGATTTTGTTCTTAATATCTCTGTACATTTGAAGTTGAGTTTCATCGTTGCCACTAAAAAGCCAAATGACCATGGGTACATCATTTGGTTTATTTATTACCTCCCACAGAAGTACAAAACACAAAATCAGAGTTCTATTCATTTTCTTTCCTGGAACTTTTGGCTTTTAAAACAGTATGTATGTCTCCACTCGGTGGTCTGCTCCCTCTGCCTTGTCCCAAATTTTCAATTGTTTTTTAGGTTTGCCACTAATTTTGCCTTTAACTCATCATTTGATGTTTCATCGGTGATACGCTGCTTCATTCACGGGGACAGTTTAGCTTTTCAATAAGTATATTTATCCGAGACTTCCAGTTACAGAAGTGACTTGTCGCTGGCATTTAACCCTGTCCCTGCCAAAGTGCACTGAAATGAGAGGGAGTATGCGTTTTCAGTCTTGCCTAGAAAATCCCATGGATGGAGGAGCCTGGTAGGCTGCAGTCCGTGGGGTTGCTAAGGGTCGGACACGACTGAGCGACTTCACTTTCACTTTTCACTTTCACACATTGGAGAAGGAAATGGCAACCCACTCCAGTGTTCTGGCCTGGAGAATCCCAGGGACGGGGGAGCCTGGTGGGCTGCCGTCTATGGGGTCACACAGAGTCGGACACGACTGAAGTGACTTAGCAGCAGCAGCAGCATGCGTTTTCAGTATTTGTGAAGATCCTCAGCCCCCTTCCCTCACTTTGCTTTCAAGATGCTGGCCAGAGTTAAGTGTCTTCTCTAAGGACCCTGATAAGCTCAAGAGAAAGGACCCAAAGAGTTCTAAACCAACTCTGTGTTTGCGGGAGGGGCTGTCTAAAGAGCCTGTCCCCTTCAGGCCACCCTATAGCAGTGTCCCTAGTCAGAAACCCCACATGCAAGTCAAGAACTCCTGTTTAACTTTTGTCTTATTGTTTTCCCTCATAATTAAAAAAAGAAAATTTGTTACAGCATTATTGAGGCATAATTGATATGTAGTCCAGTGCATGTATTTAAAATGAAAAACTTGAGTTTTGTTGTACGTGTATTGCAGTGAAACTCCTTCCAGTCACATTCATGAACACAGCCATTCCCCTAAACATTTCCTTGTACCTTTTTGTAATCAGTTTCCCTCCCTCTTCCTCTCCCACCACCTTCTTTCTAAAAGCAAACACTAATCTGGTTTCTGTTGTTCTAGATTAATTTGAACTTTCTAAGGTTTATGTACTTGGAATCCCAAGGTATGTGCTCCTGGTCTGGCTTTCATTCAGCATAATTATTGGAAATTCATCCATGCTGTATATATATATATTTTTTCATGCTGTATATATTAATAGTTCAACTCTTGTTACTGCTGATACTGTTTATGGTAAAACAAGAATTTTACCATGTTTTAAAATTCCACCCCCTTCACTAATTGCATGGATATACCGCAGTTTGTTTATCCATTTACCCATTGATGGACCTTTTGGGTTCCAGTAACTTAGGGTACCTGTTCAGATCTTCAGTCTACTTTTTCATTAGGTTGTGTTATTATTGAGTTGTCATTTCCTTGTATACTCTAAATAAAAGTACTTTGGGAAGCGTGTGTACTTGTGCTAGGGGTGGGGGCAGGAATGATGTTAAAAGATGTCTATATCTAGAGATATAGATATGTATCACCTCAAAGTGGAAAAGCAAGTGGGAGTGCTGCAGGTATTTTTTGTGCAAGTGGAAGTAGACGCTGAAACAAAGCCCCCTGTGCCTTGTTGCTTCTGAGTGGAGAATGGGATCAGGGGCTGGTACCTTCAAAAAGCCTTGCAGACCTGTTTCACACAAACCGTATGCATGTATAAGTTTGTTGAAACTAAAAATGAAGACATGAGTGGAATGTTTGTGTGTGTGGGTGAGACAGGTATGTCCCGTTGTTCAGTTCTTGAGTCTACATCTGTGTGTGTGTGTGCCAAGTCGCTTCAGTTGTGTCCAACTCTGTGCAACGCTGTGGGCTGTAACCCGCCAGGCTCTTCTGTCTGTAGGTTTCTCCAGGCAAGAATATGGAGTGGGTTGCCATGCCTTCTCCTCCAGGGGGTCTTCCTGACCCGGGGATTGAACTCAGGTCCCTTGCGTTTACCACTAGGTATGTCTCCTGTTGTTTTTGAGTCTGCATGCAGTCTTGGGCAGCTGAGATACAGAATTCAGTACTACTTTGGATAAAAGAATTCATTTTTACTAAAGCGTATAAGTAAATAGTATAGACTTGATTGAATACTTGTTTCGGGAAGACAAGTCCGCTTAAGTTCCTTGATTTCTCCCTCAAGTCTTCCTGCACTTTGCAAGTTCACATTTCCCCTCCTTTCCCCTCCTGGAACAGTTGGTTGCCTTCTTCGGTTGTCTCCCCTGGGTGATCACTCAGCACCACCACTACTCCACAGGCACTCCACGCAGCTCATAAAAACATATGAAGACATTTTTTTCCAAATAATATAGCCCTGTCCCAAATTAAGAGTTTAGTATGTGATTTCTCCATTTCTTTATCTGGATTAGTATATATTCTTAATATTAAACTTTCATCCCATGAAATGTTGATTTGTGAGAGACTTCTTTATTAATATGTTTAAGGATACTATTCTGTGCGTGTGTCTTAACAGTTTACCGTATATCAAAATTTCATCTCCTTCATTAATTTCCCATCTTCTCTTTGAAGAATTTGATAGTTGACAGAATTCCTTCCTCCTGCTCTATCTTTGAAGGAAGACTCTCAAAGGGAGACAGCTGACATCCCTGGAAAGAGGCTGGAATTCAGAGGGGAAACACACACAAAAAAAAACCTAAGGTTCTATTGTCAAAGTGCCATGAAAAGTAGACCGGCTCTAAAAACACACTCATTACTTTGATTGGATATAGGAAATTTAGAAGTGCTGGATAAAATGAACACTGGTATAGCTCCTTTCTTATTTTTTTAGAACTTACTTATTTTGGTTGTGCTGGGTCTTTGTTGCTGCGTGCAGGTTTCTCTAGATGCTGCTCTCTAGTCGTGTCGCCTGGGCTCATTGTGGTGGCTTCTGTTGTGGAGCTCAGGCTGTAGGGTACGAGGGCTTCAGCAGTTCCAGTGCGCAGGCTCAGTAGTGTGGCTCACTGGCTTAGTACGGTGTGCAGCGCATGGGAACTTCCCAGCGCAGGGACTGAACTTGTGTCCCCTGTATTGGCAGGCCAATTTGTGCAGCGCGTGGGAACTTCCCAGCGCAGGGACTGAACTGTGTCCCCTGTATTGGCAGGCCAATTTGTGCAGCGCGTGGGAACTTCCCAGCGCAGGGACTGAACTTGTGTCCCCTGTATTGGCAGGCCAATTTTTTTTTTTTTAACCACTGAGCCATCAGGGAAGTCCTGCTCTCTATCTGCCAGATACTGTTCCAAGCAACTTGCAGATATTAACCTGTTTCAGTGAGTAGGTTCTGTGGAATTGGGGATGAGATAGTCTCTGCCGGAAAAGATGAAAAGGGTTATTAATGGTTTTAAAAGAGAATCCTGGAATACAGTGACTTACATAACTTTTCTACCAGTTAAAAATGTAACAACACTGTAATTTTGGGAGAATGCAGAAGAATTAAAAATGAAACAAGATCACTGCCTCTGAGAAATAGCCAGCTTTAACATTTTGATTTATTTTTGACCTTTAAAAAAAGTTGTACACCTGTTAGCATGCTTGAGGTAGTGTAGGTGTAATTTTTTTTTATTTAAAAAAGTTTATATCATTTTCTCCTGTCCTCAGATTTTTTTCACTAACAGCATTTTAATGAAATGATAATCCATCCCACGGCTAGTCCCTTGTTACTGAATGTTTGGGTTTTAAAATTTTTTCTCTTATGTTAAATAATCCTCCAATGAACATCTGGGATTTCTTTTTTGTAGATTTTATCTTCATTTATGATTGTTTATTTTGTAATTCTTAGGTTTAAGAGATTTTGGTAGTTTGTTATCGTTTGATTAACATTTTCTGCTAGCCTCGTTTCCGAGAGACTGATTAAGTATTTGGGATTCTATGTCATTTTCCACTGTGTGTACAGTTTGTGCCATTCAGCTTCTCGGTCTTTCATTTATTTTCTCAAATTCACATAGCCCTCTTACAGTGTCATAAGTTTGTTGCTGTTCTACATGTTTGACACCTGGCGTGCTGTGATTCGTGGGGTCGCAAAGAGTCGGACACGACTGAGCGACTGAACTGAACTGAGATGTTCAGTTTGAGGGCAGGGACTTAATCTTTCTCTCACCGCTGGCACAGTGCCTTTTACCTGTGATGTTCTTGATGACTCTTGAACGAGCATCTTGTGTTCGGTCTTGAATGCACTGATGTCGAACTCCTGTGAAATGTTTTGTTTTGTCTTTCTTTAGAAACTATCACACTTGCAGTGAGAATTTATCACAAGGCACTTGTTTCAAGCTGAATAATATGACAGCTGAATCATACTATTGAAGATGAGAAATAGCTTGTCATAATTGTTTTGTATAGGTTTAATTTTTTTTGAAATTGTTCACCCTCCCTACTTTTTTTTAGAGTAAGATAGACTTTACTAAGAGGAGTAGAATATGAAGAATCCCACAGAAATAGATGTTACCTTTTTTATTATTTATTTCATAATGCTGATAAAGTTTTCCTAGAATGCTTCTTACAGATTAATATATCTTTTTTTTTAAAAACAGAGGAGGAAATCCTACAAAAGTTTGGCATTAAGCTTTTAAGTGCAAAATTATGCTGAGTTAATCCAAAAAAGTGGAGGTTCTGTGTTTGCTTATGAAATAAAACTTTAATAAAGGTTTAGGAAGGTGTCTTGGCAGGTTCTTCTTGTGACATCGTGGCTGATTTCTTTTTTTTTTTTTTTAATAAATACTCCGTTTTTGAGTGGAAAACTTAAGATTTTGGATAAATAATTTCCTTCAAAAAATAGTTACCTGATCACTGTGCTAGACAGTAACAGCTGTGACCTGCCAAGAAAGAGAGGCTATTAGGCACAGCTTGCGGGCCGTTGCACTTGGTGTGTCCAGTGTTCCTTCTTGGTTTCTTTTTTCGTGCGGTGATTCATCAGGTGCCGTATGCTTCCAGGGAAACCAGCGTTAAGTGTGTGCACATGTCGCTTTCCTAGTCTGATCTCTTCCTGTAATGAATAGGAATATCTTGTCCCAGCTGTTGTAGCAGAGAGACATTTTGAAGTCAGCTGTCCGACCTTCATCTCAGTAGTTTTGCTACCATCGTTTCCTGCTCTTGGAACGCTTGATGGTGATCTCTGTCCTGTCACTACTACTCCTGAAGGATGTTTTTTAAATTGCAGTGAGCTCTGCTTGTATTCTACATTCAACCACGGTGGAGAACCAGCCTGTCAGTTCGGAGTTGCGTCATAATCTTGGACTTGCCCCTGTAGTCAGTCTCCTTTTTTGGATTACCCATAGATTCAAACTGAATGTTTCTCCAAGCCCGGGCTCTGCTGGTAAAGGTCTTTGTGACAAAAAAGGGTCAAACTCCTCCTTTAAGGAGCTTCTTTGGCTCTGTCCCTCCAATGTATTCAGTGCCTGGTAGCCCCAAAAGGCAGGTCTGCGGGGAGTTGAAAATAACACATCTTGAGTAAAATAACACATCTTGAGTGGTTTTTGGGATCTAGAGAGGATTATAGTTTAACTTAAAGCAGAGAGGTTAGAGTCATCCGAAGTCACTACATTATAGCATTGTTGAGGACTTTAAAGATGACAGCTATAGAAGTGGGATATGACCAGAGGAAAAACAGGACAGATTATGTAGTTAATTGAACATTTAGTTAGTAGATAGCATGTATATTTGAATATTCAAAGCAGGCTTTTTTCCTCTTAAGTCTTGGATCTTAATTACTTAAAAAAGTTAAAGGTGTAAAATAATTAAACTGTAATGACGTACTTCTAATCTTGAAGTCGGTAAATAATGGAGGTCTTGTCGTGGTACGCTATTTAGTGGCCTAATTGCCATCTGAAATACCTCTGAAAGGGAGAGGATGAAAGAGGAAGGAGCCTAGAAGAATGAGAGGTGTGGGATAGTTTCTCTGCTCGCCTGAAGGCTGTTGTTTATCTGACTTCCTGAACCATGTAAAACATGGTGAAAACCAGGAAATTGACAGATAGGTCCTCCTGGAAGCCAGGAGCCCAGGCATCAAACCTGTCCGTGCCTCATTCCACTTGAGGCATTTACTTGGTGTTTTTACTAGTATTTTAAATACATTTCTCTAGCATTTTGCTAACTGGTTTTCCACCACACTACAAATGAGAGCAGATTTAGGAAACTGGACAGGTTCTTCAGAAGAAGGCAGAAACATTACCCCCAAGTTGAAAATGAACATCTTGATAATTTGTGTTTTAATTTTGTCTTTAACGTAACTCTGAGTGCTAATGCATAAGAAGGAAGTGCTGCCCTCTCTTAGTTTGATAATTTTGTGTTTTTTCTGATAGGTGGCAAATTTTGTTTCCTTTAATTACTTTGCCTAAAAACAAAGAATCTGTATAAACTAGCTTTGGGTTTCAGTGTTGCTTCTTAATTATAAACTCCTAAAAGACATTTTAAGCGAAAATTGGGATTCAAATTCTCATCAACTGGGCAAGGGTGGAATTTCCTGTTTTATGGGCTTAAAATGCTGGGAAGTGGAGAGAACGATTTCTGAAATATATTTAAGCCAGAGAAATATGACATTTCTAAAATATTTTTTATTATCTTCTGTTTATCTGTCAAGTTCATACTCCTGGATAAGCAGAGTTCTTCAAGGGCTAGGTTTAAGTTGGTGGTTGTCTCTGTCTCCAGGACCTGGAATAATACCTAGCACATTGTAGGTTTTTTTTTTTTTTTTTTTAAGTAATAATCTTCAGTGATTACTTGCTGGTTTAATTGTGTTTGAATTTTTCAAATTGTCCAAGATAATTTTGTGGTATGTTGTTGAAAGAGTTTTGTGTAAAAATATTTGAAATAAACTTTTCTTTTTAAGGATAAGCTTCAGTTTGTGACAAATAATCTCACAACCCGATTCTGCTGCATTTAAATAAGTGCTTTTATCATGAAGAGTTTGAATATTATACTGGAAACAATCACAGACTTCAGACTTGCTTTAGTTCAAGAAAATAGATTTGGCTTTACTGGCTTTAATTCTCGAGATCATGAGGATAAAGAATCTGATTTTCTTTGATAGAAGAGGATTGATCGTGTCAGAAGCTTGTTGCAACGGTATCATTTATTCTGCATGGCAGCCCTCCAGATACGAAGGTGGAATGATGGTTCCTTTCTCTGGAGCTAGAGAAACGAGTCAGTTCACCTGTCCAGATGCTCATGATGGAGATCTGTGGACCCAGCCGTCTAATTCCCCACTCTGCTCCTCTTTCTGCTCTACACTCTTGAGCCTCTGACATGTCACCAGAAGTTTAAAGTAATACCAAGGGTTGGATTTTTTTTCCTTTTTCTTTTCTTGGAATTAAAATGTTTTTGGATGATTTTTGGCATGCTTACCTGTTTCCCTAAGGTTTGACAAAAAATGTACAGGAGGCTAGAGATTTGGAGTATTGTGATTAACTGTAAATAACATCTATGAAAAGCTAAATTTAAATCTAGTTCTGCTTAGGTTGCAGGACTTTTTTATTTAAACTTTTTAGAAAAGTTTAACATGACAACAAAGATTTGATAGTATCTTGATCTTAAGAGGAGAATTTTTGTTACCAGAGATATTAGGAAGTAGTAGTTGTTAATGAAATGTATGTCTGATGATAAGATCTGTAATGGAAAAACATAACACTGGAGATTCAAGAGAGCATTCATGTCAAAATTAATAAGTGATAAATAGTAAATGGTAAAACAGATGTTTGTTAATTTTAAAAACCGTAATTCTGTTGAATTCATTCCACAAGGTTGAAAAATTCATTTGGGTTTAGGATGTTGACATTCTGAATTGATTGAAGTGATTCTGTGTAATGAAACTCTGCCTTTCATAGACATTTAGCTCTGATATACAACAGTTTCTGTGGTATAATTTTTTTTAAACCATGTCCCTATAACTTAGGGTGTGTGAGCAATTCACTTGTTAATGAAACTTATCTATAAAATTATTTCTAATGATATATCCTTCAAAAATAATGAAGATTGCCTGTTACTGAGAGTATTTTCTTTTAAAAGTGCCGCAGACTGTAAAAGAAATTTCAAAATAGGAGGGCTCGAAATGTTTTTATCAATGACAGCCTTACTAGGATGAACTAAGGTATTAATAATTAATTCTTATGTAAAAATAGATATTTTTAGGCTATATATTTTGATATATCAGCTACTTTTTTTAATAGTCATGTTACCCAGTCATAATAAGCATCTCAGACAGAATCTAGATTTATTAAATGCTTAGTAAATGCTTACTGGAAAGAATCCAACTCTCCAGAAAGTCCATAATTGGAATTTCTATACATTTTATTTTAAACTACAGAGTTGAGCAGTCAATGTAAATTTAATTCAAAAAGTGAGTTCCAGGTTTGTTGTGGGATCAATACACAATCCATACTGACAATTACAGTTTCTATGTGTATACTATTCAACCATATTTCAATATATAGAAACACTTGCTACACTTCCGTGTATGTAATGTTGTGTGTACTGTGTGTATGGTGTAGGATAAGAGGTGAAGGTTTGGATTCAAAAGAAGTGTCTCTCTAATTGGTTTATGATATATTGGGTGTAATAGATGAATATAAATATTCATAATTGCAAATTAGAGAATAAATGAGAATGATTAAGAAGCCATATTGATGATTTATATAAAATGTGGCACGCATTTATACACAGTGGAACGTTATTCAGCCATAAAAAAGGATATCTTACCTTTTATGTTAGCATGGATAAACTTTAAGGTCATTATGCTGAATAAGTCAGACGAGGAAGATAAACTGTATGGTCTTACTTATGTATGGAATCTAAAAAAATAAAACTTGTTGAATTGTGGGCAAGAGAAGACTCTTGAGAATGCTTTGGCTTGCAAAGAAATCAAACCAGTCAATCCTAAAGAAAATCAACCCAGAGTATTCATTGGAAGGACTGATGCTGAACGTTGGTCACCTGATGCAAAGAGCCAGCTCATTGGAAAAGACCCTGGTGCTGGGAAAGATTGAGGACAAAAGGAGAAGGGGACGACAGAGGATGAGATGGGGCTGGCTAGTGAGAGTTCAGGGCTTCCCTGGTGGCTCAGTGGTAAAGAATCCGCCTGCCAATAAAGGAGACTCAGGTTCGATTCCTGGGTCAGGAAGAACCCTCGGAATAGGAAATGGCAAGCCACTGCGGTATTCTTATCTGGAGAATCCCACAGACAGAGAAGCCTGGCGGATAACTGTGTGTGGGGTTGCAAAGAGTTGGACTCGACTGAGCATACGCGATACTGTCAGTATTATTTAAGTGGGGAAGGGACTAGAGGGTTAGACAGGCCACTTTCTTGGCCTTACTGTCTGGTCAGCTAGCTGTGGCTAATCATTTGTGGGTGGTAGGGACAGGGTCATATTTACATCTGGCTTAATACCCAGTTTTCAAACAAGCTCTGGGAGTTGGTGATGAACAGGGAAGACTGGCATGCTGCAGTCCATGGGGTTTCAGAGTCGGACACGACCGAGCGACTGAACTGAACCCAGTTTTCTCTTAATGTCTATGCATGCACACACACACCACTGAAATGTGAAACTGTTCCCAGTCATGTAGCCGCATGCTGAGATTGAGCACAAATATGCTGTGCCCTGATGTCCACATGGTGGAAGTGGCCTGTGCCTGGAGAGTGCTCTTTGGCTGCTTAGGCTGTTGATGAGTCTGGTTGGTTGGCCGATGTTCATTTGTATAACATGCATAAGAAATGCACGTTTATATTTCTTAATGAAGTGTGCACTCAGTGTAGCATTATTTGTGCTAAAATTTCCTCTTAGGATTTATGGAAAGTTTAGTGGTGTGCTCCACATCACGTTTTATTCAAGGTGAACTGGATGAAATGGGAAATACAGTTGTGATTTTTAAAATCCTTAACTGCAAACTGAAATAAGAGTGGGTGTGCTCAAAAGCATATTCCTTATCTGATATTCTTGTAGTGAGGGAAAGATAGGGGATGAGAATTCGAGAAAGGAATCTAGTATTTGCTTAGACAAGTAAAGAGTAGACCAAAGTCAAATTCGTATGGATCGCAGATATTTAGAGCAGCACCATTTTGTATTTGAAAATAGACTTCCAGCAGATTAAACTGCCTGTGCTTCTGATCTTCCCAGGGAAGTAGGGTATAAGGTAACCCTTCCTTTATCATCTAAAAACGGTGAGAGAGTGACTGGAAGAATGAGTTTTATAGATGCCTAAGAAAACTCCAATACTTTGGCCACCTCATGCAAAGAGTTGACTCACTGGAAAAGACCCTGATCCTGGGAGGGATTGAGGGCAGGAGGAGAAGGGGACGACAGAGAATGAGATGGCTGGATGGCATCACTGACTCGATGGACATGAGTTTGAGTGAACTCCGGGAGTTGGTGATGGACAGGGAGGCCTGGCATGCTGCGATTCATGGGGTCGCAAAGAGTTGGACACAACTGAGCGACTGAACTGAAGGAAACTTCAGACAGTTTTCTTTGAACAATGGCCTGTGTTTTCATTTCATATCTAAAGAAAAAGAGCATCAAATTATGTATTGCTTGAGGTAAAATGGAATGTAAGTCTGCTTGAGCTACCATGACAAAATAACCACAGACTGTGTGGATTAAACAACAGAAATTAATGTTTCTCACATTCTGGATACTGAGTGTCTCACAGGTGGACATGTCGGCAAGTTGCATTTTCTCCTGAAGCCTCTCTTCAAAGCTTGTAGATGGCTGTCTTGCTGTACCCTTATCTGGCCTTTTCTCTCTGTGTACCTCTCCGACTTCTCTTCTAACAAGAACAGCCAATCTGTCAATTGGGCCCCACTTTTATGACGGCAGGGCTTCCCTCATGGCTCAGACAGTAAAGAATCCACCTTCAATGTGGGAGACCAGGGTTTGATCCCTGGATTGGAAAGAACCTGTGGAGAAAGAAATGGCTATGCTGGGAGAAATATCAATAACCTCAGATACACAGATGACACCACCCTTATGGCAGAAAGCGAAGAACTAAAGAGTCTCTTGAAAGTGAAAGAGGAGAGTGAAAAAGTTGGCTTAAAACTCAACTTTCAGAAAACTACGATCATGGCATCCGGTCCCATCACTTCATTGCAAATAGATGGGGAAACAGTGGCAAACTTTATTTTTGGGGGCTTCAAAATCACTGCAGATGGTGACTGCAGCCATGAAATTAAGACACTCGCTCCTTGGAAAAAGTTATGACCAACCTAGACAGCATATTAAAAAGCAGAAACATTACTTTTCCAACAAAGGTCCATCTAGTCAAAGCTATGGTTTTCCCAGTAGTCATGTATGGATGTGAGAGTTGGACTGTGAGGAAGCTGAGCACTGAAGAATTGATGCTTTTGAACTGTGGTGTTGGAGAAGACTTTTGAGAGTCCCTTGGACTGCAAGGAGATCCAACCAGTCCATCCTAAAGGAAATCAGTCCTGAGTATTCATTGGAAGGACTGGTGCTGAAGCTGAAACTCCCAATACTTTGGCCACCTGATGCGAAGAACTGACTCATTGGAAAAGACCCTGATGCTGGGAAAAATTGAGGGCAGGAGAGAAGGGGACGACAGAGGATGAGAAGGTTGGATGGCATCACCGACTCAATGGACACAAGTTTGAATAAACTCCAGGAGTTGGTGATGGACAGGGAAGCCTGGCGTGATTCAGTCCATGAGGTCGCAGAGTCAGACACGACTGAGCGATTGAACTGAACTGATGCACTCCAGTATTCTTGCCTGGAGAATTCCATGGACAGAGGAGCCTGGTGGGCTAGTCAGTGTGGTCGCCAAAAGTGGGACACGACTAATCGACTTTCACTTAGTTTATGACCACATTTAACACTAATTACCTTTTTAAAAAGCCCTGTCACCAAAGACAGTCACCTTTTGGCTTAGGGCTTACATAAGAATTTTGAGGCAATCCAGTCCAGTGGTAACAGGAAAAACAAAGAAGTTCACTCTTTGAAGTGTGATTTTAGTCAGTTAGAAAATAGTTCTCACATTGTAGCATGCATCAAAATCACCCGGATGATCCTCAGAACACATTCTTGGGTCCCACCCATTGACTTAATGGGTCTGGAGTGGGTCTGAGAATTTGCATTTACAACGAGCTCCAGGGTATGCTGATGCTGCTGGTCTGCAGACCTTGCTTTGAGATCTCTGAGGTTATATCCCTCATTTGAATTGAAAGAAGTTGGAGAAGAATACCCCTGAGAGTTCTTGGGGCGAGAGTGACAAATGGACTGCAGTGTAAAATAGAAGGCTTGGTGGGAATGTGGAAGAAATACTGTCATCAAGTTTGCTCTCAGTAAGTTAAAGAGACGTGTGATTGGGTGTTGAAAGCAAGAACTTATTTATGTTGTCTGTTCCAGGAGGAGAGTGGACTCTAGATTTGGTTATTAAGGAATTTAATTCCTAGAATATTTATCACACGCTTGAAATTCCTGAAATGTCCCCCTCTTGGGTCAGGGATTCCCTGACCATCCTATTAAATTGTATCTATGAAGATACAGACTTTATCCCAAGAAAAGAGGGCAGAGGTAGGTGCTAAAGTGAAAAATACAAATTAGATAGAGTGGACTCTGATGCTATAACATTTAATATTTTCTAGTTTAAACAGACTTTGGGGTTGAAATATAGGCAGTGACTAAAATTAGGTTGTACTTCAGAAGTTCAATTTTGTTGATTTAGAACTTGAAACAACATTTTGTCATAGAAACAGAACTGTAATAGTATGTCAAGAAGATCCCAAAATGAAGCTGAGTCATTAGTGCTGTCCTCGCCGAAAATCTGGGCGTCCCCGTTTCGTTAACTGAGCAGCAGATCGGAGGGAGAGGGGCCAGGTTCCCTTTTCTCACCCAGTTTCAGATGGACCGAGAGAACAGCAAGTTTTACAGTGTGACCATAAAGCTCTGTATTAGATACTCCGAAATAACCTAGCTTTTCTTTTAAGACATGACTCTTGGTGCGGCTGATTTTGGTTGGGTATTGAAATAGCCCTAAATCATTTTTTTCCTCGTCCTTAGAAGTTCTTATATTTTAAGATGTGTATAGACATGTATACATGTGTGTATGTATGTTTCATATACATATACATGATACATATATATACATGAGAAATAGCGAATTCATACTGATAGCTTCCATACCAGTCCAGCCCTCAGGGCTCTTCTTTGCCTTCCCCTGTTCCTTCTTTTTGTCTCTGCTTCTACAGTGAGAAATATAGCTCCTCCCATGAACCCTTTTGGGAACATCTGCGTCCATGCCACTTTGTCAGACAGAGGTATTAAGAAATTTAAGACTTGTTTATAGTCCCCTTTCTTTTAGACAAGAGCTATGAAGTAAAAATAATACTGTGTCTGAACGTTAACTTGCATTGTGTCCTCAAACACACTTTCAGAGTTGTTTTATTCATTTGAAATACAGTTGGGCTCATTTATTTATGTTGTATCCTCTTTCAACTCCCCCAACCATTTTCATTTCAATTTTATATTTTGAGTATGTAGAACACTAATGTGCTTCCAAAACTACACATGAAAAATGTGTATTCAAAATGAAAGTCGCTCAATTCTGTCCGACTCTTTACCACCCCATGGACTATACAGTCTACAGAATTCTCCAGGCCAGAATACTGGAGTGGGTAGCCTTTCCCTTCTCCAAGGGATCTTCCCAACCCAGGTCTCTAGCATTGCAGGCAGATTCTTTACCAGCTGAGCCACAAGGGAAGCCCCAGAATAGCTATCCCTTCTCCAGGGGATCTTCCAGACCCAGGAATCAAACCGGGGTCTCCTGCATTGCAGTCGGATTCTTTTCCAACTGGAAAGTGTACTCAGAATAGTTGGTTCTTTTCCTTTTCCCTTGTATCCCTGCTCTTTTTGCAAATAACCAGTTTTTTGTTTTCTACTTTATTCTTTGTTTCTTCTCTGAAAAATAAACAGATATCATTTGTTATTTCTCTTTCCTTACACAAAAAGTGGTATACGCAGTCTGCTTTTTCCCCCTTCTCTACATTGTCTGTACATCCATTCATATAGGCTTCTTTGGTTTTTTGTTTCTTTATAGCTTCCTAGAATTTTGCCATATATTTTCTGAAAACCACTTGCCTGTGTTTGGACATTTTAGGTAGTTTCTAGCATTTTGAAGTTATAAATAATGCTGTAATGAGTGTGCGTACGTATTTTTATATTGTTAAGATATACTTCAGAATAAAATGTCTGTGCTGATGTGAAGCATCAGTTAATAGTAATTTTGTTAGCTATTGTCTAGTAAAGGACATGCCATGCTCTGGTTCTCTCTCTGCTTAATATACTACCCCAAACTTAATTGTGTAACATTTCTTTATTAAGCTTCTAGATTCTAGGTCAGAAATACAGGTAGGAGACTTTATGATGGCTCATCTCTGCTCCACAGTGTCTGGAGCTTCCACCAGGAAGTCTCAGGTGGCGGGAAGTGAAGAGAACTGTTAGGGACCATACTTCTTTACCCATATCTGGTGTCTGGACTGAAATGGGGCTCATTCAGATGGTCAACCAGAGTATGTTCCCATCTCTCAAAGTGACCCTGGGCTTCTTCACAGAGTTGGCAGCCTGGATTCTGAGAAGGCATACATATGAGGAGACTGAGCATTCCAAGACAACCAGACAGAAGCAACACAATGGCTGTCAGTGGCCAAGCTTCAGGTCTCCTAATGCTGCTTCTCCGGTACTCTGTTGAGTGGACTGTCCAGATTCAAGGGTAGGGACTCGAACTTCACCTTTCCATGGGAGTAGAGTCCAAAAATTTGCAACTATGTTTTACAGCTGCTGCCTGATGCTTTGCATACATTGCTGGTACATAGTTTGTTTCCTCAAAGCCTTGCTAAGCAATGCAGGTTCCAGCTTTTGAAGTTTTATTAGCACACATGGTGAGAGATGGTGTTTCACTGTAGATTTAATTTACATTTCTCTTATAAATGACATTGAGCATCTTTCCCTGTTTTTAAGGTCTGTTTTTATATTTTAGTGAATTGTCTGACTTTTTTTGTAGGATATTTGGTCTCTTTCCCAGTGTTTAAGGAAAATTAGCATTGGGACTCTGGCCTCCAAAGTGTTGGTAGAATTACTCTGTGAAACCTTCGAACCTGGTGCTCTTCTGTGGAGGTTTTTCTTTGGTAATGTTTTGTCTTTATCTTCGCTGTGGTCAGTTTTGATAAGCTATATTTTCTTAAGAAGTTACCCATTTCATCTGGGTGTTAAGATTATTTTTATAGAGGTCTTTAATCTGTTTTTTGAAATTTCCTATGCGTAGTTTTTTTTCCTGTTGTCACTTTATTGTAGTATATTTGTGCATTCCTTCTACTTTGGCAGTCTGTATAACGTGTTCATTCTCTTCTTTTAACCACGTTCCCATCTTTGTCTTAGATCTGTTGTCAAGCATGTTAAAATGCTCACCCTTGAACTTTTCACTGAAAATTCCCCGAGGATCCTTTGATTTGATGAAGTTCATCGTCTAGTAAACTCTTCAGGAAGGGCATGTGCATATTAATATTTCTCAGTTTTTATGAATCCACAACTGTTCTCTTTGGAGACTTGCTATTTGAAGGGAGGCTTGGCTCCCACATTGCTCCACTGTTGTTTCTTAGTGTTTGGGGTTTTTGTTGGTGGTGTTTGTTTTTGTCATTTTACTAAGAAATATCTTGAAGTAGATTGTTCTAGATTACTTTTCTCAGGTATACAGTGGACCTTTCAAGGTTCAAGTTTAGATTTTCTCTTGTTTCTGAAAAGATTTCTTGAGCAATAGTTTTAAATATTCTGTTCCCTTTTTCTTTTCTTAAAGGACTCCAGTTATACAGTGTTGGATCTCTTGCATGTCTTATATTTCATACATTCTTTTCTGACCCTTTTTATTCCTTTCTTATTTTCATTCTCTTATTTTCCTGCCTTTTCTTCAAACGTCTCTTATTCGATTTTCACTCAAATCCATTGTATCCAGAGTACTTTATAATTTATTCTTAAATTTCAGAAATGGTTTTATCTTTTCTTCTTTGAGATTGATCAATTCCTGTTGCATTTCTTCCTAGAATTTTGTTCATTTCTCTTTTTAGTTTTTGAATGTTTTATTCAAGGTGATTTTTGGTTTTGTTTTCAGTATCTTCATGTACTTGCTTGAGGGTCTTTAATTCAATTTGAAATAACACTTTATAATTTTCTAATGTTTCGTGGGTTTTTTTGTATGTTGTCATGTTTTGTGGGGAGAGTGTTCATTGGCTAGAATGTTATTTGAATTTTCTGCTTCTTTCAGTAGCTCTGTATGGAATTGATGTGTGTTCCCCCATCTATTCATAGACATTTTTTTGGACAAGATTCTTGGTTTACAAGTGCCTTCCATCAAAATAGGAAAGGACTTTTTTAATGAATAATGGCAGTAGTGAAGAGAATTAGGCAGGAATTTGGTTTTTTTCTCTTTGGTTTCTTCACAGTCCTTAAATCTTCTTTCTTCACTATTTTCTAAGGGGCCCCTCTCTTCTCTTTTAGTATGCTTCTTCCTCAGAAGTGCTACTTGTTTGAGCTTGCATTTTTTGTTGCTTTTGTCTTCATGTGTCACCAATGATGCATTGAATTCCAGGGTTACTTCAGCATCTGCTGCTGGACTTCCTTCTTCAGTGGGTGATTTGGTCTGTGTCCTTAGGTCCCTTTTCTTGCAGAGTCTCAGGTACCTGTGTTATGTTCCCATAGGTTTGCCAGGGCAGTGGGAGCTCTCTTGGATTTTGGTGTGGGCTTTTCCACTTACAGGTAATTTGAAGTTTGTGGTGTTCTGTCTCCTTGTTAATACTAGAGGTCGTGTGTGGTCTTATTTGTGCTGTCCGTGTTTTTATGTATTTTGGGAAGAGAGAGATTGGGATTCAGGCTGTTACCGTTACCCTCCTGACACAGCAGTCCCAGAGGTGGTGGTGGTTCAGTCGCTCAGTTGTGTCTGACTCTTTGTGACCTGTGGACCGCAGCACGCCAGGCTTTCCTGTCCGTCACTGTCTCCTGGAGCTTGCTCAAACTCATGTCCATCGAGTCAGTGATGCCATCCAACCGTCTCATCCTCTATCATCCCCTTCCCCACCGGCCTTCAATCTTTCCCAGCATCAGGGTCTTTTCCAGTGAGTCAGCTCTTCACATCAGGTGGCCAAAGTATTGGAGTTTCAGCTTCAGTGTCAGTCCTTCCAATGAATATTCAGAGTTGATTTCCTTTAGGATTGACTGATTTGATCTCCTTGCAGTCCACGGGACTTTGAAGAGTCTTCTTTGACACTACAGTAAGCTTTTTAAAATGAAGATTCTCAGATCCTGGTCCTGGAGACTCTGATTCTGTTGGCGTAGGGTGAAGTGAAAGCTCTCTAGATTACATACAGAGCTAGTTTGGGGAACTGTTTGCCTTAGACCAAGGATTAGCAAGCTTTTTCTGTAAGGGACAGATATTAATATTTTAGGCTTTCAACAGCCTCTGCAGTCTTTGATGTGTATTCTGGTTTTTTTTTTTTTTTAACCTTTTCAAACTATTTAAAAAGTCATTCTTAGCTTTAGGCCTTACAAAAACAGGGTAAAGGCAGGTTTGGCCAATAACCTGCCACAGAACATCTTCAATTGCCTCTCTGAATTTGGCTTGAAAGCTAGCATTTACTAACTAATGTTTACTATTTTCTGAGCCCCTGGAACAGTGAATGTTTTCAGTGCCATTCAGTGCCTTAAGCAGCTTTGGCTCTCCTCAGGTGTGTAAGACAAGAGATGGTTTGAGGTATAAGCCAGAGAGCACGGAAGGAACGCTGTGAAATGGAAAGGGTAAATGTAGGTGTTGCTGGCTAACTGCTGCAAGAACAAAAGTACTTTATATGACTCCCATAAACCACCTCATTTCACAGAATACTGCGCTTGGATGGATGCCTAGCACAGCGTGTATTAATATGGGATCAGGAGCCTCAGAGTCACAACTATTCCTCAAGAGTTATTTGTTTAAATTTTAAGGATTTATACCAAATTTACTTTGACTTTTTGCACAGCTGACAATGAACTTTTCTGACCACGTACAGATTCAGTTGCTTCTTAAGGCAACTCTTGATTTCTGTTAGTAAGGCAGGTGCAAAATAGCTTTATATTTCCAAGAACCAGAGGGCATGTTCTTAGTCTTAAAGCTGTTCTTCTATTGTCTGTAAATGTATTGGAGAAAGTGCATGGACTAGTGCTGTGTCGACAACCACCGTACCACTTCTGATTCTCCAGCAGTAGTTTTAAACAGGCTTTTACAGCACAATTTTAATGCGAGGAGCAGAGAGATCATTCTGGAAGGTGAAGTAGCATGGATAACAGCATTGTGGAGATACAGAGGTAAGAAAGAATAATCAACAGGGTCGTCATTATTAGTCTTCAGGCATCTCTGAAAGCCATTTACTGACAGGTTGTCTTTCCGCTGCTGTAAGACACCATGAAAGAACAGTGAAAGTGTCAGCTGCTCAGTCGCGTCTGACTGTTTGTGACCCCGTGGACTGTAGCCCGCCAGGCTCCTCTTCCTCTGTCCTTGGAATTCTCCAGGCAAGAATACTGGAGTGGGTTGCCATTTCCTTCTCCAGGGGATCTTCCCAACCCAGGGTTTGAACCCACGTCTCCTGCATTGCCAGTTATCCTTTACCAACTGGCCACCAGGGAAGCCCAAGAAAACATGAAATGGAGGTCAAATTGGCCCCATAAACGGAAGGTCATTTTAAACTTAAGGAGTCACATAGCTTAATCTTTCTGTAATCCATGAGGAGATGGATTTCTATTATGAAATCGCTGTGGTTTGAAGCATGGGGTTAAAAAAAGGCGTTATGTTAGTCACCTTTATTTTTGGTGACAAGTCATCCTGTTTATCTTCATTATTCACTGCTGCAGTTAGCGTGTAAAAGTCTCTCACACAGACTCTTACTTTGTGTAGGAGGAAGGGACAGTTGGTAGGTTAGTGATTTTGCCTGATGCATTGTCCTTGACTCCTCCACTTTTTTCGAGGTGTTATGATTTTCATTTCCTTGCCAAACAAGAAAAATGGACAAAAGCAGTTGGATACCCTGATGCTGTGGTCCATTTTTCATGGAAGCCAGCATAATCGTAACGCACAAATCAGATCATATCACCTTGTAATTAATGTTCAAACTCCTTGCCATGGCCTACGAGGCCCTCCATATCTGGCCCCTCCCTCTCCTTGTTTATCCCAGCCAGCCTCTGCCTCACTGGCTGCGTTGGGCTTCCTCCTATCCCTTTGGGACAACGTTTCCACTTTGTTCCTACCTT
The DNA here is from genome assembly GCF_049115385.1 of Moschus berezovskii. Lineage (NCBI taxonomy): Eukaryota > Metazoa > Chordata > Mammalia > Artiodactyla > Moschidae > Moschus > Moschus berezovskii. The sequence goes on along the minus strand of NC_142465.1, from coordinate 23,528,568 downwards.
AGGACCTTCCTGTTTCCTCCACAGGAGTGCTTCTTCCCTCACATGTTCTTGAGGCTTCTTCCTTGTCACTGTTGAAAATGAAAGTCGCTCTTTGGGAAAGAGTTGCAAAAGTCCAACTCTCTGTGACCCTGTGGACTGTAGCCTGCCAGGCTCCTCCGTCCATGGAATTCTCCAGGCCAGAATACTGGAGTGGAGAATACTTTCTCTCCTCCAGGGGATTTTCCCAGCTCAGGGATCGAAGCCAGGTCTCCCGCGTTGCAGGTGGATTCTTCACCAGCTGAGCCACCAGGGAAGTCCAAGAATACTGGAGTGGGTAGCCTATCCCTTCTCCAGGGAATCTTCCAGACCCCGGAATTGGTACTGTCAAGTCTTACACTCAGCACCACCTCTATCCCATCCCCCATGATGTGTAATCAAGTGCTTTTAAAACTAACTGGCCAAGTGTCCTCAGTATCTAAGACTTATTCAGGGAAATGCTCAGGAGACTTTGACGATCACTGCTGCCCTGCCTTCTTATGTGAAAGTGTTAGTCACTCAGTTGTGTCAGACACTTTGAAATCCCATGGACTGTAGCCTGCCAGGCTTCTCTGTCCATGGAATTCTCCAGGCAAGCTTACTGGAACGGGTTGCTGTTTCCTTCTCTGGGAATCTTCCTGACCCGGGGATTGAACCTGGGTCTCCCACAGTACAGGCAGATTCTTTATCAGCTGAGCCATCATCACAGCCCCCAAATTAGTCAGTGTGTTAAGTCACTCAGTCATATCTGACTCTTGGTGACCCCATGGACTGCAACCCACCAGGCTCCTCTGTCCATGGGATTTCCTTGGCAACAATACTGGAGTGGGTAGCCATTCCCTTCTCCTGGGGGTTTTCCCAACCCAGGGATTGAACCCCGGTCTCCCGTGTTGCATTATACCCTTCCTTTGTAGTGTAATGTTAATGCAGGCAGGCTTTGGGTGTAGCAAACTAAAACTCCTAATATTTTTTGAAGATTTCTCCATTCTGTACTTAAGGCTCCCTCCCCCCTTAGGAAATCTAAATGCAGGGTTTGGTATTTATAATATTTCACGTTTTTCCTTTTCTGTCCCTTTTATTGAACATGTAGCCTGCCATCTGGTTTATGAGATCTCTCCTGGTTGTAGCATTTGAGAATCGTACATCTTTCACGTCTGCCTTTAGGTTTTGTATTAAAAGCATTGGACAGAATGAACGTCGAATTTAATTGATGTGATAGACTACTACTGGTAAGCTTAGGAATAGCCACACCTGATTTTCGGGTACTGTAGAGAAGAAGGAATGAACTCTGGGGCAGTCTAATACCAGGAGAAATCAGCAAGCGCAGGAAGTGGTGAAGGAACCTGGTGATGTGTTTCCAACGAAGTGTAAGTGGTATTTGTCCCAGTGCACTTTTCCTTTGAAGATAGCAGGGGAGGGCACGCAAGAGAGTATACTTGTCCTGTGTCATTTTAAGTCTTCAGATGAAGAAAGCATCAGTTTCATTAGAAACTTGGTCTTGTGTTCCTCCATTTAAAGGATGGTGAATCAGATAGTGCCATTAGTGAGTTAGGAGAGTATCTGAAGGACAAATTAATCTCAGTTGGAAACTATTCCTTAAAATGTTCATTAGTGTGCCAGAAAGATTTGGGGAGGGTATAATCACTGCCTCCCACTTAGTAGCACACAATTGAAATTAAACTCCTGTGGATAAATCACTCAAAACAGCTGGGCTTTGCATAGGAGTATGGCAAAAGCTGGGCCCTGGATCCCTCAGAAATGCAAGGTGTTTAATATCCTGCAGGGTGTGTATTCAGTATCATTTGGCGGTGATACAGAAGGCGGCTGTCCGCCGGGCCTTGTGTTGCTTTCCTGGCACTGCTGCTTATATGCGACATTGTTAATAGTCAGAATTGTGAAGTCTTTTTCGGACTAGGACTGTGATTGGTTTTTTGGAGCCATAGTGGTTATGTTTTGTTTTTGAGAGAGATGTAAGAAAAAAATTTTGATCCATAATGGATACTATTTCCTACAGAGTTTTCTTCTAAGAGGAGAACATGGTTTGAAACTGAAAAAAAGGATACTTTTTTCGTTGGTTTGTGTTCTGTAGTCATAATAGTAATAATAAAAATGACTGCTTTGTGAATCTGGGAGTTACAATTGTTTTAAAAATGTGAAGTTAGAAGGGTACTTACCTTGAAAGACTGTGGGAGCCAGAAAATTTTATCTAGTGTTATGAGAAGTGGCCACAACTACAAAAGCTGCATCTATTGGCAAGTTTAAGTATCAGTGGTGTCTTCACACAGTAGAGTAGTCCCGATCTTTGCATACAAACGTTGTTGTCCTTTTAATGTAAATAATACCTACAAAAACAGCAGGAGTAGAAACACTCCTTTCACTTAAAAACTGAAATATAGTAAACGCTTATTTTTCAAGATCTTTTCTAGGAGAACATTATAATTTTTAAATGCAGTTATAGCTGGCGCTGCCTCACAAAGTCTTAACAGAATCTATTGTCAGTAATTCTGCCAACCATCAGCTGGATAAACCATGTCTGTAACTCTTGTGGTTCTGTACATCCAAGGTGAACTGTTGTTGAAAATGAACACCTTTGGGTTTTTCCCTTGAATTTGTCCTTGCAGAACCTGTGGTGAGGGGGAGATTGGAAGGTTCTCTCGATCCCTGTACGTCTTTCCTCTCACAGTGCCCACCCCCAGCTTGGAGTTTGTGTTTTACATGCTGGTCACCCCAAAACAACAGGTTTTCAACTGCCCTCAAAGCAGACTCCTCTTTACTACTTACCCTGTCTCTCCACTGAGGAAACATTTTGATGACAACAAGTCTCTAAGGTTGTAAAAACGGTTCTCTGGCCTAAATAGATCTGTTAGGTATTCCTTAAGTAGTACTGTTTTCTGAGAACCTTTTATCATTGTGAAGGGAAATAATTATACATAAAAACAAGTTCTAGGTAGTTAGGGCTTTAAGGTAAAAAAGTAATAGTACATCAGTCACTGGAACCCAAACGGATTCTGGGACAGCCTGGGAAGGACTCTTCTCTTACCTGTTTTATTATAGTGGTGGCGTGCTGTGATTCATGGGGTCATGGAGAGTCGGACACGACTGAGCGACTGAACTGAACTGAACTGAACTAATGGTTGAATAAGGGGCTTCCCTGGTGGCTCAGCTAATAAAGAATCAGCCTGCAATGTGGGAGACCTGGGTTCGATCCCTGGGTTGGGAAGATCCCCTGGAGAAAGGAAAGGTTACCCACTCCAGTATTCTGGCCTGGAGAATTCCATGGACTGTATAGGACTGATGCTAAAACTGAAACTCCAATACTTTGGCCACCTCATGCGATGAGTTGACTCACTGGAAAAGACTCTGATGCTGGGGAAGATTGGGGGCGGGAGGAGAAGGGGACGACAGAGAATGAGATGGCTGGATGGCATCACCAGCTCGATGGACATGAGTTTGAGTGAACTCCGGGAGTTGGTGATGGACAGGGAGGCCTGGCATGCTGTGATTCATGGGGTCGCGGAGAGTCGGACACGACTGAGCGACTTTCACTTGCTCAGGTTGAATCAGGTGAAATATTGTCATGGTTATGATCTTGAGTTGTAAGGGCCGCCTTTCTGCAGTGTAGTAAACACTTCATTGCTTCAGTTTTAAGTTACATAAAAGTAATATTGGGGCGGGCGCACTTTTTATATTTGCTTGGCTCTTCTGCCATTATATTTAAATAATGCCATTTGTTCATTTAGCAAACATTCACGTGCCTACCTTGTCCCAGACCATATGCTCCTCTCTGCGGGTAAGAGATGCACCTCTTAGGCTCATTGTTAATGAAGAAAGAACACAAATATTCTCAGAGCTCAGAATAATATATATAAAAGGATGAATGGTCATGCTGCTTTCAGATACAAGTTTGTCGTGGTTCATAATGGATGAGTGTTTGGGCTCTGAAAGATTTGTTGACGTTCATGTAATATGATTCCCTGTATACTGTTACATGTATGTCTTAACTGTAAAAAGCATTGAGCATAAGCTTAACTAGTAAAACAAGTTGAAGTTTCCTGTCTGTTTTTAATGAAGAAGTCTCGTCTTGGTTTGTATAGATAACACCTTTTCCTTTTTTTAGCTTCTTTGTTTTTTCATAATGTAGTGTAATCCTTTTCACATAATGAGCTTCAGGAAATATTGATGATAATGAAAATTCCTGATCTCTTCAACATATGACCATTCAGAATTAAAATTCCCAGAGAATTTTAGTGATGTGCTGAATTTCTGAACAGATGAACATCTCAGGTCTGTGCCATGCCTCAGTATTTTTGTGAATGCATATGCAAAAGCAGGGCAGAGTGGGGAGGAGCAAACCACACTTCTGGGGCGGGAATCCCAGCTCTCCATAACAACTTTGTGACCTTGGACAAATTATCTAACCTGTTTCACTTCAGTTTCCTCAACTGTGAAATGGAAAGTAATAATGCCAATCTCATAGGGCCATCGTGTTCCATACAACACTATGGAAATGTTAATTATTGTTGTTACCATCATCCTCATAATCATTCAGTTTCATGTAAAACTGTAGGAGTGCTCTCTGTGTAGTAAACACTCAAGATTGGGTGGTTTTTCCTCTTTCTGCTTTTGCTCTCACAGGGAACCTGCTTTTCCCTTGTGGCCAAAGCTTTCCCCCTTAGCCACCCCTGTGTTACCTGCAATATCCCAGGTTCCTTTTTTGTTTCCTGGCAGGTTTTAAAAGGTTCTAACGAGGCATACTGTTTTGAACCCGGTTGGAGCTTCAGTTCAGTTCAGTTCAGTTCAGTCGCTCAGTCGTGTCCGACTCTCCGCGACCCCATGAATCACAGCACGCCAGGCCTCCCTGTCCATCACCAACTCCCGGAGTACACTCAAACTCATGTCCACAGAGTCGGTGATGCCATCCAGCCATCTCATTCTCCGTCGTCCCCTTCTCCTCCCGCCCCCAACCTTTCCCAGCATCAGAGTCTTTTCCAGTGAGTCAACTCGTCACCTGAGGTGGCCAAAGTATTGCAGTTTCAGCTTTAACATCAGTCCCTCCAATGAACATCCAGGATTGATCTCCTTCAGAATGGACTGGTTGGATCTCCTTGCAGTATAAGGGACTCTCAAGAGTCTTCTCCAACACCACAGTTCAAAAGCATCGATTCTTCGGCGATCAGCCTTCTTCACAGTCCAACTCTCACATCCATACATGACCACGGGAAAAACCATTGCCTTGACTAGACGGACCTTGGTTGGCAAAGTAATGTCTCTGCTTTTTAATATACTATCAAGGTTGGTCATAACTTTCCTTCCAAGGAGTAAGCGTCTTTTAATTTCATGGCTGCAATCAGCATCTGCAGTGATTTTGGAGCCCAAAAAAACAAAGTCTGACACTGTTTCCACTGTTTTTCCATCTATTTCCCATGAAGTGATGGGACCAGATGCCATGATCTTTGTTTTCTGAATGTTGAGCTTCAATGCCCACTTTTTTCTCCTTCCCGAACTATGAATAACTAAAGGTTGAAAAAGAGTCAACTGATGTATACGTATCACAGTTGTAGTTAAGTAGCTGTAGTAGTTTCATATCTGTGTCTTCTCCAGAAGACTGTGAGATCTGTGGAGATGGAGGCGATTCTGTGTTGTTTCCCACTGTGGCCTCAACACCTAGCACTCAAATGCACCTTGGATGAGGGGAAATGTTTGCCTGCCTGTTCTTTTCATGCTGATGTCACTGAGGGACTACAAGTCAGTGTAGGTGAATGAAGATCTTTGCCTCTTCTGAAACTTGATAGAGTAGTAGAGGAGGCACACAATCTACAGAGTTAGAAAAGCCCAACTTTAAGTGCTTGAATAAATGAGCAAACTAGCTGTAAGCTTTCACCTATTCTATACCTCCTGATTGTATTTTGAAGGGAGTGACGACAGTGTTAGGTGTGACGTTCACTCCGCCACTGTTGCTATTGGTGCCGTATTCATACCATCCACATTTCTCATTTACCCACTTAAAAGTTTCCAGTCACAGCTGGTAGGTATAAGGCCAGTGCTGCCTTTTTTAGGAAGATGGCATCCTTGAGCTTCGAGTTAAAATTTGTCATTATAAAGCACAAATTCTGCGTAAGTCTCAGGGAGAAATGGTGGGTGCTTATGAAAGACACATTATTCAAGATGTCACTTTCATTCTCTTTTTAATCCTCCTGACAGCCTTGAGGGGTTGAGAGCAACATAGCTGATATTTGTTTTGTAGACATGATCTATCACTTTTATGACAGGGTCTGGAATTTGGTGTTCAGGAGGGAATAGGAAGGATGGAAATGATTAGGTTGAGAAGGTAAAGGAATTTAGCTGCTGACTGGATATTGGGGAGAGAGAGAGATCAGAGGCACTTCTGAACCTAAGTGGTGGATACTCTGACTGAACTAGGAAAGAACAGAACACCGTTTCCTAAAATATTCTGTGAAACACTGGTTCCAGGAGATATTAATAGGTGCTCCATGGAGAGGGAGGGGGGAATAGTAGTTAAAAATAAGTTCAGGAAATGCTACATACGTTATCCCCCTCTTGTAGATTCACAGAATCGCAAGGTTATTCGAAGTCTGACTAAAGAAGCCTGTTTGCTGTGCTGACCTTTTCACATCGTAGCTATTAACGTATTGTGAATTAGCCTTCTCTAGGACACCAGTTCGGAAGTCTGGTCTAGAGGAATTTGGGGATTGGTAATAGGAATGGATTGTGAGTTTTGAGCTTGAGGTTAGGACTAAACCTTAAATTACTATTAGGATTTTGGAGGTGAGTGAGAAATGAGGTCTGAAATAGAGTCTTGTAGGTAAATGAAGTGAAAGCAAGAGACAAAACTCGGAAAAGGAAATACTAATAGCCAGTTGAAATCCTGAACTTAAGACTATTGAATTGCATGTGGGTTTTTCAGATAAAGGCACAGCTTTTCAATACCACAGGCGTATACAGATACCACGCTAGGCTCAGTATAATGGGGAGCATAGGTAGTGTTTCTGAGTACAGATCTAGAGTCCTGACTGAGTGTGGCTGAGGTCCCAGGAGAGGGCCCCAGGCTCTGCTGGGATAGCTGGAGAGACAGAAGGTGGATGGGGGAGCCAGTCAGAGAAACAGAAGCAATGCTGAGAGAAGGAAATGTAAAACTGGGACGTGCTTGTGGAGGGTGAGGGAGGCGTGTTGAACAGGATACAGCCAGTGGTGTAGGTAAGAAAGGGATATCAGATCATTGAGCCCAAGTCCTCCGTTTTATCCATGAAGAACTGAGAACGAGGATGGAGCGTGATTGGCTCCGGTTATGTTAGCACAGCACAGTCAGGGTTAGAATCCGGTGGCTTCCGTTACCTCTTTGTCCTCTAGAGATGTCAAAAGGGAAGGAAATGCTAATGATGATGTTGATGTAGCTCATCTTTTGGGAGAATGAGGACTGGCTGTCCCCCCGGGGGCCCTCACAGGATAGGGTTTATTATATCCCTTAGTATATTTACCATGATAAAGAGGCTGAAACTTGCAGATTCTGAAACCAGTTGATCTGTACTCTTAATAATTGATTTTTTGGGACCAGGCTCATGTTATCAAAGCCTCATAAGATTCATATAAGATATTAGAATGTCAGTTTATTAATTTACTGCCTTGGGAAACAGATTCTCAAGTTCTGGCTAGCACATTCTCTTTCCCATAGATGCTGCCACATGGGAATCCACGTTATAATTAGAAGGTTGCTTGGTGAGTATGTGGGCAGAACAAGTGGTACAGCGTTTGGAATGTGTAATGGAGCCAGGCTTCTCTTATGCTCTTAAAGACCAGTTACCTCACCTGGCAGTTGGGGTAATAACAGTAGTACCTTGTTCATAGGGTGTGAAGGGATTAGGTTGGATACACTGTCATTGCTCAGCATCGTTCCTGCCACGTGTATACCATCAGTGTTACAGATCTTCCCGGTGTGGTTGTTCGGTCACTAAGTTGTGTCCAACTCTGTGTGACCCCATGGACTGCAGCGTGCCAGGCTTCCCTGTCTCACCTTCTCCCAGCTAGGATACAGCTGCTACTGGAACCTCCTTGTGGCTTAGCATACTCCTGCCGTGTGTGCTAGGTCGCTTCCATTGTGCACAGCTCCTTGCGACCCTGTGGACTGTAGTCCTTCAGGCTTCTCTGTCCGTGGGGCTCTCCAGGTAAGAGTAATGGAGTGGGTTGCCATACCCTCCTCCAGAGAATACTCCCCTAAACCCTGCTTAAATGATAAAGACCAAGTTTTCTTTTGCTGTTCTGACAGCTGTTCTTTCCTTGTTCTTTGACGGTTGACCAATCCATTTCTGACTCTTACTGTCTCCCCCTCCCACCCCTCATCCCCCACCCATTAAATTAACTCATTCAATTTACACTTGATCTTAGCCAAAAGGCCGAGAAGCGATTAACTCATTCAATTTAGATGATGTCTGATCTTAAGTCCTGGGATCCGTTTTAACCTTTTTAGTGTGCTTGATACAGATACTCTGCTCAATCGATCATATTAGGTTGAACCATATGAAATCGCAGATTTTCTGTTGCTTTTCATATACAAAAATGGCAGTGTCATGTGGCTTAGTAGAATACATTGATTTTTAAAGTTAATTCCTTCCAAGTGGTCCCAGGAGTTTCTTTTGTGAGAAGCTAAGTCTGCTGATGAATTCAGAAGTCTTTCCTTTGAGTGCAGAGAGGTGTGTGTGTACCGGTATGCTTCTCTTCCTGTAACTAGGTTCTGAGAAGGTTCCTCTGTTGCATGTCTGCTTGTATCCTTTGTGCTGTAATACCATTTTTCCTCTTCTTTTTACAGTTGCTCTTTTACCTCCTCAGGCCAGCATCAAACATGTGAATGATTATTTGTAATCCCTTGATTGATAGTTTACATGGTGCATTTTCTGTTTAAGTTGCTGAGCCACTGTTTGCTGCCCATCGTACGTTGCGTGTGTTGTTATACAGTTGCTCCGACTCGTCAACTCTGCGACCCCATGGACTGCAGCACACCAGGCTTCGCTGTCCTTTGCCATCTCCCGGAGCTTGCCCAAACTCATGTCCATCGAGTCGGTGATGCCATCCAACCATCTCATCCTCTGTCGTCCCCTTCTCCTCCTGCCTTCAATCTTTCCCAGCATCGTGTCTTTTCCAGTGAGTCGGCTCTGCGAATCAGGTGGCCAAAGTATTGGAGCTTCAGCTTCAACATCAGTCCTTGCAATGAATATTCAGGACTGATTTCCTTTAGGATGGACTGGTTTGATCTCCTCGCAGTCCAAGGGACTCTCAAGAGTCTTCTTCAGCACCACCATTCAAAAGCATCAATTCTTTGGCACGCAGCTTTCTTTATGGCCCAGCTCTCACATCTGTACATGACTACTGGTTTTATATCCTAGATCATGGCCATTAACTTGAAAATGTTGACAGTTTCGGTGAGGATACTGTGGATCAGTACCAAAGTTGGCAGATTGCTTCATTGCATTAGAATTTCAGCATAATGCCGACTAGATCAAAGTCAGAAGACCTGATCATTGAAGGCAAATACATAACTTTTATAATGCTCAACTAACATCCACTGACTTTTAGGAAAAGAAAATGATCTAAAGGATGCTCTGACAAATTGGCTATTTCTCCCTTGTGGTTTCTGGTTCTTGCCCATTTACAATATGTGAATTCTAAATGGTGATAATCATCGTACAGACATAGATCTGTGTCTATTCCCTGAATATTGTGTCACAAAGAGTTTTCCAGGTTGGTGTTTAGATTTCCTAATCATTATTTTTAAGTTTTGAAGAATCTCAATGGTTGTCTAATTTTAATCGTGGCAAGAAAACCTTTTTCTCCCTCTGGGTGAACTACTGTTTTTGTAAAGTAGATCAACTATTAGAAAATTCGGAATGTGATCCAGGCCTCACTTTTTAAATGCTATTATATGTCGTTGTATATGAGGACATCACATTCAGATATTGAATTTAATGTCTTCATTTATTTAGCAAGTATATATTATGTGCCTTCTATATTGGTAGGCTGACTTAAGTATTATACGATGTGTGCTGCATGTGACAGTTTATTGGAAACTAAAAATGTGTTATAGTGTCAGTGTTACTGCTAATTATTAATTTAACAATCATGTAGGTATGGCTTCCCAGGTGGTGCTAGAGGTAGAGAACCCACCTGCCAATGCAGGAGACTTAAGTGACGGGGGTTCCATCCCTGAGTGGGGAGGATCCCCTGGAAGAGGGCAATCCGATACTGGCAATCCACTCCAGTATTCTTGCCTGGAGAATCCATGGACAGAGGACCTTGGTGGGCTACAGTCCATGGTATTGAAAAAGTCAGGCATGTTAACGCTACCTTGAAGGAGAGGTTAGGAGAAAGGTGAAGGAAATAGGTCAGTTTTCGTTAGGAAAGATGATGCTCGGAGACTTATTTGAAATATGTGCAGAGACAAAGGAGTTAGGGCGTCTGAGAGCAATACCGAAAGAAACGGATGAGAGAAGGGCTGTTGATTGGGCACATGATCCTTCGCTGAGGCCCTCAGCGCCCACGTTTCTCCTTTTGAAGACCTCTGCCCAGGGGAGATGCCCACAGGCTGAATGCTGCCCAGTGTCTTACCACCATCTTAAAAGACCCCCTTCCTTCTGATCTCCTTCCTGGTTCCTTCATTTTATTTTTTGCTAGTGCTAAGAAAGGAAATTTCCCACATGGCTCAGTGATATGCCTTGCCAATGCAGGAGACACAGGAGACATGGCTTCCGTTCCTATGTCTGGGATCCCCCAGAGGAAGAAATGACAACCCACTCCAGTATTCTTGCCTGGAAAATTCCATGGACAGGGGAGCCTGGTGGGCTACAGTCCACGAGATCACAGAGAGTCCAGAGACGACTTAGCGACTGAGCACACAAGAAAGGAAATTAAACGTGTTCTGACCTTCTCAGAAGGTGACACAAATCTCTCATTCATTTTATAAGATGATTTAAAATCATTTGTATTAAGAAATTATCATAAAGAAATAAGAAGCCAAGAGCTTTTGAAATCTGTATGTTTTCTCCCCGAGTACTATAATAACCTGAAGTTTTGGTTACTGTGTGTATTCTCGTTTGTTTAAATACACTGTTAGGGGAGTTTGAGGATTCTAACTGCATTGATGGTCCACAGTTCAGATTGACTCTTAACCATTTTATTCTAGTGAATAGTTAAGCAATTTATTAGCCTCTGTGAGAACTATAGAAAGATCAGTAGTTGGGGTTCCCTCAGAAAGCTCTAGTTGTATTTAAGAAGAAAAGATAAGGTTTCTTGCAGAAAACCGTCCAAAGATACAAGTAGATAGTGTCGTTGTTTTTATCGTGGTAGCAACTCTTTACTGAGCTACCCCCTTATTCTCCTTTGCTCAGATGGACCCACCCGTCTGTGTTCAACCCCTTCGTCCACTGGGCCCCGTCCCACCTCAGTCCAGGTGTGTCCCTGACAATGGAGCCTTTCTCTGATCCACGTCCCCATTAACACTCGATGCTTTGTGTGCTCACCAGATCATTCCTGATGCTCTCTGCAACAACTAATCGTGTTTGCTTGTTGGTGTTTAGTCATGAGTCATGTCTGACTCTGCAGCTACATAAACTGTAGCACACCAGGCTTCCCTGTCCTTCACCAACTCCCAGAGTTTGCTCAAAGCCATGTCCATGGAATCAGTGATGCCATCCAACCATCTCATCCGCTGCTGCCCCTTCTTCCCTTGCCCTCAGTTTTTCCCAGCGTCAGGGTCTTTTCCGGTGAGTCAGCTCTTCGCATCAAGTGGCCAAAGTATTGGAGCTTCAGTTTCAGCATCGGTCCTTCCAGTGAATATTCAGGGTTGATTTCCTTTAGCACTGACTGACTTGTTCTCCTTGCAGTCCAAGGGACTCTCAAGCGTCTTCTGTACCACAGTTCAAAAGCATCCATTCTTCAGCTCTTAGCCTTCTTCATGGTCCAACTCTCACATCCATACATGACTACAGGAAAAACCATACCTTTGACTAGATGGACCTTTGTCAGCAAAGTGATGTCTCTGTCTCTCAAATGCTGTCTAGGTTCGTCACAGCTTTTCTTCTAAGGAGCGTGCGTCTTTCAACTTCATGGTTGCAGTCACTCTTTGCAGTGCTTTGGAGCCCAAAAAAGTAAAATCTGTCATTGTTTCCACTCTTTCCCCATATATTTGCCATGAAGTGATAGGACAGGATGCCACGAACTTCATTTTTTGAATGTTGAATTTTAAGCCAACTTTCTCACTCTCCTCTTTCACCTTCATCAAGAGGCTCTCTAGTTCCTCTTCGCTTTCTGCCATTAAAGTGGTATCATCTGCATATCTGAGATGTTGATATTTCTCCTGGCAGTCTTAATTCCAGCTTGTTCACTTGTCTTTCTCCCACATTTAGGCTGTAAACTTCTTGAAGAAATTGCCCTGGATGTAGGGCTTTACTCATCAGTTCAGTTCAGTCGCTCAATCGTGTCCGACTCTTTGAGACCCCATGTACTGCAGCACGCCAGGCCTCCCTGTCCGTCACAAACTCCTGGAGTTTACTCAAACTCATGTCCATTGAGTCGGTGATGCCATCCAGCCATCTCATCCTCTGTTGTCGCCTTTTCCTCCCACCTTCAATCTTCCCAGCATCAGGGTCTTTTCAAATGAGTCAGTTCTTCACAACAGGTGGCTAGAGCATTGAAGTTTCATCTTCAGCATCAGGCTTTCCAGTGAATATTTAGGACTGATTTCCTTTAGGATGGACCGGTTGGATCTCCTTGCAGTCCAGCGGACTTTGAAGAGCCTTCTCCAGCACCACAGTTCAAAAGCATCAGTTCTTCAGCACTCAGCTTTCTTTATAGTCCAACTGTCACATCCATACATGACCATGGGAAAAACCATAGCCTTGACTAGACGGACCTTGGTTGGCAAAGTAATGTCTCTGCTTTTTAATATACTATCTAGGTTGGTCATAACTTTCCCTCCAAGGAGTAAGCGTCTTTTAATTTCATGGCTGCAATCAGCATCTGCAGTGATTTTGGAGCCCAAAAAAATAAAGTCTGACACTGTTTCCACTGTTTCCCCATCTATTTCCCATGAAGTGATGGGACCAGATGCCATGATCTTTGTTTTCTGAATGTTGAGCTTCAAGCCAACCTTTTCACTCTCCTCTTTCACTTTCATCAAGAGGCTTTTGAGTTCCTCTTCACTTTCTGCCATAACGGTGGTGTCATCTGCTTATCTGAGGTTATTGATATTTCTCCCAGCAATCTTGATTCCAGCTTGTGCTTCTTCCAGCCCAGCGTTCCTCATGATGTACTCTGCATATAAATTAAAGAAGCAGGGTGACAGTATACAGCCTTGACATACTCCTTTCCTGATTTGGAGCCAGTCTGTTGTTCCATGTCCAGTTCTAACTGTTGCTTCCGACCTGCATATGGGTTTCTCAAAAGGCAGGTCAGGTGGTCTGGTATTCCCATGTCTTTCAGAATTTTCCACAGTTTATTGTGATCCACACAGTCAGAGGTTTTGGCAGAGTCAATAAAGCAGAAATAGATGTTTTCCTGGAACTCTCTTGTTTTTTGATGATCCAACAGATGTTGGCAATTTGATCTCTGGTTCCTCTGCCTTTTCTAAATCCAGCTTGAACATCTGGAAGTTCATGGTTCACATACTATTGAAGCCTGGCTTGGAGAATTTTGAGCATTACTTTACTAGCGTGTGAGATGAGTGCAATTGTACAGTAGTTTGAGCATTCTTTGGCATTGCTTTTCTTTGGGATCGATCCCGGGTTTGATCCTCCAGTCTGCATTGGAGACAGATTCTTTACCATCTGAACCACCAGGGAAGCCCTTGCTCAGGGACTTTAGGAACTTGTTTGCGACTAATAGGAACTTCAGAGAAAACAGATTCAGGAAGATAAGGATAATATTGGTGATTGAGTTTGATTTGCTGCAAGACATTCAAATGTTGAAACAGTTGAAAACATTGGCCTGGGGCTTGATCAAATCCTGCGATATAGGTTATGATGTGGTATTTGCTGTTCTGAGAGGCCTATGGAGATATCCCTGGGTGAGAACCTCATTTAAGATAGGGAGACCCGGGTTCTATCCCTGGGTCGGGAAGATCCCCTGGAGAAGGAAACGGTAACCCACTCCAGTATTCTTGCCTGGAGAATCCCATGGACGGAGAAGCCTGGTAGGCTACAGTCCACGGGGTCGCAAAGAGTCGGACACGACTGAGTGATGGAACAGAACGGAATGGAAAAATGTAAAAAGCCAGAAAATATGTGGGCTGAGTCTTGCCTGGAGACCTGGGGGAACTAAGTAAGCATGCAGGCTCCTCTTCCTCTGTCCATGGAGTGCTCCAGGCCAGAATACTGGACTGGGTAGCCGTTTCCTTCTCCACGGCATCTTCCCAACCCGCGGATTGAACTCAGGTCACCCACATTGCAGGTGTATTCTTTACCATCTGAGCCACCAGGGTAAAGAACCCACCTGCCAGTGCAGGAGATGCAAGAGGCGCGGGTTCAATCCTGGGTCCGGAAGATTCCCGGGGGTAGGAAGTGGCAACCCGCTCTATCCAGTGTTCTTGCTGTAGACTCCCATGGACAGAGGAGCCTGGCAGGCTGCTGTCCATGGGGCCACAGAGGGTCGGATAGGACTGAGCAGAGCGACTAAGCACAAAAGGAAAGGCGGAAAAGGAGATCTTGTTTGGCTAGCAAAATCCAGGAGAGGCTCGTTTGGGGGAGAGGAGGAGAGAACAGTCTTATTGGGTAGTGTGTATCTGAATATGGAAGTTGAAGGAACCAGTATAAAGTGGTGGTTGGGGCTTGCAGTGGCACTTCAGGAAATAAGGTCTGGGAGTAGACTTGAGTAGCCTGGAGAGGCAGGAGCAAATTTAGGAGACTCTGAATAGAAAAAGGAACAGGCTTGGGTATTGGAGATGTGTCAGTGGATCATATGTGACTGAGAAAAACAACTTTCTAATGGAACTAAGAACTCTGTTTTTAAAATTTCACCCACTGTTGCTGAACCCATTGATATGTCTTCTCAGGGGTCGCTTGGTAACCAGAGAGATGGGTGTAGGATGAGAGTGAAAGCACACAGAGGGCAGAAGAGCAAAACTGCAGTCGCGGACCCTTGGGAAGTTAGCCTTTCTTAGGAAGGCAAGTGTGACCAGAAAGGGTCTGATTGCCTTTGAGCCTGAAGGTCAGAATGTCTACACAAGATTCCCTTCTGTATAAGAGAAATAAAGAGAAGTTGTACCAGAGAATATAGAACAGTTCCCAGTGAGCATGACTTGTAATGTGCAGCTCTGCCCTTGAATAGCAGTCAGAGAGTACAAATCAGAGTCCTGGAACGAAGGTCAGGAATTGTGTGAAGCCAGAGTTTAAAGGATCATCAGTGTGCTGTGATGGGGTGGTTATGATTCAACACATCCACTAGTGACCTTATTCTTTGCGTTTTGGTGAGTGAACCATAAATCAGCTTCTTGCCTCACATTGTCTTAAACTTACCTTATATCTTAGCCAGATGCTTTGAATGCGTTGCAGAAGTGAGTACTGATATACTGGACCATTCTTTAGTATCCATGGCTGGAAAATACAAAAGACTGTCAGCTACTATCACACGGTTTAAAGAAAAAAAGAGAAAGGAGTGGAAAAGGGTCTTCTGCCCTTCGTTCTGTGTTCCGTTGTTTAAATATTGGAATAAATAGTCCTTGAAATCTAGAAGTTTTAATTAAGAAAACAGCTAATGTTCAGTTTACAGATAAGAGTTATGCTTCCTTAAATACTGCCAACTTTATTTTTGTGAATTTGTTCTGTGACATCATGAGTATCCTGCCTCCTTAAGCGGTTAAGTGTAGGTTCTTGTGAACTGACAGGAGAGAAGCTCTTAAGAACTGAGTAGGCTGGAGAGCAGCTGGTGTGACATTCAAGTGTTCACGTTGCCTTCGAGCTCCTGAACAGAAGGGGAAGAACACTGTTTTAATTTAGAAATCGCTTTCTTGACTATAGCTGAAATGCTCCAAGCCAGTGAGGCTAGAAAATGATAGAACATTTCGTTCTCATATTTAACTGTAGATAAAATATGTTCTTATATTTGTTGGTAAGCAGCGCTGGATTATATAAAATTACTTACTTCTGAGCTTTTCAGAGGCTCGGGTGGGGGCGGGTAGGAGAAAGTAGATCTCTGAATTGTAGTACTCTGTTAAATTTGTTAAAGTTTGATATATTTAGTTGTTTAAAATCATTTTACGTAAATTCAGAATAAAGCAGTACATCTTCATGTTTCTTTGAAGGAAATTATTTGCAGTATTTGTATAATACATCAGTATATTTGGTATTAAAAATCAAAGTAACGGCTATTTTTAGAGTATGGTCTACTTTCAAATATTCATGCAGATTAAGAATAGCATGATAAAGAACTGTGAGTTATTTGTTTATATTGTTGTCGGGAAATTTGGGGTTAAGGTGGTAATCCAACAGTTTGTTCCTTAATCCAGTTTCAGGGCTTACTTAGTATCTCTAAGAGTGGTTGTCCAGACCAGTAGCGTCACCATTGCCAGAGAAGTTTTTCGAAATGCAAATTCTTCTTACGTCCTATCCTAGATCTGCTGAGTCAGAGATTGCCAGCAGTCTGTGGATTAAGGAGCCCCTCAGGTGATTCTGTGGAGAAGGCAATGGCAAGCCACTCCAGTACTATTGCCTAGAAAATCCCATGGATGGAGGAGTCTGGTAGGCTGCAGTCCGTGGGGTCGCTAAGGGTCGGACGCGACTGAGTGACTTCACTTTCACTTTTCACTTTCACACATTGGAGAAGGAAATGGCAACCCACTCCAGTGTTCTTGCCTGGAGAATCCCAGGGATGGGGGAGCCTGTTGGGCTGCCATCTATGGGGTCACACAGAGTCGGATACAACTGAAGTGACTTAGCAGCAGGTGATTCTGATGCAGGCTGAGGTTTGAGACGCACTCATCGGTGGTCAGGACAACCTTTCCAGAGACACAGGCATCATTGGTGTTTGGGGCAAGATGATTCCAACTGGTTTGACCCTAAAGCAAAAATATCTATAGTGAACTTGAAGATCCTTGTGTTGGGGATCATTCATATTACAGTTTTATCATATATTCTGCTTAATTAAGGACTTTGATGTCCTAAACAAATCATCCGTGCTGGAAATGACAGATATCAAAAGAGAAATTGTCCTACAGCCCCAGGGCTAGCGATGAAGCCCCAGTTTAACAGGAACTGTTCTGCTTTGGGCTGACAAAGTTATTTCTTCATAAACTAAAGACTAAGAGGAATGGGAGCTGTAGTGGGAACTAGGATAAGGAAACTGGGTGTTTTTTTCACACTTTTACTAAGCCAGAGTGCTATAGTGTGGGTTCATCATTTTAATCGAACAGTGAAATTCTGAGTTATGCAAGGAAAAAAATGAATCTTGTAAATACATTTGCAAATAAATTTTTGCTGTTACGTACAAACTGATCTCACGCTTGCTAACAAAATAGATGGAAACAGTTATGGTCAGGATTGCAGTGCCACCCAGTTTCTCTCCACTGATTCCCTTGACAGTTAATTCAAGAAGAGGAACAAGCAGTGAAAAAAGAATTGGCCACCAGAGATGGCACCATGGAGGGAATGGGAGTCAGACATCAGAGAAATGAAGGCAGCAGAACATTTCAAGAGTGAAGTGGTTAGTAATAACAGAGGTTGCCACTAGGTCAGATCAAAGGGACTAAACGTGTCCATTAGATTTAGGAACAAGAGAGGTCAGTGATCACCTTGAAGAGTTGTTTCAGTGCGGCATAGGAGCAGCAGCTAGATAGAAATGGGGTGATCTGTGAGTTGGAGATGAAGCAGAAATGGCAGATTTAAGAGGACGATAGCTAGTTGTGGAATTGAGGATCATTTTTCCAGTGGACTTTTATGGCTAAGATTATTTCTTTATTATTTAAATCTAATCACTAACTTTCTTACATATTGATTTGGCATCATTTTCGCATGAGTAATCCTAACAAATTATTTCTCAAATAAATACATCATTTCTTCTAGGCTTTGAAGTATTGAAACTCAGCATTATTACTTGGCATAGAGTCTAGCACCTGGTTAAGAACCACTGCCTTGTAGCAGTCATTGTATAATTTACTTGGAAACCTTAACTTAAGTTGTCTGAAAGAATTTAAAGGAAAGTTTGTGTGTTTGCATACCAAACTGGTTTGAAAACTCTGAATCTTATGACTTTCTCTTAACAAACTAAACACCTAGCATATTATTTTAAACAGAAGTTTAGAAGGTTTTGTTTTGCTCTGCTGTTTGAATTGGCATTGATTACTTTTCAAATAGATTTTTAGCTAAGGTTCAATAAAGAATGTCTCTATTCAGTAAACATTGAGCACCTGCTATATTCCTGAGTGTACTGGGGGTTAAAAATAAATGGCACAAATCCTGCCTTGAGTTCACAGATCATTGGGGAAGACAGAGTGGTAAACAAATCATTGCAGCCATGTGTTAAAAGCTGTACTAGAAGAACAAATTAGCGCCTCCACTATTCTAATCTACTTGCTTCCCACACTGAGAGATTTGCTAAAGCGGTCATGCTGAATTTATCACTGGCAGCATCTGTAACTTGCCCTTCCAAGTATTGTATTTAGTCTGTCTCTCAAAGACTCTGGTGGATAAGTAACTTGCTGAGAGGAGTAGGGCTAGTTTTTTTGTCAACACAGACACAGCCATGATATTCATGAATTTTTTGAGACTTATAAATCAGGCCTTGTAGATAGTGCTTATTTTCTGCTTGTCGATTCTTATGAAGCAAATCCTGTTCTGTGGATTTTATCTTGCATAAGCATATCATTCTTTACACACCTGAGGTAAAGTACTTTTCTAAACAAGCTTAATATTTTATGCAAGTGTGTATGTTTTCTTTAAGCCCCTTAACATGCAATTAAAGTCAGTTCAGAGTAATATTAAAAGTAAACAGTCCCTTGGTTCTTCACAGTGTTTTAATGGAATAATTTGAATATAACAAAATCCTGTAAAAGAAGCTTCCCGCCACTCATGGTCTTGTGATGTCTGTTCCTTCGTATGTATGATATTATGTCATCTGCTCTTTCCTCCATTACAGTCATATATTACAATAGGTACTTAACCTGTTCAGCAATTTACAGTAAATTTTTGTCATTTCTTATTAAAATTGTTGTAAGTTTTTAAGAACTTCATTTTGGGATATGAGTCAGGTATAATGTTTTTTTCTGCAGAAGGTGACTATATAAGGAACTTGAAAGAGGGTAGTACCTCTTGTTTAAGATATGAAGATCAACGATAAATAAATGTTCAGTATGTAGAAAGGCTGCTTAGTCACTGAGTCATGCGTGACACTTTGCCACCCCATGGTCTGTAGCCTGCCAGGCTCCTCTGTCCATGGGTTTTTCCAGGCAAGAGTACTGGAATGGATTGCCATTTCCTCTTAAGTTTAATCATAGGTATACAGTCTGCCTCCCTTAGGGAACATTTAAGGTGGGGAGTTTCAGGTTGCTCACCCTGGCTGAGA
This sequence comes from Moschus berezovskii, assembly GCF_049115385.1. Classification (NCBI taxonomy): domain Eukaryota; kingdom Metazoa; phylum Chordata; class Mammalia; order Artiodactyla; family Moschidae; genus Moschus; species Moschus berezovskii. Next base: position 23,508,999 of record NC_142465.1, on the reverse strand, counting down.
GTCACTGCTAGTATCTGATGGGGTGGAGCAGGGAGGGGCTGGGTGAGGCTGGATCTGAATTTGTGAAATAGTGCTCACAGTCAATAAAATGCCAATAGGAGCCAAAATGAGAAACAGCTAGAAAGATACTATCCCTCTTCTCAGAGCTGCCTGTCTACAGAGGAATTTGAATCAATTTTTATGTTTTAAAAAAAATATGAAAATGGAGATAACTTGAGTCTTTTTTGAAAGGCTGCAGTCAGAAACTTTTGTCAGTCAAATGGTGTGTAACAGCTTAGGTAGTAGTACCCATTGGAGGTATACTGCCAGCTATTTTCTTGATAGTAGCCTCCATAGAATTTATAGTTGTTATGATTTATCCCATATTTTAAATTTTGATCTTTTTACCTGTCTTGTAATGGTTTTTGTGAGCATTTAATGCTTGCTTTCTTTTGTTCTTTTTGGCAGTAGATGCTGATGAGTATTTGGTTTCATTGCTATAAAATGAACCATCAGAGTTGATCTTCAACATGCCTTTCAGTTGTTAAATTCTCATTCTTTGTTATGTAATAATTTTTTTAGCAGAATACTGGCATTTTAAATTTTGTTCATTGTTGATATATTGATTTAGAAACTTACAATTTTTATCATTAAGTGACTAAAAATAAGCTGTCTTTATCTTTAGAGGGCCCCCTGCCAAACCCCAGATCCATAATTTGTGTTCCTATAGAAGGAGTTATGGACTAAGAATCTTTGTAAATACTTTTTTTTTTTAACTTTCATGTTTACTGAGATATGTGATAGATCTAGTAAATAGAAATTTGACCTAACACTTAAGTTACTTTGGTATATGAATGAAAATTTGAAGACATTGAGTTATTTCAGTATAGATACCTTAAGAGAAATGTTGGAATTTTCTTGGGAAAGAATATATGCAATCAGAAGTAACTTAATGTACTGAATTAATTACAGAATCTGTAAAATTAAAGACTAAGATTTAGGACTGTAACCTTTTCTGTTAGTTTTGGAATTTCATCCTGAGTTGGGAGTGATTTTGAAAAATCAAAATTACTTGGGAATCTTTAGTTGACTTGAAGGACACATTAAGAGATTAATGAAAGTTTAAATGAAAAGATTGGTTTCTAACAAATTTTGATTTATAACCAGTTTGCATAAATCTTAAATTGAAATTAATGAAATGTCTTTCCTAAGCTGATAACCACAATTAGCACATCTTCAAATTAGATGTTATGTTTCATACACTGTTTACAAAAAAGAGTAAGTTTTCTCATCTGGGTTATGTTGTCTTTGACCTAATCTTGTCTAAAAGGAATCTTGATTTTTAAAAGCTAGGCAGTTTAGGATCACGGGACTAGAGTGCTGAATAGAAGTCGTGTACATGTATAAAGCATACTTACTGCATCAGGACTGATGATGTTATTTTTTAAAACAGGGATGGACTTGCAAGTCTAGTGTGTGTGTGTGCTTAGTCACTCAGCCATGTCCAACTCTTCTCAACCGCATGGACTTTATAGCCTGCCAGGCTCCTGTATCCATGGGGATACAGGGGATCTTCCCAACCCAGAGATCAAGCCCAGGTTTCCCACGTTGTAGGCGGATTCTTTACCAAGAGAGCCACCAGGGAAGCCCTTCAGGACTTGAGTCATCACCAAAACAGCATGGGCTGTCTTCTAGTTTTGGACTGTCCCCATACATTCTTTCAGTATAGCTTCATCAACTCCAAGGGTAGAGGGTCTCATTGACCAAGGGACCCTTTATTGGTCAGAGTTCTCCCTCTCCAGAGAAAAGAAAGAACCAATGGGAAATCTATCCATATAGTGATTTATCAGGAGGAATTTGCTCAGGCAGTTACGGTGACTGAGAAGTCCCACAATCTGCCATCTACAAAGTAAAGACTCAGGGAAGCTTGTGGTTTCATTCAGTTTGAAGGCCGAGAGCCAAGGAAGTCGATGGGTAATTCCCAGTCTGAAGGCCGAAGACTGGACAGTCAGGCAGGGAGTGAGGTGCCATTTACCATTTTTTGTTTCGCTTGGGTGCTCACTGGATTGGATGATGCCCACCTACATCGCAAAGAGTGCTCTGCTTTACTTAGTCTACTCATTCACATGCTAATCTCATCCAGAAACACCCTTGTAGGCATACCCATAAATAACGTTTGGCCAAATAGCTGAGCACCATGGGATCCAGTCAGGTTGACATAAAATTACTGTTACAGATCGGTTCCAGTATGGGATAACCTGTTACCAATAAGTTCTGCCTCAGCCAAAAATCTGTCTCTCTGTAACTTTCTTTCATTTCATACTAGTTGTCCCTCTACTACAGAATATATCTAGTCACTATTCTGCACTGTGAATTTTCAAGTGTTTTATGCTGTCACTTCTATGAGAAATCTAAAATTCAACACAAATGAGCACATCTGTGAAACCGATAGACTCACGGACATAGCACACAGACTTGTGGTTGCCTGCACACAAGTGGAAGAGTGGAGAGGGAGAGAGAAGGACCCGGAGTCTGGGGTTAGCAGGTGAAAACTATTATGCACAGGATGGAGAAGCCACCAGGTCCTACTTTGTAGGACAGGGAACTTTATTCAGTGTCCCGTGATAAAACAGAATGGAAATGAATATGAAAAAGAATATATGTGTAACGGATTCCCTTTGCTATATAGCAGAAATTAGCACAACAGTGTAAATCAATACTTCAGTGAAAGTTTTTTAAAAATTTCAAATGTTTGAAAATAGCCATCTTGAGATCTTCCTCTCCTAGACTAATCCACATCTGTAATGGACTGCTTTTCTGATGTCATCAACATTCTCTTTATATTATTTTTTACACTGTGCATCTCATGGTAATTCATACCTGACCGACGCAAAATCTAGTCGGCCTGTTGTTTATAATGCACATAAAAATTGGTGCCTCTCTTTTGTTCATTAGTCTTTTTGATGTATTCAGTCGTCATATGCTTTATCTGTATAGCAGAGCTTCACCTGTATTAGACTTACTATCAGAAGTCTCTATTTAGGTTTAGAAATCTTAACAATAAAAATTTGTTTGTTGTTCTTTAGTTGCTAAGTCATGGCCAACTCTTTTGTGACTGTATGGACAGTAGCCCACCAGGTTCCTCTGTCCATGGGATTTCTCAGGCAAGAATACTGGAGTGGGTTACCATTTCCTTCTCCAAGGGATCTTTCTGACCCAGGGGTTGAACTGCATCTCATGCATTGGCAGGCAGATTCTTTACCACCCAGCCACCAGGGAAGCCCAACAATAAAAATAGTTAACATGCATTTACAATTTACTGTGTGCCAGGCTAAGTTCACATTGTTTTATGTATAGTCACACATTTGAGGAGGTGTGTTATGTTGCATCTGTGTTGTATGATCCTGTAACATTATAAGTGTGTTTGCGCAAGGCAAAGTAGAAAGGATCTGTTAACTCCCTTTGTTAGTTTTTAACACTCCTGTCATTGCCGCCTGAGTCAGCTTGGAAATGGGAGGGGAAAGCACTTACATCATGTTAATTAACATCAAGCCAATGCTTTCAGTAAACTGAACCTTTGTCTTTGAATGTATACTGTTGGGTTTCTTATATGTCATATTTGTACAGTTGTGTTTTTGAAATTAAATGTGAGAGATCATACTTTGGTACTAATTATAGGTAACTTCCCATTCCCACCTGTCTTTCCAGACTCTGATTCTGTCATCTGATATACTTGTTGAGTTACCTAGCTTCAAGTCGTCTATAGACTGGAGAAATACAACGTCTGTGTTTTCACGTCAAGCTGAAACTCCAATTCTTTGGCCACCTCATGCGACGAGTTGACTCATTGGAAAAGACTGATGCTGGGATGGATTGGGGGCGGGAGGAGACGGGGACGACAGAGAATGAGATGGCTGGATGGCATCACTGACTCTGTGGACATGAGTTTGAGTGTACTCCGGGAGTTGGTGATGGACAGGGAGGCCTGGCGTGCTGTGATTCATGGGGTCGCGGAGAGTCGGACACGACTGAGCGACTGAACTGGACTGAACTGAACAGAAGTTTAGAACAGTTGGGAGTCTGGAACCCAGTAATGCGTTGAATAGCACCTTCCAGGTTGTTCCTCTCATGCTGGTGCACTTGGTTATACTAGCATTTATTTTCTTGCCTGCAGGAATCTTCCTGTTACTATATCGTATAATAATAGAGTTCAGTGTTTCATCCAACTCCATATTTCATCACCAAATTTATGTAACTGCCCAGCTCTTTCTTTTAGTTTTTCTAATGTGTGATATTTTTGTTGTCCTCATCATTGTTGAGTCTAAACAGTATCCATACAGCCATTCCATGACCCAGAGTCAGGTGACCTTGTGAAAGCAAGCACTGATTTGTAACATTAACAAGACTCTCTGAGTTTCACTCGGTGCTAAGGCTTCATAGTCATCCTTTTGTTTTCTTTTGGGGTCCTCCCTGCCCATTCACAGTAAAGCTTACTTGTCAGTTGGAATCCATCTCATTCTTTTTGAAGGCTGTAGCTATTTTTTTCCCAACTCTAGTCTTAAACCATCTGTCTTTTTATGTAATAACTCAAAGATTACCAACAGTGCTTGGATCAGAGACATCATCTAGGGATTCTGGGATAAATTATGTATGGAGATAGGTGTTTTCTTTCAAACCCCCCTCTGGTGGAGCCTCAGCTTCCAAGATTTCTTCTTAAACTTTTCAAATGGAAGATCAGAGTCTTTTCATGAACAATGAGAGAAGCAAAGGAAATATTCTACCTTCTGTTGTATCTCAGTCCTCAATAGTGTATCTCTCTCCTCATTGTCATGGTGTAGCTAACGGTAAAGAGCAAAGCTTGTTTGTTGTCCTTGGCACTTTTGTCAGTTTACTAGTTAGGTGACTGGAAGAGTGAGTAGTAGGGAAGAGAGGAAAATAGAAGAGCTTGTAGACAATCTAGAAAAGACAACAGTTCGATTTATCATTTGTGGGTTAATTAGTAGTTCAGATAGTCCACTTTGGGAAAGTGGTTCACTTGCATTTGGTAGTTTTCTCTGGACTTCTCTTTCTCTAAACAGTAGGAGGAACTGAACATGGTGATCGTGTACTTAACCAAAGCCCCGCGGGTTACAAAGTGATAGAAAAACCTCCAAAAGGAGTTTATTGACAAATAACGAAAAGATCACGGTTAGGACAGACTTTAGGTATTGGTTGACACAACAGCCCAGATGATCAGCACCAACAAACATATTTTCTCCCTCCCTTCCTTTTAGACGCGTTCTCAGAGGCTTTCCACATGTCAGTTTTAAGCTCAGTAAGAAGAAACAGGTCTGTATTCCAGAGTCACAGCAGAAGCCCCGTTGCCCGCTGTTGGCCTTTGTTGACTCACATGCGCGTGACCGAGCCCATCATCCGTGTGGTCAGGGCGATATCTGGGTATGGGGATGGACCACTGAGAGCTGGGGAAGGGCAGAGGTAGCAGATAACAAATACCACTCTAATGTCTATTGAATTCTCGTTTTATCAAATTGGTACATTTGGTGGTGTTTGACTGTTTAACCTACAAAAATTTCCATTTCAGCCGGTAAACGTGAAGACTTAAAGCAGAGACAGATAGAATAAGAAACATGACTTTTGATTTGCAAATAGAGGTTTTCAGATTCTAGCTCTGTTTTGTATCCTTATTGTTGAGAAATTTAAGGGCCACCCAGTAAATAACACCCTTCCCTCTGCCTTGAATTCTGTCAAGAGAAAAGGCAAATATTGGCACATAGGAATAAAAATACTAGTTTTATTACTGATAAAAGCTGAAATGGATGACTTAGGTTTTGTGTGATAACTGAGATTCTAGTATTGAACCCAGAACTAAACAGTTACTTACCTCCACCCCAGGCATTTTGAAGGATGATAGGATTTTTTACCTGGGATCTTCCCCTAATAATTCAGACCAGATTGCGTGAGTCTTATAGACATGTTGTTCACAAAGAAGGCAAGGAGGTGAGGAAGCTCCTTGTTCTCTGAAAATCAGTCAAGCAGTTCATTTCAGCTCAATGGTGATAGATGGGTAGGAGGCCAGAACTTATTGAGGAAAATTTCTTTTTCTGGAAACCAGAGGAATGGTGACATCCATGCTTCCATCATAGACTGATGAATCTTAATTGTTTTATTTCTTAAATAAATAATAATGATTTATTTTAGGATTGGTGTGATGTTCAGATGCCACGAAATTTTAGGTAGGAAAACACAGAGATCATAAAATAACCACCCTTTCCAGCTTTTGATGTTGAGTTATTATAATAATTGATGTGTGTGTATGAACCGACTTTGCCTAGAGGATGAGTAAAATTAATAATAATTGGTCAAGCATAAGGATTTGTGAAGTGGGTGGAAGCAGGCAACGAGAGAAAATGTCTTACAGAATTCATAACTATCACATCCTTGTAAATTTAAACCAAGGCAAGCGAACTTTTCCTTCGCCAGCCATCTTTAACCAGCGGGTAAAAATTCAACATTTTTGTCTGTTCTCCTCTCCAGTGGTTCTCACTTTGTGCTTTCTGAACTAGTAGTTTGGTGTCACCTGATAGTTTGTTAGAAAGAAATTGTGGAGCCCCCCCTAACCGTGCTGAAACTCTGGAAGTTGGGCTGGCAATCTGTAGTTTAACAAGTCCTCTAGCTAGTTTTGATGGATATTGAATTGTGAGAAACACATACCACGACTTTGCAAACATCCCTGTAACAGTTCCATAGCTGAAGATTAATTGCACTTGCAAGTGATCTTTTCTAGTTCCTCATCATTAGTGAAAGTGCAAGTCACTCAGTCGTGTCCGACTTTTTGCGACCCCATGGACTATACAGTCTGTGGAATTCTCCAGGCCAGAACACTGGAGTGGGTAGCCTTTTCCTACTCCAGGGGATCTTCCTGACCCAGGGATTGAATCCTGGTGTCCTGCATTGCAGGCGGATTCTTTACCAGCTGAGCCACAAGGGAAGCCTAATCATTAAGCATTTATTAAATATGGGCTTGCCTTGTAGCTCAGTTGGTAAAGAATCTGCCTGTAGTGCAGGAGACCCAGGTTCGATCCCTGGGTCAGGAAGATCCCCTGGAGAAGGAAATGACTACCCACTCCAGTATCCTTGCCTGGAAAAATCTCATGGACAGAGGAGCCTGGCGGGCTGCTGTCCATGAGGTTGCAAAGAGTTGGACACGACTGAGCAACTAACGCTTACTTACTTAAATATGGGGTATTCTGGGGAGCAAAAGAAATTGAGTTGGTAAAATTGAGCTTAGTCTTGCATTCCCAACAGAAATTAAGACTGTATTTTCATCCTGTAGGTTTAGATAGAGTGGCACGGTGGTTATTTAAAAGACTAAATATAGCCTCAAAATGTAGAAGGGATTGGTTATAGGAGATAATAGAATGAGAAGGAAACTAGAAGGTAGTGATTATAATCTGTGTAGGGCACTTGAAGATGGGGGAGAAAAGGGGATGTACAGAAGAGGCTTTTCAAAGGAACGATGAACTGGGCTCAGTTAACTCACTGAAGCTGAGGTGGACAGAATCAAAGATGATTTAAGAGCTGAAGCCCAGATGATTAAGATAATGATAGCTGGGAAGGAGCTCTCTAATTAGGGAATAAAATGAATCCATTGTCAGGCGTGTTAACCTTGTGGTCCTAGTTTAAAAGGATGTATATTGAGAAGGAAAAGTTGAGAGCTCGTTTTTAGTTGGTTTAGAATAAGAGGAGAACTTGAAAGTACATTTGTCCCTTGGTATTGGCAGGAGATTGGTTCTCGGCCAAAACTGCCCCCCAACCCCCCAATACCAAAATCTGCAGATGCTCATGTGGGCCGTCTATCTATGGGTTCCACATTTGCCCATTCAACCAACCGATATTATGAAGAAAATTACAGTAATGCATTCATTCATTCTTGAAATGCTTGTTGAATGTCTACCACGGGTCCACCACAGTTCTAGGTTCTCAGGATATAAAAGTGGACCAACCCGTGCCCAGCCTTCGGAACTAATGTTGTGGGTGGAGGGAGACAACAAATAAGTAAATAAGTGAACAAGATAATTTCAGGTAATACTAAGGGCCAGCAAAGAAAATAGAGTAAGAGTGACTAAGGGGTAGAGGATTTCTTTAGCTAGTCAACGAAGACCTGAGCTGGCCACGTATGACAGAAATCAGTTGAAAAATGTGAAACAGGTGAAAGATAGTTTCAGGAAGCCAAGAGGTGCTGGCATCACAGAGTGGCTAAGAGAACTGCAGGAAAGCTTGTGAGAAGGTTCCTGGTGCTTTTTGCCTTTTCAGGCACTTTTCTATATGAAAGGTTTGGGGAGAGAGGATAGTGTGTATTTGGAGGAACATGAGCTTAGATCCTAGGTCATTCGTGTCAGGCATTTGTTGGCTGTGTAGAAACTCCTCAGTTTATCTGAGGCCTATTCTTCTCAGTAGAGTAAGGAGTAATAACACCTCATGGGATTAAATTGTGATGATTAAGTGAGAGAATGAATTTAAAGCAGCTAACATATTGCTTGTAACATGTGCTTAATGATAACTATAATCTCTATCGGTCATGTGAAATACAGTTTTATTTAATAATGGTGAAATATGTCTCTTGATACACAGTTTTATTTAGAAGTTATACTTTGAACTTTGATCATGCAAAACATTTTAAGGAGTGCAAGACTGTTATTTTTGCAGTTAAATGATATATTTTGATTAGGTACCTGATGACACTTAAAGTATGCTTGTATGCATAACACTCTCAGATGCGTTTTACTCACTTTAAATATTTTCTTCTTACAGATATGTACCTCTCATGACTGATAGAAAGAAACTAGTCATGGGCCAAAGGTCAAGATACTTCCCTGGGAAATGCTGCTGATGCTCCTTTACAAAGTCATACAATGAATGTTTGGTTTAAGAAATATTTTCCTATTTAAGAGATTTTCATCTTGGAAATATATCAAGTGAAAATTACAGAGTCTTCGGGGAAACATTTTCCTCCTAATAAATTATACCTGTAATGGGCGACATGGCAAACAACTCAGTTGCATATGGTGGAGTGAAAAACTCTTTGAAGGAAGCTAATCACGATGGAGACTTTGGAATTACACTCGCAGAGCTGCGGGCCCTCATGGAGCTCAGGTCCACAGACGCATTGCGGAAAATACAGGAGAGCTATGGAGACGTCTATGGAATCTGCGCCAGGTTAAAAACATCTCCCAATGAAGGTGAGCTGCATTACTCCCTTTTTAGTACTTTGTTCAGCCAGTGCTGTGATTGGCTCATAAAGAACCTTGCTTAGATTGTCTTAGCTGCTGTTTGATGATGCCATACTTTTATTAACATTTAAGATGGGCTAGCAATCAGATCGGAGAAGGCAATGGCAAGCCACTCCAGTACTCTTGCCTAGAAAATCCCATGGATGGAGGAGCCTGGTAGGCTGCAGTCCGTGGGGTCGCTAAGGGTCGGACACAACTGAGCGACTTCACTTTCACTTTTCACTTTCACACATTGGAGAAGGGAATGGCAACCCACTCCAGTGTTCTTGCCTGGAGAATCCCAGGGACGGAGGAGCCTGGTGGGCTTCCGTCTATGGGGTCACACAGAGTCGGACACGACTGAAGTGACTCAGCAGCAGCAGCAGCTATCAGATTGGTGTAAAGTAACTTTAGATCAAAAAATAGTATTGCACAGTAATTTATTTTAAGTTGGTGGGAGAACGGATTTTGTACTGTCACATATGTGGCTGCTTGTTTATTAAAGAGCATGGTTGTCTTTCCACTTGAGCTTTGGAGGGTGGAACCAGGCTTGGTAGTTCCCAGGAGATTCTGTAGAAATAAACTCTGCTCACTATCCTTCATTTTGCCAGGCAGCTTAAAATAGTTTTCACTGCCTGTAGCTGACTGAGTTGTTGTTTTTTTTTTTTTTAAAAAAAAAAAAACCTAAAACTTTAGCAATTTGTTCAGAAGGTACCAGAGCAAATGGAGTAGATTAGATGGCAATTTTTTATTTAGCAGACATTTCCTTTGATTAAAAATAGTTTTCAGTCTTAGAATTATATTCAATTTCCGTGTTCAAAGAAGTCTTTGGTTTCATAATTCTTGATTTGTAGTAAATTTCTTTTTGAGAAGCAGAAGAATTCATTATAACTTCATTACATTATGATCTTTGAAGTGTTTTCAAAGGATGACCTTTTGTTATACACTGATCATGTTAAACATGAAATTAAGGTTAGGGAGTTTCAGGAAGGCATTTCTGCACACTGCAAAGGAAGCAGCAGGCAAATATATGAAGGTGAGTGTTTGGTGGTTACAGTTTATTTTAGTAAGAATAGGTGGTTAGTAATGTTAAAAGTTTAAAGGATATTAGTATATATCCTTTATATGTAGAAAGGAGTATCTGTCCAAAGTCAGTTCTAGAGAAATCATTTTTCCGGAAGCATCTTATGCCATGCCACTACTTGTGATAAATTTTGGGGTAATAGCAAAAAGTTATTTCCAAAATTGCTAAAGAATTTTAAATCATACCAAAAGATTCTTTGAAACCTTTATATAATTCGATGTGAATTGCTCATTGTTTTAATGATGGGTAGTTACTTTAATTTTTCTGAGGAAGCTGATGTCAATATTCCTGTTTCCTTAAAGGGCTTCCTCAGGTCACTTGGAATTATGTTCTATTTTCTGTAAAGTCTTCCAGATGGTCTCGATCTTTTCCTCAAGTCAGAACCACTGGAAACATGGACTTCTCAGTTACACCTTAAATATGCTGTACCATTTTAAGATCTGCTTCAAGGAATCAGGAACAGACACGTGGACTTGAATCGATGTAATATGACAAAATTGGAGCTTGTACATTATGCAAGTCTTACTTTAAAGTTTTAGCTAACTTCATATGACTTTAGAGATTTGTACGTTACTTATGCTATTCTCAGTTGGTAGATTCAGTAATTCAGCCATCTGTACTTAACTACATTTAATCTAAAAACCTAATCATTGGATGTTTCAGTATCACCAGATTGATCGAAAGCATTAACATTTTTAAAAAACCCTCAATATAACTGAAAGTGATACTGAACTTTACTTTGAAACCTGCCCTTAAGTGCGCTTTCCCCAACCATAGCTCTGTGTTTCCCTACTATTAGTTAGTCAGAACTTTTGTCTTCTCCTAACTAAAAATCCCTCCATGGTGTGTTATTTTTAATGGACTTAGTTTTTGTTTCGTTTGCACTGCAATTTCTTTTCTGTTCTAATTTCAGGCAGTGCTCCTTACATTGATTTTGGTTTAATTAGTGGAGTTTCTTAAATTAACTGAAAAGTTACACCTAATACATTACTTTCTAAGTGTAGGGGAAGGGAATGATTATGTACCTCTTTTACGACATGGTGGAAGTTGTGGATAATATGTAGAAATAGTCAACACTCAAAATTGTGTATGTTTTATTGCTGTTTTGTGCTATTTATTAAACAAGTGAATGCCATTTCCCCCTCGTTTACTAGAAAACTCTGGCTCATCTTTCTCCTAGTGTAGTGAATTTAATTTTTGTCAAAATCTGTACAAACTTTTGTCTTCTACTCTTTATATATAGCTTGTCATTGTGAAATATTCTTTTAAAGAATTTTGTAAGCATTATATTTGTATTTACACTCCTTATAAGAATAAATTTAAACAACAGCCACTTTCACAGGATTGTCATTTCCGAAGGAATAGTTCTAGTTTAATTTAGAAATAATTCACTCAGAATGCTAATGAATATTTTGTCACTGATCAACTAGGCAAATGATAACAAGTGACTCATCATTGGGGAGGTTTTATGCCCAAGTAAAATGATCTAGACAATAAGTAGTCTTTTGTTAGTATGATCTGTTTATGATCATGGAAAGTGAAATAGAAATACAATTCTTCAGCGTACAGGAATTTTGTTTAGGTAAAACTGATGTTTATGTGTCCCTTTAGTTGTTTGATTCATTAATTTCTTCATTGATAACGTTACAATCTTTCATCAGATCTGGGTCATTGTCATATATTTTATATAACCCCTAAAAAAAGAATTAGTGTTGGGAGTTTTAAGTGTATAATTAAATTACATTCCAATTTCAGAGATGTTAGTACAAGGTAAGAATATGTGTGTTTTAGAATTGATTTATTGTGTTTCTTGGGTATTTTCTATCTGATTGTCACTTTTCTAGGCTCTGGGCATGTGCATGCATGCTAAGTCGCTTCAGTCTTAGCAAACTCTTTGTGACACTGTAGACTGTAGCTGGCCAGGCTCCTCTGTCCACGGGATTCTCCAGGCAAGAATACTGGAGTGGGTTGCTATTTCTTTCTCCAGGGGATCTTCCCAACTCAGGGATCAAACCAGTATGGTTCTTTAGCACTGGCACTAGCTGGGAAGCCCTCTGGGCATGCGTCGATGAGTAAAACAAAACTGCCTGCCTTATTTTTCCACCTGGGAGACAAGTTCACAGGACAAAGAAATGAGATGTGGGAGGGGAAAGAAAAAAAAAAAAGAGATGTGTGTTATGTTAGTGACATATGCCTAAGAGAAAACTGGAGAAGAAAAATCAGAAATAGTAGGGATGTAGATCTTAGATTGCTCTGAAGTTGGGAGGAACAGTTTAAGATGCTGAGAACAACACAGTGGTTTCTGTGCCTCGTTGGTAGTTAGCACTAAGAAATATTCACTTATCCTCACAACGACCCTATCCAGTTTACAGCCCAAGAACCCACAGCACAGAAAGGTCAAGCAGCTTTGCTGAAATCTTACAGCCTGTAAACCCAGTGGAAGGACTCAAACCTAGACAATCTAGCTACAGAGAACATGCTTTTAATTGCTATAGTGTACTGCCTGTTATAAAAGCTCACCTCATTCAGCGTGCAAAAGAGTTGAGATACTGAGAATGGAGTATCTATGTTCTCTCTTCACAGTAGTATTTTTTGACGACAAGAATTACATAATGAAAAAAAAAGTGGGGGTTTATCAGTCAGTGTTTAAAATATGCCCTACTTAGGAAGTTGTGTTTCTGTGCTTTCTCATTTGGCCTGCAAACTCACTGCTTGTTTTTAGCAGACTAGTACTTGACTCAATTTGAACCTTACTGTTCATGTACTGATCAATAGGAAGTATTTGAAGCCAGATGTGATTTTCATATTAAAAACTTCTCAGTTCAGTTCAGTCGCTCTTTGTGACCCCATGGACTAGTGGTTTTGATTGATCGTCTTCACTCTTAAAAAATTAGAACTATAAATTTCAGGGTAAACTGGAATTGTGACTTATTCATATTTTTAGTTTTATCTGTTACCAAGCACCTAGCTTACAGTCCCCAGACTCCAAGAAAGAACTTTTATGCCAAAACATCCTTGTAACAAAACAACCTAACTGTATAAAATTGTCATTACAGTTTTGTTCAGAATTCTGTATCATTACTGTTTCCTTACATTAACTTTCTCATTTCCTATTCTAAGCCTTCTCTCGTGATCTTTTTATTTTTACACTAGCTTTTGGTATCTTTTCCATTTTGATATGTTCCTTGTGTTATCTATAGTATATTTTTTAACGGATGTTAGAATAGACTCTAATAGTAAGATTTACAGAGTGCAGATCTTAGCCCTTGGTATCATTTCTTATTCGTGGCACTGTATTAAGCAAAGGATAAAAATGGAATCATAAAAATGAGACAGGTACTGAATGGTCTTCTGTAAGAGGCATGGCTTTGTGGATTTATAAAGGGTAGGAAAGCAAAAAGAGACACCAGGCTGTCTATGGTGGGAGTTGCTAAAATTAGAAGGAGAACAAAGGAAGGAAAAAAAAGGGAAATAAAGAAAGGAAACAGCGGTCTAGAGAGATGAAAGTGGCGTATGGTAGGAAGCAGGATCGCCAACAGCAGCTGTCCCTGGCTGACTGATGTCTCCATAATGTTTCAGATAGCAGTTTCTGTTTGCACTTGCTGGTGATGAGTCTGTTGGTCACGTTGTGCTTTGGCCATGTCTTCATGATGTCATGTAACAAAACGGGCATTCACACATGGAAATGTATTTTAACTCTCTAAAGAAGTCAGCCTTTGCCCAGGATAAATCATTATTGACTTACAGGCTACTGCAGGAACACAGTGATTCCCTGATCTATGTGTATAGAGAATTATACATTTAATACTTGCTCTGGTTACCAGTTTTCATTGCTTAGGAGTTTGTTGAAGATAATTGTAATACTGACTCCTTCTCCAATCTTGTGGCATATATATTATTTTGTAAAGCTATACTCGATAGAGTCTGAAGCAGCATCACTTTGTTTTTTCAGGTTCAGTTTTTTAAATATAATATTTCCTTCTCAAAGCCTTCTCTTCTGCTCTCATAACATTATACTCTCAAGGTTTGCTTTTTCCTGTCTGACTGGTTTCATCTGCCTCCTGTGCTTTCCTTTCCATGTTGGCAGGCCTTGGGTTTCCGATCATGGGACACTCGTCTCTTCATCTCTTCCCTCTGCCTGGCTGATGCTCTCTACTTCTAAGACTTCCCATCTGACTCTGACATCTGTGGCTGCAGTCCAGGCTTTTCTCGCAGGCTTTGGGGCCAAAAGCTCAGTTGCTAGTAGACATCTTCGTTTTCCCAGCCTCTTCAGACTTTCCCTTCGGAAAGCATACTTCGCCATTCCCCCCTTTCTGATGAAACTGTCACCACCTTGCTAGGTAGACTTGACTTCGATAGGAGTCTTTCACCTATTCTTACTCACTGGGTCGACAGGACATGGAAATTCCGTGAGTCCTGCCTCTTAACTCAAGTGTATCTGCTTCTCTACCACCCCACCACCCTGGTTAAGGCTGCTGTCTTTCTCTTGCATAATTCAGGTGGCAGCGTACTCACGGGTGTTTTTTCCTGTCTCCCTTCGCGCTGCCTGTCCCTTTTTCCTGCTGAAAGCTAGTAGAGGTTTTGCCCTTGGCTTAGAAGAAAGTTCAGCCTTCTCACTCAGATTAACAGATTTCTTTGGGGTCTGGCTCCTGCTTGCTCCGTCTCATCTCTCATCTCCTCAGTGTGTGAGGCATAGCAGAATTTTCAGTTTTCTGAAATACTGGTGTGCCCGGCTCATTCTTATTCCCGGTCTTGTGATCTCTTCACCTTAAACATGCTACCTCACCCTTCCTGTGACTGTCTCTTAATCATTCCTGAGGTCTCAGGTTTGGTATCTTATATTTCCCTTATCCACCACAACTCCCTAAATTTGGAGTCCAGTTCCTGTTGCTGGCTTCCGGTAACATGCTCACCGCCCCCACCGTTACTGCTTAACACTCTGGGTTGTGATTAACTGATTGCTTGTCGGTCTCCCCCCAGCAAACTGTGAGTTCCTTGAAGGCAAGTGCCAGAGAAAGGCATCCCGTCTGACTCATTTCCCTCTGTGTGTTTGTGCCTCCTTATCTGGCCTGCAGTTGGCATTCAGGAACAGAGCCTGAGCTTGACTTCAGATGGTGATTCACTTAAATTTGAGGGGCGTCGCCTTCTTTTTTGAAATTGAGAATATGATGAGTATTGATCTGTTTTTCAAGAAGAATCGACACACATACTTTCTGCACATACTTTCTTGATCTGCCTCTTTTCCTGCGTTGCTGCTGTTGAGTCACTAAGTCGTGCCCAACTCTTTGCGACCCACCAGGCTTCTGCATCCATGGGATTTTCCAGGCAAGAATACCGGAGTGGGTTGCTGTTTCCTCCTCTAGGGGATCTTCCTGACCCAGGGATCAAAGCCGCGTCTCTTGCATTGGCAGGTGGATTCTTGACCACTGTGCCACTTGGGAAGCTATGTTTTCCTGTGACCCTCACTAAAAGAAGGCATCCGCTGTTCCACAGACAGAACACACTCACAAATGCTGACAATCTCAAGTAGAAAGTTTGAGATTAGGATGTGCTGTGGATTAGCCATGATTTTCAGTCAAATCCACCTGCTTTCTCCATTTCACTGCTCTTTCCTCTTCATTTTCTAGATTGAGACATGGTTTTATTAGCCTCAGCAGTTGGAATGCCACATTTTCTGGTAAAACATCAGTATCTTCATAGCGTTTGCATTTTTTCCCATAATCTGTCTCTTTCAGATATACAGACAGTATTCTTGAGCCATTATCTATTCATAGAATGGTGGATCCAGACCTCAAAAGCATAAATTCTGAGGCTACTTTTGATGGGTTTTTGATCTATTTTCGAATCTGTTTCCTCTTTGTGAAGCTAACTGGGCCATTGAGAGATCAATGCCTTGGCCTCATTGCTGCTCCACTACAATCTGTGGAGCCGATAGGTCTAGGCAGAAGAGTTCTCATTCTGTTTATCTGTAATTTTTCTAAATGATTTGATACCACACCTCATCTGTTTTTAAAGCTAGGACCCTGTAGTCTTATTACCAGTTTCAACAGGGCTTACCTTTCTCTTCCCCACAAACTATGCTTTTCTCCCTCCTCGCAGTGGAAATGTCTTCCTATACCTGTAGTAGCCTGACACCCATGTCCTGGATGCCATTTCCCCTGGCTTCTTCAGAGGTTTGCTCTAGATTAACTGGTCTGTGTCACCAGTGTGGTCAGTCATTTCCATTGCTAAATAAGTTAATATCTGTTATTAATATTAATGCCTTAATATCTTTCATTCATCTTTAAAAAAGCAGAATGGTTTTATTTATCCATTTTGTAATCAAGAGCAAAATAAAGAAGGAAAGCAGTAAAGGTAACATAAAGCACTAAAGGCAATAGCACTGATTTTATCTTTGTGTGTGTGTGTGCTCAGTCGTGTCCAACTCTTTGCGACCCCTTGAACTGTAGCCCGCCAGGCTCCTCTGCCCAGGGGATTTTACAGGCAAGACTACAGAGGTGGGTTGCCATTTTATTTTACCTTTACTGTGTTATACCTTGACTGCTTTATTTCTTGTCATTGCGTCACACTCCTGGAAGTTACCTATGCTCATTGTTTCCACTTAACTCATTCCCAGACTTGCTTCCAAACCACCTCTTGGAGGTTCCTTATCATAGTCATCAGCCCCCACCTAGTGAAGGCCAGGTGTCCAGTCTGCCTTCATTTTGTTCCACCTTTGTAACACCATTTGATGTGATCGGCCACATCATCCTCTTGAAAAGCCGCCTTTCTGTGGTACTCCATGAACATGTGTCTGTGTGTGTGTCCCCCCATTTCTTCGCAGTTGCCTTTGGTGTTTTGAGAACCCTCTCTGACCATCAAATGTCGGACTGCTCCAAAGCTACCCTCTCAGTCTGGCTTCCTTCTTGTCAATGTACTCTAGCTTTCCAGGGGCTGCCATTAGGCCCATGGCTCCAGAGTCATCTGTATAGTAAGATTCTCTGGCTCGGATCTCTGAGTTCTGAATATGGATAACCAGCTATCTACTAGACATTTCCCCCCGTTTGTTTAATGAGCATATCGTGTTTAAACCTGTAAAGCAGAGCCATGAACTCCTGCCTCCCTTTTTCTACCCGGTTCTGCTATTCCCAAAGCCGGCCTTCACTTGGTAAATGTCTCTATCTTCCATCCATTTAGGTGCATGGGCAAAAAAGAATCGTGCTTTATCCTTCTTTTTTTATTTTGTTTCATCCTCATCCAGTCCTTCAGTAAGTTCTATCTGATTTCCTTACAAGATGCCTGGGAGATTCAGGGGCGATGCCTCTGTTTTTGAAACCTGGAGCCAACCACCACCATCTCTTAGCTTGCACTATGGAGACCAGTGGTCTCCCAGCTGGTCTTTTCCTCCACTCGCATACATACTCTTCAGTTTGTCCTTGGGTCAGTTTAAATGAGATTAGTTACGGCTGCCCTCCTATAAAGTCTTCTAGTGGTTTCCACTGTGCTTAGAGTCAATGCCAGTCCTCTCTCTGTCTTATTTTAACTCTCTCTCTTTCCCTCCAGTGCGGTGTGAGCTTGCTGAATGTAAGACTTTTTTGTTCACCCTGACTTCTCAGCAAAGTACAGCAGTACCTGGGCATAGTAGATATTCAGTAAATATTGGAGAGGGGGACAGATTGTTGCTGCAAAACTCTTAACTGGGTTCCATAAGTTTGTTATTTTAAATTAATAGAAATCGGTTGTCCCCAAAATAGAGTTAAAACCTACAGTGTTCAGTTTGTAACATGTCTCCCTCCTTACTTAACTGTTGCCCCATAGTTTATGATTTATGTACTCGGTACCTTCTTTGGTCCTCCCGAACAATCTAGGTTTTACCAATAAATATTAATTCTGCCCATCCCCCAACCCACTCCAGTGTTCTTGCCTGGAGGATCCCAGGGACGGGGGAGCTTGGTGGGCTGCCGTCTGTGGGGTCGCACAGGGTCGGACACGACTGAAGCGACTTAGCAGCAGCAGCCCACCCTCCAGCTGCAGCCCCAAAAGGAGTAAGTGACTTGCACAAGATTTCAGTAGGTTAACTGGAACCTAGGTCTTCTAATTCCTAAACCAGATAGCTTTGGCTGTGCAGTGTTCTGGGTGTTGCTTGTATGTGTGATGGGCGCTTAGAAGAGTTATGCTAATCTTTGGATCCGTTGCTTTTTTACTTCCTGTATTCCCTCCAAGATAACATTTTAAAGCAATCTTTAGCTCTATGGCTGTTCTTTTCAGCATTACCATAAGATATTGGCCCCTGTTACCACCAACATAAGTTAAGATTTAATCAATTATTTTTATAGTTACAGTGATGATGTTTAAAACTGCGGTGTTGTATGTAATTGATGGCTGACTCTTAAGGGTGAGTTAAACTGATGTAACTAATATCTTCAAACATATTTCTTAGGGAAAAAATGGAGACTGACACAGGAAGGAATAAGAATCTTTTATTTTGTTACAATAGCGTTTAAATATGACAGAACAAACCTACCCACTATCTAATAGTCATTGCTTCATAAAAGAAAGGCTGTTTAATTTGAAAAGCATTAGGCTCATAATTTCAGGACATCTCAAAGTATAGTTCTTTAAAACAAATACATTTCGTTTTGTGGAAAACCTTACTACATTGATTCCTTTAACCCCCAGTTAAGCCGTGGATGGCTGTTGAGTCTCTGCAGCCAGGATTGGGAAGGGATTGCTCTCACCTGAAGAAATAGCTTGTGAAATCTGAGTCATGCTTTGCAAGTTCCCTCTGTCATTCTGCCTTTCCCCCAGACGCTGTCAGTGCAGTCCTTCCCTGTCTGTCTTTCCGTTGACTCTGACTCAGAGCCCCGAGCCCTGTGGAAGGTTTCAGGTGATGACTTTTGTCATCAGAAATCTAAGGTGCTTTCCACACTGCCCAATGTGGACCTGACTTTGTTATAGTTGCAAAGTATAAGTATAGCTTCTCTGGAAGCTTTTTGGTATCTTTAACAAGTAAATAAATAATCAATAATAAGCCAAAGTAAATGTTTAAGATCTGTATATACATTTGTCATTTTTATTCTAACAGTGAACTTGCTTTGTTCTCTCTTTTCTGCTCTCCACCTGCTTCACATCCAGAATCATAGCTAAAGCAAGCCGAGAGCTTTCCAGTGATCTGCCGCTCTCCTGTCTTCCTCCCTGGCTGTTCTCCTAGAATGAGTTCTTGCCAAAAAACAAAGAGTTGCGGTTACTTCATTATAGATTTAAATATATAGTGATAAAAGTCATGTCATCCCTGTATCTCTGTCCCCTTCTTCATTGCTCTTAAACTTGGGGAAAATGTCCTTTGTCACTGCTGCTTCTGTTTTCCTACCTCCATAATAATGCAAGTGTGGACATCCTTTGCAGTAGCTGATTGGGATGTATCTAGGCTTGACAGGATCATCAGGATTAAATTAGAGGCAGACTAACTTGGTAGGTGAAGAAAAGGCAGATTTCATCATGCAGCTCTCTCTTAACCTTCGTAGCTTTCTAATTTCATGCTCTGGGCAGTAAATAGTATTTCCCACAAAATGTATCCTTTCCTTAACAGTGACAGCCAGTCAATAGCACTGCCTGTTTCTCCAGTTGGAAATAAATCCTAAAAGTCAAGCCGGAAGGAAAGGTCATCCTAAGTCTCCCAGTTTTTGTGACTTAAAAAATCTTTTATCACTTGAATTAGAACTTTTAGAAGTTTTAAGGCTTATGATAGGTGAACTTTTCATTGTTCAGCAAATAAGAGTGAAAGTGGAAAAAACTTTCACTTGTTAACTAAGATGCCATAAGTGAATCAGGTAAACATCTTTATATACTTCCTACTTTTGGAAGAAAAGTACAAGGAAAGATCAGGGAAATGTTTAATTCCAATCTAAAACTATCAAACATATCATTTCTGGTTCTCTAGCAGTCTAGTGGATGGCATAGATAGTATGACCAAAAAGCAGCAGTAGGGAAAAGTGGAATTTCTTAATTCAGCCTTGTGTCATCTACTTAAAATATTTTCTTCAAGCACTGCGCATGTTTTTTGGTGATTTACATTACGTACAGTTAGTCTAACTCACAGGAATAAACCATTTTGGTAGGATCTTATGCATTGTGTCCAAATGTAATGAATGTAAGTGTAGAGAATGACTGTTTTGAATAAAATATTTTCATTTGTAAGTAGTAAAACCGTTCACTAAAATTTATTTCTTTTTACTAGGTTTAAGTGGAAACCCCGCAGATATAGAAAGAAGAGAAGCAGTATTTGGAAAGAATTTTATACCTCCTAAAAAGCCAAAAACCTTTCTTCAGCTAGTATGGGAAGCATTACAAGATGTCACTTTAATTATATTAGAAATTGCAGCCATAATATCATTGGGCCTTTCTTTTTATCAACCTCCAGAAGGGGATAATGCACGTAAGTAAATTGGTAGAGAAAAAAGACTTATGTGTGATGTGAAGTTCAGCTCATTTGCTCACTTAGTACGTAATAAAAATAGCAGGCCAGCATTTATTAAGTTTGCTGTGTGCTAGATATCGTTCTAATCGTGCTTTTTAATAGTTCTTTAAATATATTACCTCAGATAGTTTTCCCAATAGTCCTGTAAGATAGATGGTGTCATCTGCATTTTACAAGTGAGACGCACAGGTTAAATAACTTGCCCACATACACATATTCTGTGTCTGGCAAGGAGCTAAGCATGTATGTAATGTGTTATGTGTCATGGTGGTTTTTCAGTTCTTTAGAACACTTATTGTGTAATAATTAGTTTTTAATTGGTTTTTTAAAAGAAAACTTTTGGAAAATCATTATGAAAGCAAAATTTATTCTTTTCCCCAGGCTGTTACTTTCCAAGTACTTTAAATATTGTATATATTTTATTGTTATGTGCATGATTTGGATAATTTCTTTACCGTCTTAGAAATGTTTATGCTACAAAGTATTCTGCTTTGGCTTTAACCTGTAGCTGCAGATGATTTTGTTTTTCTCCTATCTTTCTAGGTCTTTCATTTCTTTTTTAAATTTCTTCTTTTTCTTTTGAGCAAATTATTTTAAATGGATTTTCCTGACAGTACTTTCTCTATCTGACAGGAGATCTAGTTTGGTTTTGGTCACTGTATTTAAGGAGCTATAGAGTGAACCAGTGGTATTTTATATGTCGGGAGAATGACTGACCAAAATATTTTTGTTTGCAAAAGCTTCATTCTTCTGTCTTACAAGTTATGAGGAGTTTTAATAAGTATTTGCTAACTTGGCTTAGGTAATCGTTTAAATTAATTCTTCAAAGGTATGCCTAGAGCTCAAATGAGAGAGAGCTTCTTGGGGGTCGGGGGGCAGAGTGGGAGGAGACAACTGGTCACAGAAGAAGCAAATTTACCTGAGGCTGAAGTCTGTGTAGATGAGGGCTTCTCAGAGTGGCACTGTTGACATTTTGCACTGAAACATTCATTGTCACCTGTTCATTGTGCCATCGCCCAGTTGAGGCAAGCCAAAACATCTCCAAAGATAGCCAGCATCCTTTAAGGGGGCAGAGGTGCCTGTGGGTGAAAATCTCTGATGTAGATAAAAGAGGATTTAGGCAATATTCTGGGCAATATTGAGCCAGCTTATTTTTTAAACTTTTATTTGTTGACTAAATGGTACATACTTTGCTGTTGAAAAATTAGAGGGAAAATGACATTTCAAAGGAAATATTTACTGAAAATCCCACTGTTTAGAGATTACTACTGTACCATTTTGAGATATATATATCCTCTGAGATTAAAAAAAATTGTTTTTTAGTTGTCACTAACAGTGCTCATGTATGTGCATGTGTGCCCAAGTGGGTGGGCGTGAGGGTGTGTGTGTGTGTGTGTGCCATTTTATCTGGAAAAGGAGGTGACACCACGGTTAGCAACATGCGGCTAACTTCTTCACTGCTTGGTTTACCCAGCTGCCATTGTAGAATCCTAGCAATTGGTGTTTTAGCCTTAAGTGAGTTAGCAGATGATCAAAAACTTTTTACTTGTAACATTTTTTCCCAGGACTATAAGAAAACTGAAGAAAAATGCTTTCAGTGGGAGTGGGTTTTTTTTTTGTTCACAGAATCTGGACACATCTTGGAATTCAGCCTGCTTCATTTGTACGATGTAGTGACAGACCCTTTTTCAAATTTGCTTAAGGAGATAACCGGTATTATATCCAACTGAGAAGATAATCTAGAGTTGTTGGTGTCTTAGGGCCATTTAAAGAGACTCAAGATCTACCAGAAGGTCTTGATAAACAAAATAAAGATGTTTTTGCTCCGTGGTAAAAGTTATTTAGTGTTTGCACTTTAAAAAAAATCTGCTTTTCTCTGTATTTCATGTATCTTTCCATCGTATTTAACACTTAAGAAGTGGTGACTTGCTTAAAAGGAAATCCAATAATTATAAATCTATAGTCATAGAAATCCAGATTATCAAAATTTCTTCCTAGTGCTGTTTGGTATGAAAATAAGCTCTATAACCCAGAAATCTGCAGTCCATACAACTAGTGGTTCTCAGACTCTTTGGTCTCGGAACCCTTTTATACTCTCAAAGTACTGAGAACTCCAAAGGTTTTGATCATGTGAGTTATAGCAGTAGGTATTTACTATATCCTAAATTAAAACTGAGAAATTAAAAAATATCAGTGCATTTAAAATAATAAATATTGTTAGCATATAATTATACTTACTATAATTAATGAATGAAGCTTAAAATGAGACAATGAAGTATAGTGGTATTTTTAATTTCATTGTGTCTAGTTAATGTCTGGCTTAATTGAAGATAACTGAATTCTCATCAGCTTCTGCAATCATTGGGTTGTTGTTAGCTCCTGTAGTTTTTGGAAAGTTTCACTGTAGATTCATAAAATATGAGACAAACAGCATCTTAGTATTATTGTAAAAACAGTTTTGACCTTGAGGATCCCCCTGGAGTTTCTGAACAATACTTTGAGAACTGCTTTTTTGTGCTGTTTGTATGTACACTTCACATTTGACCCAAGAATCACATAGGGGATTTGAGAATGGAGTATTTGCCCTGTAATAGCATAGGCTGAATTCAAATGGTAAGTACCTCTCAGGTGAATATACTTACGGGGGAGCACCTTTAGTAAAATCGGTTTTTATTGCTTTATTTATACTTGGACTTTACTGAAAACGTTTTATTACTTTTTCTTCTGTTTTCCACGTATAACTGGTAAACTACAGTCCTTTCCTAACTTTGATTTTAGAGATTAATCTTTCCCTGCAGCTCCCTTAAAAGTTTGTAACGGTTGTCAGTAGGAAAAGTATTCAATGTCTAGAAATACTTTACTACTCTACTTCTAGATCACTCTAACTTTGCCTGATATAAAGTAGAACTGTATATGAAATGAAATATGTCACTAACTGCTCTCTTTAGAAATAGTAGTTTAGTTATAAATACATGTGCATGTGAGATTTGAAGCTGAAAATTAAATAATTCTCTCACAATTCCTTTTCTTTAACCTCAGTTTCATTGTCTTTAAACTTTTTTGGTTATTTACCCTATAAAAAAAAGATCTGAGTAAATGTCTCCAAATGATAACGTTTATATTTAAAGCTGTATATAATGTGAGCATTTTAAAACATATACAAAAATAGATTTAAAAGATGAAAGTTTTAAATGTTTATATTTAGTAGCCATAAGACATCTTTGTTGATAGCGTGATTGAATGAATGTACATTATTATATTTTATAATCTTGATTTGGCCTGATCTGGGTCTTAAGTTTGTTTTCTTTCAGAACTTAGTTTTAATGTCTCTCATAGGTGGGAAAAAACTCATAATGTTAGATAAATCCAAGTAAAAAATTTTAGTGTACTCGCTAAATCGTGATACTTACACCATGATACATCCACCAGTTATGTAAAAGTTTTTGTTGAAATATGACTGGTAAATTTCATCTTCTCATGTCAGATTGTTGTTTTTACACTCTATTGTAAAGTTCTGCATCGTTATGTTTTTAACTAGTAAGAGCAAAGCCCACTGCACTGCTTTATTTGGAAGATTATATTTTAGCACCACCTCTAAGTTGGTGAAAATGGTCAGTAAAGTGGTCAATATAGTATTGCAGCCTTTCTTTGTTCTTGAGTTCAGATTTGCCAGATAAATCTGACTCAGAAAGCAAATCTCCTGTCTTCTGGGCAGGGGCATAGGTAAGGATTAGCTGTCTTTACAGCTTTCTGCTATTTAAAATGATGCCAACTGTAGATTCACTTAACTAGTTATTGTATGCAATGATACATGGTTATTTGTTCAGCTTGAAAATAATCAAAATAGAAGTTTCAGTATTTGAATGGCTAGGCTGGCACATTCAGTAGACCATCTTGCCATCTCTTTTGAAGAACATACTTTGTACCCATTGATCACTGAACCCTACTGATGTCCACAGGGATATTTTTTATGATTGTTCACATCATCCCTTCTGTTTCACCCCAGTTGATTTCTCTCTAATTTCTGTCTTCTCTTTCTTTGTCTGTCCTACATACCGCTCACCAATTCATCTTTATTCAGCACCCTTGCACCTCAAGTCTTCTCTTCAGTTATTCTCACTATTCTGAAATATGTGTTAATGATTTCTAGTGTTTTGTTTACTTATTATTTTCTTGTGAATAATCCTTTTCCTGTTCTGCATGTCCTAAGAAAACCAATGACTTTCCCAGAGAGTTTAGCTCAACCCTCAGTAAGAATTAACTTTACATAGGAACACAGAAGAACTTGTTCCATCATGTGAGTTTATAAATGACCAAAGTAAGCTTTCAGAAAACAATACTTATCTTTACTACATGTATATCTTCTCTGTTTTGTTCTATTTTATTTCTCAAAGTTTAGTCATGAGCCACTGAATTGCTTTTAGACTCACGAATAGACTACAGTCCAAGATCCAAAAAGAGCACTCTCCTTGTTCTTTCTTCGCCGTTACTGACCCTGCAGTTTTGAGCTTTCTTTTTTCCCTCCTCCTGTCTCCTCCTAAACTCTTTTATGCTGACTTTAATCTCTCCCTGCAGTTCTCATCCCTTAAATCTAACACGGCTAGCTCCCTTGTATCATTTGGCTCCTGGATCAAATGTCATGGACACTTCAGAAGGGCCTCTGTTCATTTAACCACGATTAGCCTTCTTTTTTATTTGATAGCACATCATCATATTTTATTTTCTTCATGGCATTTGCAGTATCTGAAATTAACTATTTGTGTTTTATTAACTGAATTCTTCATATACTGTCTACACCTGCCAGTCTGAATATAGGTTCCCTAAGGAGAGAGAGCTTATATGTCTTACTCATCACATCCTTATCTTCGAAAACAGTGTCTGGCACCGAGGGTAGGTGCTTAGATAGTTGAATTAATGAGCAGCACTTGGCTTAAAATTTTGTCTTATGAAAGTTAAGCTTTTATCATACTTCAGTGGTACTGATATGTCAAATAAGCATGATTCCTGGGTGTAACATAATACTAAAGTTTCTATATGTGGCGTGCCTACTATATGTTATAATTAATAGCATTAACCATTGGTCAAGGATGAACAAGTTTCAGCTACTGTTCAACCTTCTTTATAAATGTCTTCTCATGTAATCCTTGCAACAACTCTGCAGTAAGTGGTGGTCTCCTAACTTGCCAGATGAAGAAACTGAGTCTCAAAAATAAGGAACTTGCCTTAGGTCGTGATTTAATCTTTCCAGTTTCCTCCCTCTTAACTAGCACCTTGGACTGCCTCCCTGTCCTGAAGATGAGAACCTTTGGAGGCAGAGAACTTGAAATTAACAGTTAGCATCGTCCTCACTGTGGAATGCTTTGAGTCAATAAGGTGTTCAGAGCTCTACGTAAAATTAACGGAACATATAAGCGTCATGATTACATGTCTGTTGCCATCAATTCAGAATCTTTTTTGATAAGCATTTTCTTTCTTTCCAAATAGTTTGTGGAGACGTTTCTGTTGGAGAGGAAGAAGGCGAAGGTGAAACTGGTTGGATTGAAGGAGCTGCGATCCTCCTGTCAGTAGTGTGTGTGGTGTTAGTAACAGCTTTTAATGACTGGAGTAAGGAAAAGCAGTTTAGAGGTTTGCAGAGTCGAATTGAACAAGAACAGAAGTTCACAGTCATCAGGGGTGGTCAGGTCATTCAGATACCCGTAGCTGACATTACTGTTGGAGATATTGCTCAAGTGAAATATGGTAAGTGAAACAGGGCAGTCCGTGTGACACGTGAGGTGCTTTTACTGTAACCTTGTTCACAGCTTGGCTCACCGTTATTATTTTGTTTTAGGTGATCTTCTTCCCGCTGATGGCATACTTATTCAAGGCAATGATCTTAAGATTGATGAAAGCTCATTGACTGGTGAATCTGATCACGTTAAGAAGTCTTTAGATAAGGATCCCTTACTTTTATCAGGTATGAGTTTCTTTATAACTTTTACTGTTTCCCCCTCCACGACTGTACACCCCTGTCGGTAGTTTCCCCAAGAGCCAGTAATACGAAGAGGGTTCTGTAGTTTGTGTTAGCTTCTATCCGTATAATCCTTAGAGACTTTTTTTTTGTAAGCTGGCAGAGACTTTAGAGATCTTTAAATCCAGAACTGTTTTATAAATGAGAAACTCGAGTCCAAAAAAACAGATTTGAGAGTCAGTGTTAATGTTAGTATAATGATAAAGTGTAAACTTAATGATCTCTGTTGAATTGATCAGTTTTTCTGTGTCAAATTTATTCTTCAGGCCTAGTAAAATATAAGATGAAAGAATGATTATGTGTTTAAAGCAAATTAATGCATTTTCTGTGATGATCTACATAGGACAAGTTTTCTGTTTTTTTAAAAAGCTCGTAAATTCCTTAAAGTTACCCTAATCTCACTTCCTCATTTTAACTGCTGAGGAATGAGTCTGAGACATTAACTGTTTGGCTAAGGTGATATGATTAATAGGAAATAGATCCAGGAGTAGCACCACATCTGCCAGACAGAGCTGAATTTGCACGTGGTTAACTGATGCTAAAGCTGAAACTCCAATACTTTGGCCACCTCATGCGACGAGTTGACTCATTGGAAAATACTCTGATGCTGGGAGGGATTGGGGGCGGGAGGAGAAGGGGACGACAGAGAATGAGATGGCTGGATGGCATCACCAACTTGATGGACATGAGTTTGAGTGAACTCTGGGAGTTGGTGATGGACAGGGAGGCCTGGCGTGCTGTGATTCATGGGGTCGCAAAGAGTCGGACACGACTGAGCGACTGAACTGAACTGAAGACATGTTCTGAAAATGGAAGGGTGTGTATAGGTGAGGGTACTGTCTGAAGAGGGGAAGTGGGTGTCTACTTAGAAGGCTCTTGTAATAACTTGACTGTTGGTAACTAGACCTGACGTTAATTGGAAATGAAATGGAAGGGACGATGAAAAGAATTACAAGCTACCTTCTAAAATGGAAAGAAACCAAAGTACCACAACTTGTCTCCAAAAGCATGCCAGTTCCTTAACTTTTGTTTTCCAGTTTCCTATCTTAATTTTCTAGTCTTCTTTATAGAATTTGCAAAATTGCTTATAAAACATTTCTTAGGTATATTTTTAGATTGAGTCACATTAGCATTTAGTGTAAGAAAGTGCCGCCTGTTTGTCTTTAATTATCATTTTCAGATGTTAATGGAATGCTAACATTTCCTGCATTATAAGGAGATTCTGCTTATTTAACCATTTAATAACTTGTCAGCTATGCTTTTTCACGTCTTCTGTGTGGGCTTTATATTCTAATTGGTCAGACATGGTTTTACTCAACCCAAAGTCAAACCTATGACAAGGGTCAGTTTCGCTAGGATCACGACTGTGGAGCACATACCTAAGTTTAACCATTACCTTTTTAAGATTTGTAAATATGTGCCAAAAGGCTTATTGCAAAACATGCCACCATTAAAAATCACAGTAATTTCATGTATGTACATTTATAAACACCACTATATATAGGAGGAAGGTTCCAGTTGTAATATAGACTTCCGTTTCTATGAAAAAACTTGAGATTTGTATACCTTCAGTATCCTGCACTACTAAGACTGTTTATACTCCTTTAAGTTTTTCTTTATCTTGGTGTGCTTGAAATTCATTCCAGATAGAAATATCTTGGCTATATAATATCCTCTGTCCATGGAATTCTTCAAGCAAGAATACTGGAGTGGATTACCATTCCCTTCTCTAGGGGATCTTCCTGACCTAGGGATCAAACCTGGGTCTCCTGCATTGGAGGCAGATTCTTTACCATATGAGTCACCAGGGAAGCCCATATATTAACTTTAATGTTACTTGTTTTACTTATTCCTTGCCATACTTCTAAGAAACTGCAGTTCATGTTAACCAGGTAAAATCTGTGATCTTTCCAAAGGAGAGGGAAGCTTACTGGTCAGACCTAAGCCATAGACTGACCAGGCCACAGTGTTTGGTGAGCTGAAGCTATCTCCTCTTGTGTTTTTGCCACATGGACTTCGTGGACTTTGCTGGCTGTACTTCTAGCTTATTCCCACAGTGCTTAGCTCTTAGTGTCTTAGGTTGACGTCCTGTTACGGAACCTTGGTCCTTTTCTGTTTTAACAGAGATGGCTGCTACGTTTTTGGAGACTCAGGTTCTCAACACACCAAGTATATACCAAGAGGGACTCGGTAAATTTTCCATGTTTAAGAAAAGACTGAAATAACTTTCTGGAGTCCCTTATCACTGTTCGGGTGGGAAAGTTTTTCTACATTTATTTCCCTCTTCCAAAAATGTACTGAAAACATGAAATGCATTTATTTTTAAATTTATTCTCATGATGCCATCTCTCTCTGCTGTTCTTGGCTTTTTAAATTTAGATGGTTAAAAGCAGTTCTTCAGTTAGCAGTGGGGGTATGACCAGAACAAACACTGTTTACTTTGCCTGAGCCTGTTAGCGGCCAACATTCGATTATCTGTGGTAAAGATGAATATAACATAAATTGAAATTTGCTAAAAGCTAGAATTGTTAAAAGAAACTGTCTTCTACATTTAGTCCTTGCTCAGTATATTAAAAATCAGGGACATTACTTTGTCAACAAAGGTCCGTCTAGTCAAGGCTATGGTTTTTCCAATAGTCATGTACGGATGTGAGAGTTGGACTATAAAGAAAGCTGAGCACCGAAGAATTGATGCTTTTGAACTGTGGTGTTGAAGAAGACGCTTGAGAGTCCCTTGCACTGCAAGGAGATCCAACCAGTCCATCCTAAAGGAGATCAGTCCTGGGTGTTCATTGGAAGGACTGATGTTGAATCCGAAACTCCAATACTTTGGCCACCTGATGTGAAGAGCTGACTCATTGGAAAAGACCCTGATGCTGGGAAAGATTGAGGGCAGGAGGAGAAGGGGATGACAGGATGAGATGGTTGGATGGCATCACCGACTCAATGGACATGAGTTTGAGTGAACTCCGGGAGTTGGTGATGGACAGGGAGGCCTGGCGTGCTGCGGTTCATGGGGTCGCAGAATCAGGCACGACTGAACAACTGAGCTGAACTTGCTCAGTAAATGTTATCCTTCATTTCTTGTTTCTCTTGCATTTTTGCTGGCATAGAAGCTAATAATTAGTGAAATAGTCAGAATATAGTCTTTTTTAAAGCAGGAAAATCATAGATTTAAAAATTCATATGGGATGAATTACTCAGTAATTAATAGCCACATGCAAATGCTTAAGTACTAGAGTAAGTACACACACTTCACAATCTTAGTTTACAAATAACAACTGAAGGTTGATTTGTTACACAGGATGTTAGTAGTGCTTCAGACCTGTCCTCCTGATGGTTGTGAAGTAGGAGATCAAATAAATAAGTGATAACTATAAAGAAGATTTTCAATATTTAAACAAGAGTTTCAGTTTAGAAAGCTACTTAAAATTCACACAAATATTAGAGCAGAGAGGTGGGAAGCCTGTAGTGAGTAAAGCAAAGATGCAGAGGTGGGGATGTACAGGTTGGAGAGCCGTGAGCATGCTTAGCAGCGTTACAAGGAAAATACGCCCTCTGTCCTCTGACAGGGCTGGATTGAATCTGCCTTGTCAGCTTGCAAGATTATTGTGAGGGACAGAGTCAGAATTCAGTCTGCGTTCCCGTCTCTGCCTGCTAGCTTTTTGTAATGGAGTTTTATGTGAGAGTAATAGATGAAAAAATTTGGAAGGTGGATTGGTCTCCATGTGGAGAATTTGGATTTTATGGAGTAGGCGTTGGCTTGAAGCTCAACATTCAGAAAACAAAGATCATGGCATCTGGTCCCATCACTTCATGGGAAATAGATGGAAAAACAGTGGAAACAGTGTCAGACTTTATTTTTTTGGGCTCCAAAATCACTGCAGATGCTGATTGCAGCCATGAAATTAAAAGACGCTTGCTCCTTGGAAGGAAAGTTATGACCAACCTTGATAGTATATTAAAAAGCAGAGACATTACTTTGCCAACAAAGGTCCGTCTAGTCAAGGCTATGGTTTTTCCCATGGTCATGTATGGATGTGAGAGTTGGACTGTGAAGAAAGCTGATCGCCGAAGAATTGATGCTTTTGAACTGTGGTGTTGGAGAAGACTCTTGAGAGTCCCTTGTACTGCAAGGAGATCCAACCAGTCCATTCTAAAGGAGATCAATCCTGGGTGTTCATCGGAAAGACTGATGCTAAAGCTGAAACTGCAATACTTTGGCCACCTCATGCGACGAGTTGACTCACTGGAAAAGACTCTGATGCTGGGAAAGGTTGGGGGCGGGAGGAGAAGGGGACGACGGAGAATGAGATGGCTGGATGGCATCACCGACTCTGTGGACATGAGTTTGAGTGAACTCCGGGAGTTGGTGATGGACAGGGAGGCCTGGCGTGCTGTGATTCATGGGGTCACGCAGAGTCGGACACGACTGAGCGACTGAACTGAACTGAACTGAACTGAGGCCATATAGAGTCGGAAGTTTTGGAGCCATGAGAGGCTTGGATAAAATCACATTTGAGGAAGGTTAAATATTTTTCAGGATGAACTGGAAAGACAGAAACTTGCTAGGAAGCTGTTGCAGTGATCATGGTGCGCTGGCATGACAGCCCGGGTTAGGGAGAGGTTGTGGGGTTGTCTTAGGGATATGGCGGTTGTTGCTGTGTAATCCTTTTGGTTCTAAGCATATTTCTAAGTGATGGCTTTCTCAGAGAAATGTCCCTAATGATAAAAACACAGTTATAATTTAAATACTGACCGTTCACTGAACCCCTAGATTATACTTGATTCTCATTTTTAGAACGTGTATGTGTACAGTTGTCCCCATCTGTGGACTGGCCATTGAGATGTTACACTTTGCCCTGTATCACAGGATAAATGAGTGGTAGAGTGGGTTTTGAACGCAGGTGACATAT
Organism: Moschus berezovskii; assembly: GCF_049115385.1. Taxonomy (NCBI): domain Eukaryota; kingdom Metazoa; phylum Chordata; class Mammalia; order Artiodactyla; family Moschidae; genus Moschus; species Moschus berezovskii. The sequence goes on along the minus strand of NC_142465.1, from coordinate 23,477,285 downwards.
TACGAACATAAAACCTTAAGCATAAGAACTTAGGCTTTATTTAATGTCTTACTGGATTTTAAAACCAAATTTTTTATTGTTATAGGTACTCATGTAATGGAAGGCTCTGGAAGAATGGTAGTTACTGCTGTAGGTATAAATTCTCAAACTGGAATTATCTTTACCTTACTTGGAGCCGGAGGTGAAGAGGAAGAGAAGAAAGATGAGAAGAAAAAGGAAAAGAAAAGTAAGAATAGCAATATGCTATACGAATTGGTAACTGGAAATACAGCAATAACTCACCCAATAAATACACTCATTCATCAGGTTTTGATATAAAGAGTTCTACAAAAAGTTCGTTACCCAATGATGTACTTTCAGGTGTTAGAATTGATAGAAGGGATTTTTTGTTTTAAGACTTAAGAGTTCATAAAAGGCTTTGTGAAGACATCATCCCGTTTACCGCAGTCAGACAAATTCAGCACCTCCTTGAACACTTGAAAATCTCCCTGTCATTTTCATTTGACCAGCAAAGTGAATTAAATTCCCAGTTCCTATGTACTTTTTTTTTCTTTTACTACTTTCGTATCGACTGTGATATGTCAGACATACCACATTTTGGCCTTATTGAACTTTTTCATCTTTTTCAAGTTTCCTACTACTCATGTAGTATCTTACATTGTTGGCTTTTAGGCATAAGATCAAGACTTCACTTTGACACCTAGTATATTTGTCTTGTTATATTCAGCCAATCATTAGCTTATCAAGGTGTTAAAATGTTAATCTTGATCCGTTGTATCTACTGTCCCTACATGGGATGTATTATCAGTAAGCTTGATAACCATAGTTTATCCACAAGGCTCTTATAAGAAGCTCTGTTATATAGGGAAATAGTTAGAATCACTTCATTGGGCAGTATGTCACTTTTTTAAAAAAGCCTTCCCAACTCTGCTTTTAAGTATTTACTATACCACCGTTTACTCCCGAGTTTTTCCTTTTAGGGCAACAGCAGTTTACTGAGGTTTAACCACTTAGATTTATTTAATTTTATTTAGGCTAGTAAGCCCATATTTTTCTCAGACACATAAGTATTCTGAAATTTTCTAAAATAAATGCTTGGCTTGCTATATCTGCATGATAGGTTAAATCTTTAGGTTTTATTCCTTGGGTTTTATCTTTAGCTGTGAAATCTTTATTTCAAACAGAAACATGTTTGAAAAGCTCTGGCTGTGGGCAAGGGTGGCAGGCTCCACATTCTAGGTGCTTTCCTGTCCCACTCACAACAGTCCTCCATATGCCACCTTAAGGGTTCTTAAGGCAGAGTAGAAGTCAATTTAGAAACCAGTAGTGGTGATACCATTTATTGAGTGCTTTATATGCATTATCTCAATAGTCTAAGACTATCTTTCTTTTAATGATGAGTAGATTGAGGCTTATGTGGGTTGCATAACTTGCTCCAGATTAAAGATCTTAGTTAGTGGCAGACCAAACCCACTTGTCAAACTCAAGAGTCTGTATTCTTAACCATATATTATATTGCATCCTAATTTTCAGGAGACTAAAGTCAACAGACCATATTAAAAAAAAAAGGGAAGTTCGTATCATGACCTTGTTCTTATTGACTCCAGTTTCTTTTCCAGTAAGCACCATTTTTTCTAAGATCTATTATACACCTATTTTTATTAATGCAGTCAAGAGTATTCCCAGGAATTAGCATCTGACTGATTGTCCACCATTTTTGATTCTTAGGGGGTCTGTGTGTGTGTATATTGCAGAGACCGTTTTTTCATCTGTGGACTTTCAGCTCTTCTCTCATTCCCTTGAGTCAATTAATATTATATATTAGTATAATCCAGGGTAATCTGTTTCTGCTCCCTTCATAATCTGAAATGTGAATGTTTGGTCTCACTCCAGACTTGACCTCATCAAAGTAGCTAGGTATTCTGTTTCCCTTACCTGTCTTGAGTATCTGTTCCTCTTTGACAATATTTGTTCCATGTTTTCAAGTTTGAAGATATCACTCCTCGATGGATAAATTCACTTTCCTCTTTGTCATTTTTATTATTAATATACTGCCTGCTCCAGACAGTAGACCCCTTCCTTCCTTGATAACTTTTTACTTCAGATGGTCTCATCTTTCGGCGTTCTTCTAATCTAAGCTAATTTAGGAATTACCCTACCTAGTAGTCTTACGACTGTATTTTCATGTTCCAGTTTTACTTGCTTGCCTCTCCTCTCTGTTGCAGACACTGATCTGCTTCTCTCTCCCATCAAAGCTGTCCTGTCTGCCTGTGGTCTTCCCAGGGCACTCCTTCCCTCTCTACCTGTCTCTTTCCTACATTCTTAGGCTTACATCTGTATTTAGTTTGAAAACCTCTTGTACCATATTTGGAGATATTGCAGCATAAAAAAGAGTAAAGTTTTATGGAGAAGTCAACCCAAGTGTGATGCCCCAAATTACTTTGGAGTGTTCCCCTATGGTTAAGACCTAGGGAGAGATTGAGCCAGCAGGTCATTACAGGCCAAATGCTTTCTAATCTGTACACACACACCCCGTTGTGTAACATTTCTGTTATAGAAATGTGAACTACCTTTGCATAATTTAGCATGGCTGTATTCATTTCTCTTGGAAAGCTTTAATTCCCATTTTGTTCCTACAGATAAGAAACAAGATGGAGCTATTGAGAATCGCAACAAAGGTAAATTCAGGAGGTTAAAAGTACACTTAGCTTACTCTTATTATAGCCAAAACTATTTCTCTTGAGTCCTGTATCCATCCAAAAGGAGGATACTTGTAGCAGAGAAAATTAACAACCTGTATTACTTGGGTGTATGTCTCTCTGGTCAGTGGGTAACTCATGCTGCCTTAATGTTTTGATAAGATTTTAATTATGGCATGTGGTAGTAAACTTAGAAAGCTCCAGATGTAGGTAACTTTAAACTTAAACATTTCAGGCATTTTATCATTGGTTACTATGTGATTGCTGGCAGAAATGCATAAGTAACAAAATATATAATGTAAACTTGGGGGCATCTATTAAAAGTCTGTAAGCATATGTACATTTCTCGTTTGTATGGTCTCACATGATGTTCTCCATTATAACTTATTGGGAGGAATTTATGGTGTTGGAATGACACAACACACAGGAGGAGAAATGGTTGGGTATTTAGCTCCTTCAGGACCCTGTGTTTTCTTCTTATGCCTCATCTCCGTTTCCTAGCACAGCATTCTCAGATCTGGTACAAAGTTTCAAAACCCAGTGTCACTATTGTCTTATTTTCTCTGGGTAGGCACAGATATACACACTAAGGTAAATGTTTAAATCTTTGTGTTTCTATAAGAAATTGATTCCCCCACACACACACACACCAAATTGCTTGAAAATGTTAACAGTTATGTGTGCACTTCAACATAGCAAAAGCCCAGGATGGTGCAGCCATGGAAATGCAGCCTTTGAAGAGTGAAGAAGGTGGAGATGGTGATGAAAAAGACAAAAAGAAAGCCAATTTGCCAAAAAAGGAAAAATCTGTTTTACAGGGGAAACTGACGAAACTAGCTGTTCAGATTGGCAAAGCAGGTATGATACATCTAAGAAAATAAGGTGTTTTGTTTTAAAATATGCTGACTTGCTATGTAAAAGTATCTTTTGGCATGCTTAAGATGGGACATCGTTGCTTTGTGAGTGGAAGGGGAGTTAACAATATTTTCAGTTGTATCTACCGTGTGCCTTTTGAGTTATTAGAGAGCCTCATAATATTTTGAAACTTGGGGACTGTTATCATCATTTTATGTAGAGGGAGTGTCCTCTGTCAATTTGCTAATAAATAAATGGTCAGATTAGGATTAGTGCTTAAGTCTACCCGATTCACAAGCCTGTGAGCTCGTATCTGAATTTCTGGGAGCAATAGAGGGCTTACTCCATACGAATTACCCAGCTATATTTTAATAAAAAGAAATTTCACCACACATCTTCTCATCTTTCTATTGACTATGAAAAAAAAATTAGGTACGTGTTTTTCCAAAAATTACAGTTTACTTAAATTGAGTTGATTAGTTGGAGCATCACCCCGGTGAGACTGAAGTTATAAATTAGAACCATCGCTAGAAGACACCTGTGAACCACTAAAACCACTCTTCAGGGGAAAATAAAACAGTGCTGTAGCTAAAATCAGAACATGCCCTTCAGCTGTATCATCTTTATGAAAGAAGACAGGTGGCTAAATCAGCATATACTATTCAAGTCACATAGGGGCTTCCCTGCTGGCTCAGTAATGAAGGATTCACCTGCCATGCAGGAGACTCGGGTTCGATCTCTTGGTCGTGAAGATCCCCTGGAGAAGGAAATGGCAACCTACTCCAGTGTTCTTGCCTGGGAAGTCTCATGGACAGAGGGGCCTGTTGGGCTACAGTCTGTGGGGTCACAAAAGAGACATAACTTAGCGACTAAACAACAATTCAAGTCAGTTAACATTGCATCATTCTGTTGCTTCCTGGGATTATCTCAGAAAGTTAAGATTTTACCTCTGTCCTCAGAAAGCTTATTATCTAGGAGGTATTTGCTTTCTGTAATATTTAGCCAAACGGTAATACTGAATCATACAGAAATGGATGGATTCAAGGTGGTGATGGTGTTTTAATAAACATCAGATTGGATTATTAGTTCCAGATATGTGGACATGTCTTATTTTGTAATATTCATTTATAAGGAGATTAAACACCCCACAAAATAGAAAGATAAATGATTTGTAATACGTGGTTAACTCTTGGTTTTCTTAGTTAATAAAGCAGTAAAGATAGATGAAAAAATTGATTTCAGTAATTTGTGTTTTTTCATTGAAAAGCAGAGTTGAATATTTAATTCCAGGTCTCCTCGTTGATCAGATTCTTACCAACTTCTCTTTTGTCATTAAGCAATTTATGCTGCGCTTTTGGTATTTCCTTGTCATTGCTCGTTATTTTGCCTCAGCTTTAGTAAAAGACCGAAGATGCAGTTAAGTCTAGAAAAGAATCATAAACACTTTTTTCCAGTTCTCCTGGTCAGATGCAGAACTTAAATCTAACAATGTCAAGGGATGAGTTAGGTGCAAAAAAGTAGGTAACAGTTTCTCAGAGAAATTAAATATCACCGAAGTAGTTATGATTCTTCCAGTGGCTAATGTGTAACTGACAATGAGTCGTGTCTGGAATATTTAATGATTACATTTTCCTTCTTTTTGTGCGCTGAAAGGTTTGTTGATGTCTGCCATCACAGTTATCATTCTTGTCTTATATTTTGTGATTGATACCTTCTGGGTCCAGAAGAGACCGTGGCTTGCTGAATGCACACCGATTTACATCCAGTATTTTGTGAAGTTCTTCATTATTGGAGTCACAGTCTTAGTGGTGGCAGTGCCAGAAGGCCTGCCCCTTGCAGTCACCATCTCACTAGCTTATTCGGTCAAGGTAAGCAGAAAGACTTATGCACAGCTGCCCCCTCTTTTCCTTTGGGGTTCTGAAAGTAGGAGACTTCCGTAAATTTATGCTATTTCCTTTAGAAATTCTGTTGTTGTTCCCCTGCTCTCCCCAGTTGAAGATCTCTGCACCGAGACCTGTACATGCCTGAAAGGGCAGCCTTGACACAGAGCTAAGCAGACTCCACTGGGAAAAGTTCTGGCTTACTTTTCCTCATATGATAGTTGAGATGTCCGGTCCCCTTCTGTTTCTCATTTGTAAAATTGAAGTAAGCGTGTTTGTCATTTGCCTGTGGTGCAAGAGTAGAGTGGTTGACCTGACTCCAACAATCTAAGGCCTCCTTGCTGGACCCTCGTGACCCCACGGTCCTGCCTTCACATGGAAGGCAGATTCATGTTTCTAAAAAATAATTCAGACCGTTTTTGTTTCTTGTTGTAAAAAGCCTCTGGTGGCTTCTCACCAGAATGAGATCGAAGGTTCCTCACCGTGGCCTGCAGGGCCTGCCCCGTCTGCCCAGTCTTCTCATGCTCGTCTCCCACCTCTCTCCCCCGCTCTGGTCCAGCCTCACCAGCCTTCCTGCTGTTTCTCAGGAACGCTAGCCCTCTTCTCGCGTTTGGACCTATGTGCGCCTGTCTTTGAGTCATCAGCTCTCTGAGATTACTCAGCTCTCTGCACATGTTACTGTCTGACCACTCCGTTTGCAGTAAGACAGTCCTTCTGTTCTCAGTAGAATGCTAAAGAAATGAGCTTGGATGTTTTTGCTGACTGCTGTTAAAGGAATATTCTGTTCGAAGATTATTGATTTTCTTTTTTTATTGGTTTTATATCTTAAATGGTAAAAGCGAATTGGATTTTAAAAGAGTTAGCCTGGACAGTTTTTTTATTTTTTTTAATTTTTACAGTAACGTTGTATTCATTTCTGCCATACAACATCATGAATCAGCCATATTTATACATATATCCCTTCCCTCTTGAGCCTCCCTCGCTTCCCCCTGTCCTACCCCTCTAGGTCATCACAGGGCACCAGACTGGGCTCCCTGTGTTACACAGCAGTTTCTTCCCAACTATCCACTTCACGCACAATAGTGTATATATGTCGATACTACTTTTTCCACTCGTCCCACTTGCCGTCTCCCCCACTGTGTCTACAAGTTCATTCTCTACATCTGCCTTTCCGTTCTTTCCCTGCAAATAGGTTCATCAATACAATTTTTCTAGATTCCATATATATGCATTAATATACTATATCTGTTTTTCTCTGACTGACTTACCCTGTGTAACAGGCTCTAGGCTCATCCACTTCACTGGAACTAACACAAATCCGTTCTTTTTAATGGCTGAGTAATATTCCATTGTATATATGTACCACATCTCCTTGTCCATTCATCTGTTGATGGACATCTAGTTTGCTTACATGTCTTCAGCCTGGACAGTTTTGATCTTTCCTTCAAAATGACTTCACATATAAAATTATGCCTAATGAAAGAATGCTGCTTTTGTCGATTTTCTAATATTAATTAGTATTTCTTCGTAAGTAGTATTGATGACAGAAAGCAATACAAAGTGATTAATCATAGTTTCTGCTCTAGCACTCTCATCTTCAGTGTTCCCAAGAATTTTCAGCAGACTTGTCTTGATAAGAATATTGTTTGGCTTCCTGTTTAAGTTTATATTCAGGCATTTCACATCTCCTCTTTCAAAAATGAGGTGGTGAATATATCAAAGAAATAGTGGGCTACAATCTGTTCATCTACTTGATGTCTTAAAATAATTAGAAAACAACTGAGGGTAAATGTAAATTTTAGACACGTAGATAAAGTCATTGTATCAGTACTGAAATTAGCTCATTTTGAGTAGTCATTAATGATAGTGGTTTTTCAGTTGCTCAGAAAGATACAGGCAGAACTGATTTGCATTCCTTCGACATAAAATGAGTAGGAGCATTTTAACTACTGTTCTTTAAGCTTTCAAGTAAATGTCTGTTTAGCCCAGGTGTTACCACTTTCTTCTCACTGAGGTGTCGTCCTTATGGCTCCTCTGTTCATGTTTTTCAAAACTGAACACCTTTTTCTTTTACTGCAAAACTTTCTTTTAATCTTTAGTATTAACACAGATCACAGTAATCTTCCTTCCCCAAACTTCCCTCTTCAAGGAACCAGTTTCTTGCAGTATCTTGAGCATTAGTAGACACAGAACATACTTTGTAAAATAACTCTTTGCAGTTTTTAACCCATTCCAGTTAACCTTTCAGGAATCAGTTATAAAGCATTTTAGCCTAAATGCCTTTTGGAACTACAGTAAAACTCTTATTTTCTTTAGAAACTATCTTTTTCTTGTAAGTAAGAGGAAGGGGTGATCCTCAGGATGAGAATACCAGTTTACCACCATTTGGAGAAGATAAAAGTGACCCTTGCTGGTTTTGATATGTTACCTCAGTCTGTCAGAGTCAAAAAGGAAAAAAAAATTCAGGCAACTACATGCCCACAAATTCTCTATTTTAACTGATAAAAGCTACTTTTTTCTTATTGACTGATTCAAGAATGTTTTGTTTTCCACTTAACAAGGAGACATAAACCTTACATGTAAATACACTGTTCTGTGGCTGTGAGTACAAATTGTCATTGCTCTTAGAATTTGAGGATGCTTCCTAGAAGCTGTTGGAGGCATGTCAACATGATTTGCATGTGGATATCTGCCTTCATTTACTAGATTATGTTGTGTAGTGGGAAACTTACTGAAGCCCCAGAAAGCTAGTACTTTCTTTAGCTTATTTGAATAGGCCATTTATATTAAATTCTTCCAGTATTAAATCGGTGCTTTATACTATGTATCCAGGTAAAGTTGGGAGTTACAGTTCTGATTTTAAAGCCATTTGCAATCATTTTGATATAATGAGGTCATTGGTTTTATGTGTAGTGTAACTACCTCTTTTTTTGTCACTGTAGAAAATGATGAAAGATAATAACTTAGTAAGGCATCTGGATGCTTGTGAAACCATGGGAAATGCTACAGCTATTTGTTCAGATAAGACAGGAACATTGACAATGAACCGAATGACAGTTGTTCAAGCTTACATAAATGAAAAACATTATAAAAAGATTCCTGACCCAGAAGCTATTCCACCAAATATTTTGTCCTATCTTGTAACAGGAATTTCTGTGAATTGTGCTTATACATCAAAAATATTGGTAAGGTTTCTTTAATAATTTATGTATGAAAACTAATTTTTCCGTTTGTGATGATTTGACTGTATGTAGTTCTTAAGCCCTATCACTGTTATTTATAAATTGAAGAAATGAGTTGTGTTAAGTTTTTAAATAAGATCTGTTGATCAGCGTATATATTATGTTTACTTGTATTTTTCTTTTATATTTTGAATTCCTGTGTTTAGAAACTTTTGAGCTGCACAACCAAAATAAGTTCTCAATTTAAAATTTCTGCCTCATTCATTTTGTTAAGACTAGGGTATCTTACTGTAGAAAGTCAACTTTCCATTTCCTGGAGCAAATTTTGAAACTAGATTTTAACTTACTGTGTGTCATATATGCTTGCTATAGGCTCTGTTTGGTTTCTCAGTAGATCGTACCTATAAGGTGATTCTTAAACCTTTGGGACTAACTGAATAAAGTAACTCTAGACTTGTGGTTGGAGAAGGAAATGGCAACCCACTCCAGTACTCTTGCCTGGAAAATCCCATGGGCGGAGGAGCCTGGCAGGCTGCAGTCCATGGGGTCGTGAAGAGTCGGACACGACTGAGCGACTTCACTTTCACTTTTCACTTTCATGCACTGGAGAAGGAAATGGCAACCCACTCCAGTGTTCTTGCCTGGAGAATCCCAGGGACAGGGGAGCCTGGTGGGCTGCCGTCGATGGGGTCGCACAGAGTTGGACACGGCTGAAGCGACTTAGCAGCAGCAGCAGACTTGTGGTACCTTAGGATAAAATATTTTTAACTTTGCACATCTTAAAAGTTTTATTTATAACATAAAGCATGAGATTGTTTGGCTGATATGTGTTCTAGTGACTTATGGATGAAGACCATAAACACAGTTAATATTGCATGAATTGGATTATTGGACTCGAAAGTTATGAGATCTTGGTTCTACATCTAGCTTTGTCTTTTACTAGCTGAAAGCCTAAGCTTTACTTTCTTCAGCTGTAAGTGAAGATGGTTTTATCTGCCCTTCATACTATTATGATGATTACAGAAGGAAGTATTTGTGAAGATACTCTGAAGGAAATAAAGGTTTTATTTGTATTTAAGGCAACTATATTTTAATGACTGTACTTTTATTTTAAGCCATAAAAAATGGTAAAGTAGATTTAATTCTGAACTATTTAATATAAACTTTTATGAAAACAAGAGAAAAGGAAGGGAATTAAAATTTATTAAGTCCTATATGTGTCAAGCTGCATGAAACACAAGCAGGAATCAAGATTTCTGGGAGAAATATTAACAACCTCAAATATGCAGATGATAGCACTGTAATGGCAGAAAGTGAAGCGGGACTAAATAGCCTCTTGATGGTGAGAGAGGAGAGTGAGAAAACTGGCTTAAAACTCAGTGTGCAAAACTAAGATACAGTATATGGTCCCATCACTTCATGGCAAATAGAAAGGGGAAAAGTAGAAGCAGTAACAGATTTTATTTTCTTAAACTCCAAAATCACTGCAGATGGTGACTGCAACCCTGAAATTAAAACACACTGGCTACTTGGAAGGAAAGTTGTGACAGTCCTAGACAGTGTATTAAAAAGCAGAGACATCACTTTGCTGATAAAGGTCCATCCGGTCAAAGCTGTGGTTTTTCCAGTGGTCATGTATGGATGTGAAAGTTGGACTATAAATAAAGCTTAGCGCCAAAGAATTGATGCTTTTGAACTGTGCTGTTGGAGAGGACCCTTAAGAGTCCCTTGGACTGCAAGGAGACCTAACCAGTCAATCAATCCTAAAGGAAATCAACTGAATATTCATTGGAAGGACTAATGCTAAAGCTGAATCTCCAATATTTTGGCCACCTGATGTGAAGCGCCAACTCGCTGGAAAAGACACTGATGCTGGGAAAGACTGAAGGCAAAAGTAGAATAGGATGAAAGAGGATGAGATGGTTAGATAGCATTACCAACTCAATAGACATGAGTTTGAGCAAGGTCTGGGAGAGAGTGTAAAAGACAGGGAAGCCTGGCATGCAATAGTCCATGGGGTTGCAAAGAGTCAAACGTGACTTAGTGACTGAACAGCAGTAACATATGTCAGGAATCAACTTTAAACTTTACATGCCTTACCTCATTTAATTCTTGGATGCTCCTGTTGTCCTGATGTTGAAGCCAAAAACCATGGCAGTTGAGCTGCTGCTGCTGCTGCTGCTGCTAAGTCACTTCAGTCGTGTCCGACTCTGTGACCCCATAGACGGAAGCCCACCAGGCTCCCCCGGCAGTTGAGCTAACTTGCCAGAAATTCACATAGCTAGTATTTGGCAGGGCTGAGAGTGGAATCCACATCATTTTTGCCCCAGACCTTCTTTCAGCCTTTCTTTTGCTGTGTTCCTCTTTGAAATGCTGATACTAATAGAAGTTTCCTGTATGATTTTGTTTAGAATGTCTCGTTCTGTTTTGCATTCTAAATCAAACTGTCAAGAGAAACAGTGTGGTACTAGCTTCTAAACCTTTTTCTCTTACAGCCACCAGAGAAAGAGGGTGGATTACCTCGTCATGTTGGTAATAAAACTGAATGTGCATTGTTGGGACTTCTTTTGGATTTAAAGCGGGATTATCAGGATGTTAGAAATGAAATACCGGAAGAAGCACTGTACAAAGTCTACACCTTCAATTCTGTCAGAAAGTCCATGAGCACTGTCCTGAAAAATTCAGATGGAAGTTACCGAATATTCAGCAAGGGTGCATCTGAGATAATTCTGAAAAAGTAAGAGTAAAATGCTTAGATGAATAAATTGCTCACTGCGGTCGCTTTATGGAATACCTACTCTGTTGTTATTGTTGATACTTTCTTTTTATGAACATCAGGCATTTGCTAGGACCTTAAGAGTTTATTAGTATAATTTAATGGTATTGATCTTTTGTCCAGGGTATTCTGCTATTCTCATACTCCAGCTGCTTTTATTTCTTAGTATTTTTCTACAGGGAAAATAAGCCCATTATATTCAGTCTGTATGGTTTAACATAATGAACATTGATGTTTGTTCTTAGGCATGTTGAGTCCATTGCTGTATAGGATCACAAAAAATAAAAGCCGCCTGGGAAGAAAAATTCATGGTCATGTCTTCTATACTGCATTTTAGATGGTGATGAATGAATTATACATTAGTTTTTAGAATAATAAAGCATTAAAACTTGATCTTGAGGCTTCTCCTTTTATATCAGAGTGAGGTTTTATCATACTTATGCTACGGCATTGTTGTGTTTAAATAAATACCTCCTGTCATTTTGGATGGTAATCTTTTTTTTTTGGTACTGTCCATATACAGACCAGTGGCCCCAGTTTTGACATCACATGTTTAAATATAATTTTCCTAATGCTTATCTGTTATTACAAGCATTGAAATTATTTTAACTATTTTTTAAATTTCAGTAGAAAACTTTTTTTAAAAATTGAGAGCAGTTCTGGAAAATTAGAACTCACTTGAAATTGCAATATTTAAAATATTTCCATTTTACTTTGCTTATAAATGGATTATAATCCAATATTATAACGTGTTCAGCAGATTATAATCTCACGGGTTAAGAGAAAAATACATAAATATAAATGCAAAATATGACAGATGCACACAAAATTTTTAAGATGAGAGATCATACTATGAAGGGTGTAGCATTTAAGACAGGTAGGTTTTGGTATGAAGTGTGAAGGTGAAGGAAGCCACCTTGGAGGGAAGAAGGTAAGAATGTGCAGCCCATCCTGGGGGACTAGCTAACAGCCATGCAGTCCATGAGTGGTGATGGGCTTTTGTGACACATAGGACTTCTTTCTTCCCTTTACATATGCTTGGTTATCTGACTCCCCTGAAGTGTGAGATATCTTGTTTCTGTGGCTTGTTGGGAATCAGGTAGATGGATGGAGATTTTTGAATCAAAACCAGTCAGGTAGTGGCTCTGTTGCAACTCAGTAGCTTTGAGATCTTCCTTTAGCTTCCGTTTTTACTTCACTGAGAAAAGAGGATAATGACCCCAAATTCTAAGACAGTGAGATAAAACAATGCATGTAAAACATCTCACATGGAGTATACTAAGTAGACAGTATTCTTCTCACAATGAAATTTACATTTTGTTGTGGAGGCTCTTAAATTCTAGACTCAGCAGTTAAAACAGTTAAGTAGGCCAGATAACGGAGAAGGCAATGGCAAGCCACTCCAGTACTCTTGCCTAGAAAATCCCATGGATGGAGGAGCCTGGTAGGCTGCAGTTGTGGGGTCGCTAAGGGTCAGACACGACTGAGCGACTTCACTTTCACTTTTCACTTTCACACATTGGAGAAGGAAATGGCAACCCACTCCAGTGTTCTTGCCTGGAGAATCCCAGGGACGGGGGAGCCTGGTGGGCTTCCATCTATGGGGTCACACAGAGTCGGACACGACTGAAGTGACTTAGCAGCAGCAGCAGCAGGCCAGATAATGCAGCTGAAGAATTGTTTTCATCAGGTAGCAGAGTGAGCAAAGCTATGGAATTGAGGATAATTCTTGCATCAGGGAATAAGGTGGGTTGGGAGGAGGGGAAGGGATGGGCTGGAGTCTTGATATCAATTAAAAGGCTGTTACAGTATCTTTAGCTCCAGGTAAGAGCAAGGAGAAGCAGGGGCAATAGGAAGGAGAGGAAATATTCAGAAGACTGTTCAGAGGACAAGTACATAGGACTTAGGAGCTAATACTATATAGATGACAAGGGAAAGGAGGTATGCACGTGAGAGTTTAGACTTCCCATTGAAATTAGTGGTAGTAGTGTTGATATATAGTCAGTGTTCAGTGAGGAGACGGCCTGTAGTCTCTCCTGCAGTCAGTTTATGGTACTGGTACAACATCTGAGTGGACTCTTAGGGTGGAAAACCAATCAGAACAGAAGATGATGATTTCGGAATCAGTTTCGTAGAGGCAGGAAGCAGTGGCATCCCCAAGCAGGAAGAACAAGAGAGGCAATGTGAAAACCTTAATGTAGGGAAGCATATACAGTGTAACTTTTATGTACTACATTGTTGAAAGGTTGTGGATCATTTCACTGAAACTAAAACTAAATTGGCATTATTTTTCATTCTAATAGAAGGCTATTTTAACAGTACGTTACTTTTTTCTTTAATGGTTAAAACAATATAGTTGATAAAACAACATCTCAGGTAAGAGGTTGATCGAATGTGGCTTTTTACTTTAAAAGAAGGACATATTTGGCAATTTTGTGTTACTTAAGACTAATATCTAAATCTATACCAAAACGTACAGGTATGTAGTTTATTCTTCTCTGCCACTAGGGGTTTATGGTGAAAAATTTAAAGCCCTGCATTTCCTAAAGAGAAGTTTTAAGAATATCTCGAATAACTGATTCAGTGAAGAATGATCAACCGAGAACCATAAAAAGAGAACTGTTTTATAAAGGGGAGAGTGAAAAGTAAATATGTTTGAAGCCTGTAAAAAACGCAACATACGTAGTTCTCTGAATTCCAGATAATCAGGTTACATGATTTCTATCTCGTCCAAGTCACTTAAATGGCGTTAACTGTTATCTTTGTTAATTATTGATGTTTGGATTCAACATTTCCTTATAGGTGTTTCAAAATCTTGAGTGCTAATGGTGAGGCAAAAGTTTTCAGACCAAGGGACCGTGATGATATTGTAAAAACTGTGATTGAACCGATGGCGTCAGAAGGCCTGAGAACCATATGTCTTGCATTCAGAGATTTCCCAGCAGGAGAACCTGAACCAGAGTGGGATAATGAAAATGATATTGTCACCGGCCTTACATGCATTGCTGTTGTGGGCATTGAAGATCCTGTGAGACCTGAGGTGGTGAAATGTTCTGTGTTCTGCATGTGCAGAAGGCACTAACTGTAACCGGTTTTCTAGTAAAATTCTTAGCGTTTGTGATTTTCTTTCCATGTGAATCCAAGATGAGTGAAATAGTAGTGCTTGGGATGCATGTGCTACCTCTTTATGGTTTTTAATTCAGTAACTCCTCTTTGGGACCCTCCATGTTTATATAGCACCATAGCCAGTGCCTTGAACTGAGTAGGTTTTTTCCCATTGATATTTATATTAAATTATAGAGTAAATACCATGAAGTTATCTGTTTTCATGCTCTGTGGTCCAGCACTGTCCAGTAGGACTTTCTGCAGCCGTGGAATTGTTCTGTGTTGTTCCATATCACAGCCACTAGCCACATGTGACTACTGAGCTTTTGAACTGTGGCTAGTTCAACTGAAAAACTGAATGAAAAAAATTTTTTTCAATTTAAGCATCTTGCTACCATACTGGACAGTCCGCAGCTCTAGACTTTGCTTTTCTTCCTTAGTTTCTTTTTTTTTTTTTAAGTTTATTGAGCAGTAACTTTTTTAAAGTTATTGAGACTATACGAGGCTACTGGAGACACAAAGATTTTTGAGATCTGGTTCCTAGCCTCAAAGAAGTCACTGTCCTGGGTGGGAGTGGACAAATACATAGTTATAACCAGCATATTAGTACACAGATACATATGGAAAGCATGTTACATGAGCACAGAACATGAGCCCCCAACTTTTTAAAGTAATAGCATTTTTAATGCCTGCTTACTGTGTGCCAGCTATTGTGCTTAGTGCTTTATGTGTATTATTTTACTTAATATTCACCTCTGAGTTGTATTATTACTTACAGAAAGATGAAGGAAAAAATTGAGATTTATAGAAGTTAGCTGTTAGAGCTAGTATGTTCAAAACTAGCTCTTCTTAATATACGTGTGCCATAAAACCACTGTACTACATTAACCCCGAGAGCTGTCAAGTAACTGACTTCCCAGAGATTACCTGATGTGAGTCTTGCAGGACGAAGTGGTGTTAGCTAGACCGAGAGAGAGAGAGAGGAAAGCACGTTTGAGCAAAGAAGCAACATGAATAAAAAGCACAGAGGCAAAAATAGCTTTTGTCCAGTGACTGTCATCAACTAATTGCCTCAGCACCCAATATGTAGTGCCAGGCACTCATCTAGAAACTGGAAATACTGCAGTACACACAATAATTATGAAACATACTCTGGAGAGGTAGCAGAACCGATGAAATGGTAGGTACTCAGTGTGCCAAGAGAAAACGCTTTCTAGGAATAAGACTTGGTCCCTGCATCATCGGCCTTCTAATCTAGTTGGCTTGGGGTGTGAGGGGGCATCAACTATGACTAGTACAAGTGGAATAAGGGCCGTAAAGGATATGCACAGAGTGATAAAGATAACAGAGATCCCATGCTAAAGACTTCTGAGGATTTAACAGTTAAGTTGAGCTCTGATGGCTAGAAGTGAGCCAACCATGTTAAGTAGCTACAAGAACAGTATTCCAGGAAAAGGGGACAAAAGATCCAGGAGCCTTAAGGCAAGAAAAAAGAAAGATAGTTCTAAGTCACATCTGACTCTTGTGATACCATGAACTGGAGCCTGCCAGGTTCCTATGTCCATGGGATTCTCCAGGCAAGAATACTGGAGTGGGTTGCCATTTCCTTCTCCAGAGGAACTTCCTGACCCAGGGGTTGAACCCAGGTCTCCCTCATTGCAGGCAGATGCTTTGCCAACTGAGCTATGCAGGAAGTATTTAGCTTTTCAAAAATAGAAAGGAGGGCAGTGTGGCTGTAAGCTGAACAAGAGAGGGCAGCCGAGATTATCTTTGGCCTTACCAGGCAGTAAGGGCTCTGAATTTTATTCCGAAATGCAGTGGGAAGTTATTGAAGAAATGCAGGCTGGGAAGTGACGTGATTCATGTTAAAATTGTACATGGGGTATTCTGTAAGAAATAGAGAAGTCGACGCAGAGAACCCCATGAGATGATTGCAGTGATCTCAAACAAGAGGTGACCGTGGCTTCGTACTTCAGTTGTCCCAGGGAAGTTGGAAGGGAACGTTTGATTTCAAAGGAAATGGAGGTAGAACCACTAGATACTGATATGTTGGATTTGGATACAT
Source organism: Moschus berezovskii (assembly GCF_049115385.1). Taxonomy (NCBI): domain Eukaryota; kingdom Metazoa; phylum Chordata; class Mammalia; order Artiodactyla; family Moschidae; genus Moschus; species Moschus berezovskii. Next base: position 23,460,723 of record NC_142465.1, on the reverse strand, counting down.
CTATCTGACATTGTGGAGGTGTCCGAAACAGCCAGTTATATGTCAAGTAGGCATTTGAGACTAGAAGCCTGAAGGTGAAGTAGGCAAGAGAATCTCTTGAGGAAAATGTGTAGCTAGAGACTTTGGACAGAACTATCTCCTAGTAACTCTTCCAGAGGAGTAGGAATCACTCTTCAGTTTGCGTAGAGTGACTGGTAGATGGTATTACCAATATAATAAGAGTCAGACAAAGCTGCCTATTTAGAGATCAAGGTAAATTCAGTTTGGGGTTCTAGAGTTTCAGATGCTTGTGAGACATCCAGATAGATCATGTTTGCCAACCTTTGGTCAAAGGAAAACCATTCAAAGTTTTATACACTGATTTATGGCTTAAATCTTACCTAAATACAATGATAAATCAGGATTCCTTCAACTTTTGTCCTTTGGAAGATGTATTGCTCATTTTGTGTTCTTGGCACTGAGGTTGATAGGTTTATTTTTTTTTTTTAACATGAAAGTGGCGATTCATTTCTTCAGTATCGCAAAACAAGATGAGTGCTTTCAGTGAAATGAGACGGTGTAATAGGTAGCTTTCCAGAATGTGTCTTCTGGACTGTACAGTCCTCATGTAGAGAATCTTGATTAATTAGATACCTGGACTAAACCCAGCTTTATTGCATTTGCACAGATGCTTTAAAAAGATACTTGGCTTCTCTTCAGTTTCTCTGAAGGAAAATTGGAGGTAACTTGTGAGTTTTAAGTGGATGTATTTGGTGATTAGTGGACTATTAATAATTTAGTTTTCTCTCTTAAATAGCGTTTGCCACATAGCTTTAATGAAGACCAGTTGCACTTTCTTAGCCTGCTTTCCTCATTTCTGTTACCTGCATGGCCCTCTGGGTATTTGCATTTGCAACCTCTGTTTTCGAAGGATCATCATGGATTTTCTGGTTAGAGAAAAATAGGAAAGGATTTTTTAGGCAAAGGGAACTGCAGAAGCAGAGACCCCAAAATTATGCATAGATTAAGTGTATAATAGAAGAAAAATTGAGATCTTGGAAGCTATTTTTTTTCTAATTCTTTTCTGAAACACAGTCATACTTAAGGCTTTTAACAGTAATTCCTAAATATTCATTATTTTTAAAATTTCCTAAATTGTACCACAAATGTGTATTCAAATCAGAATCACCCAGTGCACACATTAAGTTTATTGCCATGTCCCTCAAAGTCTTAATCTAGAGGATCTATAGGTTTCCTCTCTTTTCCATTCTTTCAGATTATCTATCAAAGAACAAATAGTTTTATTTTCTTCTAATCAGCAAATAAACTGTCATATTTTTGCAAATTATTTGTAGAAGGACGTGTATCCTGGAGCATTTTACATTCCAGATTTTGCTGAGTGCTTTCCTTCTGTTCCCTGTAAACTGGTAGTTAGATATAGAGTAGGATTTCCAGATAAAATACAGTATACCCAACTAAATTTTGAATTTTATCTAAACAATTTTTTAATATAAGAGTGTCCAGTAGTACAGTATTTGATCATCTTGTATTTTTTTAATTGAAGTGTATTCAGTTTACAATATTGTGTTAGTTTCAGGTATACAGCCAAGTGATTCAGTTATACATTTTTTTTTCTTTTTATTCTTTTCCATTATAGGTTATTACAAGATATTGAATATAGTTCCCTGTGCTATACAGTAAATTCTTGTTTATCTACTAGGAAGCTATTCTGAAGCTCAAGTGTGATACTGTTATACTGAGAACTTTGTGGTTTATAGTATAACAGTTGAGTAATCGTCATGTATTTTTAAGAAAGTGTATTAGAAAAAGAACTCTATTGTCAGGTATATCAGACGTTTTAAAGGGGAAACAAACATAAACACAGGGATGCCAATTAGAAAAAAAGCTTTTGTAATAGCTCGGGCAACAAGCATGGTGATGGGAAGTGCAGGGAAGCTTTGAGGTCCAATCTTCAGGATTCTTTGACCCTTCAGGATGTAGAGGGTAAGGGAAATGGAGGAAGTCAGATCATCGTTAGGTTTCTATTAGATAGAAAGCATAGTTTTCCTTTTGGACACCCACATTCTGATGTCTGCTTTTCTGATATGACTAAGAATCCAACTCTCACAATGAGCTGGGAAAAACATGTAGCTCTGAAAGTAATCAGCACATAGATGGTGGTTGGAGGTTCTAGAATAGGAGAGATGACCCTTAAAAGATAAAGAGTTGGGTGGAAAGTGAGAATTTCTTTACCCCAAGAACACCAACAGTATATGCTGGTGTCTGGGCAGTAGAACCCGAAAGGTAGGAAAGAATTGCCTAATGGTTGTCGGGGGAAAGGCGCTGGGAAAGGCCTTTGGCAAATGAATAATGCAGGCAAGTTAAGTCAAATGATGACTGAAAGTGAAACCTAAACTAGGACTGTGGCAGTGGAAGAGGAAAGAAGAGGTTATTGGGCATACTGCGAGAAATATTTAATATCTTGAGACGAAATGAAGGTTGTCATTTGTGGGACTGTGAGGCAATCTGTATTTGTTCAGTGGGATTTTTTTTCCCCATCCTGGAAATACTCTAATTTTCTTTCATGATATGAATTTTTTTCCACATTAACCAGGTGCCAGATGCAATAAAGAAATGTCAGAGGGCTGGAATTACTGTGCGGATGGTCACTGGTGATAATATTAATACTGCTCGGGCTATTGCCACCAAATGTGGTATTTTACATCCTGGGGAAGATTTTCTTTGCCTCGAAGGTAAAGATTTCAACAGGAGAATACGAAATGAAAAAGGAGAGGTAAGGGTGTTTTATTTTTTTAAGCTGCTGTATTTTTAGTATATTAAGAATTTCATTCAACAAATACACTTTGAATATGCACTGCATGTTAGGCATCACACCTGGAAAGGTGCAGCCCTCACCCCAAGAAGCAAAACATTTTAGGAAATAGAGGGAACAAGTGATAAAGAAATTTGCCTTGAAGGGAGTGAGTGGTTCTTTTTTTCAGTCCAGGCCCAAAAAATACAGTATGTGTAAGCCAGTAAAGGGAGATGATTTTGGACAGGTTTCTATAGAACATATTTTAGGAGGCCCCAAACTCTGCACTGCTTATGCTAAGGAGTTTTCATGTTCATAGGCAGTGGAGAGAGAGTTAAAATTTGATCTTGTAATGATATATATAACATTGTTCTCAAACTTGAGTCTGCATCAGAGTGACCTAGAGAGCTTTGTGTAATACATGGATTACTAGGCCCCACCTCACAGTATCTTTATCAGATAGGCCTTGGATCTCGCTCAGCAATTTCCATTTCTAACAAATTCCCAGGAGTTGCTGATACTGCTGGTCTGGTAACCATCCTTTAAGAACCACTGATACAAATACTAGATAGCTAATTTGGAATTAGAAAACTAGGCTTGGGCATGTTTTAACTTTGACAAAAATTTATAGATTGAGCAAGAGCGGATAGACAAGATTTGGCCAAAGCTTCGAGTGCTTGCAAGATCATCTCCTACTGACAAACATACACTGGTTAAAGGTGAGTAGGTTTTGCAATTTTCCCACAATTTGTTGATACATTGTTTCCTAAAATAGTACCAGATACTGAATATTAGATTGAGTCATGGATGTCATCTTTGCCAATAAAATCTAAATACATTTCCTGTTGATACCTTAGGTGGATTGTGTTTATTCTCAGTGAGTAAAACAGGATATAATTGCTAATACAGCAGTTTCTGGAGTTGTTCCTTGCCCAACATCTCAGCAGTTTCCATTTCTCTATGCTTAATTATTTATTTTTAATTTTGAGTCTGTAAAACTGGCCAGCCAAGGTATATCCTACAGAATCACTATTAAATTAAACAAATTGTTTTTACAGCACAAATACTTTTATTCCAGGTATAATTGACAGCACTGTTTCCGAACAACGCCAGGTTGTAGCTGTCACTGGTGATGGTACAAATGATGGCCCGGCATTAAAGAAAGCTGATGTTGGATTTGCAATGGTAGGCACTCACCTAATTCAAATATTCAGACGTAGTTTACTGGCTGGGTTTTCTGTTTGTTTGGTTTCTTTGTTACTAAATTGCTGTGATTTTAAACACCGCCCCTCTCCTCTTGAGGGACAATATGTAAGCCGAAATTGGTTTATAAGTCTGATTAGTTTATATAATAACTTTTTTGATGCTGGAAGAAGACTTCTTTTGAACAGTTATAATAAGATCATACATTTACATTGTACTCTGTAAAGTACATAAGTGTCTATATCTCATCTAAACCTTATAGTGGTCCTGTTAAATAGGGGACAGGCTTAGGACAGTCATGCATATTTAAATTAAGAATAAAATTAAGAATCTTGCGCTCAACTGAAAATGTCTTGAGTAGCTTTTAAGAATAATCATTTAATATATAATAGATATAATTTTGTTTGATTGAAAACAATCTGCTTCACCCCATCCAAGTTCTCAATTTATATTTGATTATTTAAACAGTGCAAGGAAATTCCAGCCTTTCGTTATTTGCTTTATACTGTAAGTCGTAGTACTGATGAAGTGTTTACTATAAAATAGACATCATGAAATACACATACTACATAAATGTTTAATGATTAAAATAAGACTGTTGAATCTTTGAATCCAATCATAATGGTTCAGTGTTGGAATGAATCTTTGTACTTACCATGACATAGGAAATTTAAGTATTTTATTTAATTTTAATTTGATTTATTTAACTTTTGGAATATACAAGTTGTAATCGCCATTCTCAAATACAAAACTGAGTTTTTCCCCCTAAATTTGAAGCACACTCATTTATTGCAAAAAAAATATTCTGGATGATGTGAGGATGTTCTTTATCACACTTAATATGAACATTCATAGTCATTGTAGAAATAGAAGTATTAATGTGCGTTATGGGATGCTAACCCTGTCTGGGAAAATTTGTAATAGAAGGTATGTGCTTCTAGAGGATGATCAGGCTTTGAATTCTGAAATACAGCCAGGCCCCAGGTGTTCCAGATAAGAGCATATTTATGTGTACCAGTGTTTGTTTGCATAATTTATCCCCCTGATGTTTCACTGCTAAAATAGGGGTTAGGCAGAATCATCACCATGGTGGCTGCTTTTCAGCAGAAGTTAGGGAGATGGAAGAAAGAAATGATGTGGGTAAAGTACCCTCAGCCAATAGCTGTGAACCCAGAGCTTCCCACCCTACCTTGTCCCAAACTCATATGGTAAGCAGTACGTTGGTGTGAACTTCTGAAGAGTGGAGAAAAGTAGCTGAGAGGATAAGGAATACTTCAGGGCCGTTGCTTTGGCTGTAAGCAAAACAGGTTCACTTTGGAAACACAGAATCATTGCTCTTGAGCATTTAGCAGGATCCTTACTTCTGCTCTCATCTGAACAGCTGACCAGTAATGTATTTGTGTACAATGCATTTTAAAATTTAAAAACAAAAAAACTTTCTTCCTAAAACTTAAGTGTTTAAGGCAGATGCTAAGGGCTTTAAATAAAGGCAGGTAAATATCGTATTTCAAACAAAAGCACAATACAGCCACTAGTCTTATTTGATTTTTAAGCCATGAAAGTTTTAAGCCCATTTTGCCACCTGTTTTTTAAAAGTAGCATATCAAAAAAAAAAAGTCTAAATTTATTTTAGTTTTTTTTTTTGTACAGAGAAAGAGTAAGTGCTTAGTGGCTTGGACTTGAAAGCATTCTTGCTCAAGCTTGAATTTACTTTGTGTATTTGTTCACTTCTTCAATTTCGTATTTTAAAACTGGAAGACAAAATTATTTATCTCAGGATTTTATTAGAGACCCACAAAAAATTGCTAATCGATTAGATCTTTCTAAACCTGTCTCTTATATTTAAGACAAATAGTATTTTAAAACACTCTGTTCTCTTTCTCTGCTTTTTTCCGTCCTCTCTTTTTCTCTGTGTCTGTGTCTATATATATTTAGCAAATTCAACATTAAAATTTACAACAATAAAATAAAGGGGCTGTAATGTGAGTATGTTATTAGCTTGCAAAGAGACCTGGCATTTTCCCCTACTTAGCAACTCCTTTTAGAATTCCTTCAGATGGCAAGTCTCCATTCTGTGTTTAAAATATGATTACATTATTTTTAAAATTATATTGCATTATTTTTCCCGAAGGGCTCCCCAGGTGGCACTAGTGGTAAAGAACCCACCTGCCAATGCAGGAGACAGTGGGTTCGATCCCTGGGTTGGGAAGATCCCCTGGAGGAGGGCATGGCAACCCACTCCAGTACTCCTGCCTGGAAAATCCCTTGGACAGAGGAGCCAGATGGGCTACAGTCCATGGGGTTGCAAAGAGTCGGACACGACTGATACAACTTAGCATCCACGCATTCTTACCCAAATTCAGTTAACCACACATCTACAGATATTTCTGTCATCAAAGCCTGAATGCTATTGTCAGGCAAGTGTCTGCTCCTCAGTTCTGTCTTGTCACAACAAAGATTTGGAGTGACAGACATTAAAGCCCCCCTCGGCGCGTCACAGCTCTCGGGTCTTAGACCGTGTTATAGCTCTTAGACAAATCAGTGTTACAGCTCAGTGTTACAGCTCTATTTTATTTAGATAATAGCAGGAAAATCCATCTTCAGGGCGAGGGCATGTGGAGCCAAAGATGCGAAGAGAAGAGCACCCCAGCGTGCGGGATTGGGGCGGGAGAGAAAGCCCTTTGGCTCCTCTTTTTATATGTTTTTTCCTCCCCCTGGGCCTGCCCTATGCAAACTGGGCTCAGCCAGGAGTGCCGTTTGTTCTACCTGAGGTCCTCACTCCGGTCCTCAGACCTTCGTTTGGTCTATTTTTGCGGGCTTTTCCCTTCCTTGTCTTTTAGCCACCGCCATTTTGGACTCCTGTTCCCTATTCTAACTACCTAACATTCCCCCCTCAAGAGATGGTAGGCCCAATTCTTTGGGAATAGGGGCTTTGAAGTCTTTCTGGCTACTTCTTGCTGAACTGGGATGGTGAGGGGTATTGGGCCTCCCCCTCTTGCTAGTCTCAGGCCTCAGAGTCCTTATAGCGGGGTCCATCTAAGGGTGAGTGATATTTTCCGAGGTCGGCCATAGTTTTATATCTTTGTTGAACTGGCACTGCATGTTGTAGCTTGTTGACCTGGTGGCAGAGGCTTAGCCTCTATGGTCTAAAATTGGAGACTACTGCATACCCGGCTCTTCTTTTTCCATCCAAGACAAAGCTGATTCCATCAGTGTACCAGATTTCCTCAGGATTGGTCAGAGGATCTTCTGACAGTCCCTCTCAGGGTTTTGTCCAGTGGTCCAAGGTTTCTAGACAAGAGTGGAAGGGGAGAGAGCCCTCAGGGGTAGGCAGGAGGGTGGCTGGGTTAAGAACCTCACAAGAGAATATAGTGAGGCCTGGATTTTCCATCAGCATTACTTGATATCTGAGGATTCTTTGATCAGACATCCATAAATGGCCTTTCCCATTTAGGAGTTGTTTTACTTGGTGGCTGGTAAAAATAGTTTCTCCCCAAAGGAGAGTTTTAAAGCATCTTCTATCATGATTGCAATAGCTGCAAGATTTCAAAGGCAGGGGGGCCAGCCTCAGGCGGTTGGATCGAGTCTCTTGGATAAGTAAGCTACAGGCAAGGGCTCAGATCCCAACCTTTGAGTTTACACTCCCAAGGCTATTCCCTCTCTTTCATGGACATAAAGTTGGAATGCTTTTTCTGGGTCTGGCAACTTCAAGGCAGGTGCCTGAGTTAGGACCTGTTTTAGTGTAGCCTCAGCCTTCTTTTGAGGAGTTCCCCACATCGGTGGGATTGAATCATCCTGTCCCTTTAAGCTTTCATATAAGGGCTGGGCAATTAGACCATAATTGGGTATCCAGATTTTACAATACCCAGTTAGCCCCAGGAAAGCTTGTAATTGTTTTCGAGTCATGTGGGAGGGCAACTGGAGGATTCCTTGCACCTGATCAGAGGACAGCCTCCTGGACCCGTGTGTAATCTGAACTCCCAGGTAAGTGACTTTTGTCTCGACCATCTGTGCCTTACTTCAGGAGACTTTATATCCCCTTTCTGCCAGAGTTTAGAACCTGAATTGCATATTGTTGGGCACTTTTCTAATCTGGAGAGCAAATTAGTAGGTCATCTACATACTGTAATATTTTCGCATTAGGTCCCAGGTCCAGATCTAGGAGATCCTGGCTAAGGGCCTGTCCAAACAAGTAGGGGCTATCTCTGAACCCCTGAGGTGATACTGTCCAAGTCATCTGTTGGTGTTTTTCTCCTGGGGCCTCCCACTCAAAGGCAAAAAGATATTGGGATTCTTTGGCCAGTGGTAATCAAAAAAATGCATCTTTGAGATCCAAGACTGTAAACCACTTGGCACTGGGTGGGATTTCTCCCAAGAGTACATAGGGATTGGGTACTTTGGGATGGAGGGGGACTACAGCTTCATTTATGATCTGGAGATCTTGAACCATTCGCCAGGTTCCATCCTTTTTCTTTACTGAGAGGATTGGTGTGTTACATGGTGAACCGGTGGGGACCAGTAGCCCACAAGCAAGGAATTTATTTATTAAAGGCTCTAGTCCCTCCCGAGCCTCTCTTTTGAGGGGATATTGTTTCTGGTTAGGAAACCGAGTGGGATCTCAGCGGATGATGATGACCGGTTCAGCTTGGTGGGCTCGTCCAGGAATTCCGTGGTCCCACACCTGGGGGTTAATTTTGTCTTCCCATGGTTTTTGGTCCTTCTCTATTGGAGAAGGTGTAATGGGTTCTTCAGTAGTAACCAGGAGCTGTAGAGCTCTCCGGGCTGAAAAGCTTCCCATCATGAGGGTGGTCCCCAGTTTAGTGAGTACGTCTCTTCCCAGTAAGGGAGTAGGACACTCAGGGACCACCAGAAACTGGTGGGAAAATATTTGTCCATCCCAGCAACAAAGAAGTGCTCGGGTGAATCTTTTAGTAGTTACTTTTCCTGTAGCACCCAAAATAGTACAGGTTTGGGAGGAGACAGCTCCAGAGTAGGAGATCAGGACAGATTAGGTAGCCCCTGTGTCAACCAAGAAATTCTCGGACCTACCTGCCACATCCAGTTGCACCCTTGGCTCCAGCCCCATGATGGTTATCTCTGACAGGTGGGCTGGCTGGAGCAAGCCGCTTCAGTCCTCTTGAACCATCATGAGGGTAGTCTTGGCACTAGACCTTGAGGCTCTTGGGTCCCGATGGCAGAGTGCCACCCAGTGTCCCAGTTGATGGCATTTATATCAAGCCATTTTAGGAGACTTGTCATGGTTTGGACACTCTTTGGCCCAATGCCCTGCCTGTCTACAGATTAGGCATTTGTCTTGTGCCTTGTCCTTCAAGGACTCGGGGTTTGCCGTAGGGCTTCCCTGGAGGGCGGCCAGCATCAGGGCTTGCCTTGTCTCTTTCCTTCTCTCCCTCTCCTGGGCCTTGGCCTCCTTCTCCTGTTCTCTGTTATAAAGGTATTGGTGGCTATGTGGACCATCTCATCTAAAGAGGCAGCAGGGTCCTGCTGCTCTAGCTGTTGTAACTTAATTCTCTGATGTCTGATGTACATTGGGATAGGAATTTGTCCTTTAAAATCACCTGTCCCTCGTAAGAGTCTAAGTCCAGATTGGTAAACTTTTGGAGGGCCTCTTTTAGCCTTGCCAGAAAGACAGTGGGGTTCTCGTTGGGCTCCTGAGTTATTGCTGAGACCCGGGCATAGCTAATTACTTTTTGTTGGGCTGCTTTCAGTCCTGCCTTCACACAGATTAGAAAATGATCTCTTTCCCAGATGTGCTCAGGGTCATTATAATTCCAATTAGGATCGGAGGAGGGGACTGCAGTTTCCCCTACTGGGTATCACTGGACGTGTGAAGCCCCGTTGCATACCTTCAGGCTTCCTTTAAGACCCTAGTACTCAGGGTCAGATAACATTTGACTAAATATGACCATGCCTTCCAGGTCAAGTCAAAGGCCAAGATAATATTTTGGAACGTATCTATATATCTGCCTGGGTCATCTGTATAGCTTCCCAGGTCTTGTTTGATCTGTCTTAGTTCTAAGAGGGAGAAGGGCTTATGGACCCGGGTTGGTCTGAATTCTCCTCTAGTTTAAACTAAGGGACATACTCGAGCTGGCTTTTGTGGAGGGAGTGCTCCCGGATATGGAGGCATATACGTTTGGATACAAGGAAGGAGCACCAGGCAACTCGGGAGCTGTGGGAGGTGAGCCTTCACACTGGGGGGTTCCTTTTCTTGGTTTCCCTTGCCTAACACCATTTGCCTAGTGGGCTCACTTTCAGGGCGTACAATAATCCCATACTTAAGACAGAGTTCCTTCATATCTCTTAGTTGGAAGAAAATTTGGACATAGGGGATCTCTGTCCATTTTCTTTCTCTTTTGCAGAATAGTTCTAGCTGCAGGATGGTATTGTAATTTAAACTCCTATCCTCAGGCAAGTGTTCCTCGTCCCCCAGTGGATACTGTGGCCACAGAGTGGCACAAGAGAATTTCAAGAGACTTTTCCTTAGAGCTAGAGGGTCGAACATATTCTGAAAGAGTTGGGAATACCAGACCACCTGACCTGCCTCTTGAGAAACCTGTATGCAGGTCAGGAAGCAACAGTTAGAACTGGACATGGAACAACAGACTGGTTCCAGATAGGAAAAGGAGTACGTCAAGGTTGTATATTGTCACCCTGCTTATTTAACTTACATGCAGAGGAACTTACATACATCATGATGAACGCTGGGCTGGAAGAAGCACAAGCTGGAATCAAGATTGCCAGGAAAAATATCAATAACCTCAGATGTGCAGATGACACCACCCTTATGGCAGAAAGTGAAGAGGAACTCAAAAGCCTCTTGATGAAAGTGAAAGAGGGGAGTGAAAAGGTTGGCTTGAAGCTCAACATTCAGAAAACAAAGATCATGGCATCTGGTCCCATCACTTCATGGGAAATAGATGGGGAAACAGTGGAAACAGTGTCAGACTTTATTTTTGGGGGCTCCAAAAACACTGCAGATGCTGATTGCAGCCTTGAAATTAAAAGACGCTTACTCCTTGGAAGGAAAGTTATGACCAACCTAGATAGTATATTAAAAAGCAGAGACATTACTTTGCCAACCAAGGTCCGTCTAGTCAAGGCTATGGTTTTTCCCGTGGTCATGTGTGGATGTGAGAGTTGGACTGTGAAGAAAGCTGATCGCCGAAGAATTGATGCTTTTGAACTGTGGTGCTGGAGAAGACTCTTGAGAGTCCCTTGGACTGCAAGGAGATCCAACCAGTCCATTCTGAAGGAGATCAGTCCTGGGTGTTCACTGGAAGGACTGATGCTAAAGCTGAAACTGCAATACTTTGGCCACCTCAGGTGACGAGTTGACTCACTGGAAAAGAGTCTGATGCTGGGAGGGATTGGGAGCAGGAGGAGACGGGGACGACAGAGAATGAGATGGCTGGATGGCATCACCGACTCGATGGACATGAGTTTGAGTGCACTCCGGGAGTTGGTGATGGACATGGAGGCCTGGCGTGCTGTGATTCATGGGGTCTCTAAGAGTCGGACACAACTGAGCGACTGAACTTAGAGGGTCGAACAGCTTCCAATTATAAAGGATGCATCTCAAGGGCGTCTGCCGGGAAGTGGATTGTTTATTTCCCATCTGAAAGACAGTCATGACAGGAAGGAAATGAAAAGAAAAAACTAATAGGCCTCCTTCAATTTCCATGGGTGGACTTCCTTAGGGGTGAGTCTTTCTGAAGCTTATCCTACCCAGTACTGTTGCAGCCTGAGAGCCAGGCGTCCCCGGGTCAGGGTGCAGATCCCCAGGCAGGCTGAGGCATGACAGCCTCCTGGAGATCGAAGTTGCGGGCAGATCGAGGTATGATGACCTCCTGGGGCCCCTGGGACTGGTGGATCCCCAAGCAGGTTGAGGCGTGACAACCATTCGAGGACCAGATACCTAGGCAAGTCAAGGCAGGTTGACCTCCTGGGACCCCCGGAATGGAGTTGGGCATCCCCAAGATCTCCAGCGTGACCAGTGCTGGGTAGGATTAAGGGGTTGGATATTATACAGTATTTCCCTTCCAAGGCCAGCTATTTTCTGGTTGTCCCTCCAGAAGATTGTAGAGGCAACACTGTGGTCCTGGATGGGGGTCAGGAAAGGAGCATGCAACAGGAGGGAAGGAGGCAGAGCACAACCTTTGAAAGAATGACATTGCACAAGGGCATGTATAAACCCATTAAAAATCATTTGGGTCCACCATGACAAGTCAAATTCAAGTAAACCTTAATCCCCAATCTGTAAGCCAGCAGACACACCCAGAGGTGTCAGGACAACTCCAAGGCACTGTCAAAAGAGGGAGGAGTGGGTGGTTCCCCCAGTGGTTGGGGTGATCCTCCCACTCATCAGCATGTGAGTTCACCCCCTAGCAAAACCTAGCCAGGCTGCGTTCCATGGCCCCAGCCCTTGTCCTGGCAGGGGCCCACACCCTGAAGCCTGTGCTTCTCTCTGAATCCTAACAAATCCACCTCTTCCTTATCGCTTTGTCTCAATGGATTTTTGCAATGAGACAGAGCCTGAGCTTCATGGGTTTTGGCCGGGCTTGAGTCCCAGGAGAGAGAGAGCTGAAGGACACTAGGGAAAAGCAGTGGGAAAAACATGCCAAGGAATCCCCTTCATAGCCTGCCGGAAAATCTGCTAAATATCTGACCGGTGCTCACAGTTTTCATTGGCCTGATCCTTGACACAGAGAAGAGTAAGGACAGAAGAACCCCCACTGGCTTGGGTAACAGCTACTGGGGCCCAGCAGATGGTGCCTTTGGGACATACCGAAGAGCAGCCTCTCCAGAGTCCCTCAGTTGCGCCCACTGCCGCCCGCCTGTCCGCAGGGGTTCAAGGAAACAAGAAACGAGAGATTGTAAAGGAATTAAGATTTTGTTAGGCATGTCCCTCCAGCCATAGGAGCAAGGACCTCCCACCTTAACCAGAGGTCTTCTGGAATCTGAGGCTGAGCCGCGTGAGCTTTCTGCTGAGGTCGTTTTTCACTGACCTGGTCTCCAGCACGATGGGCCTCTTGTCACTTCCCTTGCGCTGGGTTTTCTTCGCCTCCCGCTTCTACCTTGGGAGCTTTCCCTGAGTTGGGCTTCTGCTGTGCTTGGCCTCCTCCTTGCGGGGGTCCGCCAAGGTTGTTTCAGCCAGGTTAAATCCGAGTCACGGCACCATAGATGTCAGGCGAGTGTATGCTGCTCGGTTCTGTCTCGTCACAACAAAGATTTGGAGTGACGGACATTAAAGCCCCCCTTGGCGTGTCACAGCTCTCGGGTCTTAGACAGACCGTGTTATAGCTCTCAGGTCTCGAACGGACCATGTTGTAGCTCTTAGAAACTCAGTGTTACAGATCTGTTTTATTTAGATAACAGCAGGAAAATCCATGGCGTGAGGGCATGTTGAGCCACAGACGCAAAGAGAAGAGTGCCCCAGCACGTGGGGCGGGGGGAGAGCCCTTTGGCTCCTCTTTTTACATGTTTTTTCTTCCCCCTGGGCCTGCCCTATGTAAATTGGGCTAGCCAGGAGTGCTGTTTGTTCTACCTGAGGCCCTCACTCCAGTCCTCAGACCTTCCTTTGACCTTCCTTTGTTCTATTTTCCGTGGGCTTTTCCCTTCCTTGTCTTTTAGCCACCACCATTTTGGACTCCTGTTTCCTATTCTAACTACCTAACACCATGATGTATTAATATTTCTGAAACCAGGTATGCATCTGTGGTAATAAAATCTTCCCTAAGGTAGTTAAAAGATCTTAATTTAAAGTACTATGGGTTAATAAGCATTTGTTTCTTCTCCAAACATTAAGAAGCTGTTTCCAGTATTCTGGTCCAGAGGCGAACAGTTAGTTGCTGCCTCCTAAAGGTTCAGCACATAAGGGAGTAACTCAATGAAGCACAGTGGCAGCAGTAAAGGAGTAAACAGAGCGCAGGGAGTGCCTCCAGAAAAAGTCCTAGACTCTGCCTCTAGAGGCTCAGAAAGGTTTTCTGAAAGAGGTGCCATTTGAGCTGAGGGAGGGAAAAAAGTACTGCCAAGAGACTCCCAAGAATTACAAGTAGCCTAACTTCACTAGAAGAGGGTGTGGTGCTGCTGAGTACTAGATGTGAGCATCAGACGGGCCTTGAATGTGAAGCTGAGTGATTTGTTCTTTTATCCTGTAGATCAGCAGTTCTCGAGCAGACTTCTGATGTCTGACTCTTTGCAGCCCTATGGACTGTAGCCTGCCAGGCTCCTCTGTCCGTGGGATTCTCCAGGCAGCAATACTGGAGTGGGTTGCCAGTATTATTCTTGATATTGGCAACCCTCTGCAGGGAATCTTCCCAACCTAGGGATTGAACCCAGGTCTCCTACATTGGCAGGCGGGTTCTTTATCACTGAGCCACCTGGAAAGCCCCAGCATACAGCTTTAAGAAGCTCACAAAAAAGCTATTTTAAACTCTTTGATAGAAAGGTCCCTAAGCTTGTTTCACAGTGGAACTAGTTTTTATTTGGACACCAATTAACATCTTAAAGTCGCTTTTTAAATTTCAAAAGATTTTGAACAGGGGAGTGTGAGATTTGCATTTGCTAAAGATGGAGAACGATTAGAGGCAGGGAAATGTGTTGAGTTTAGATGTGTTGAGTGTGTCGCACATTAAAAGTAAAATATTCAGATTAGGAGCTAGAGACCAAAATTTTAAATTAAGATCGCTCCTTCATGAACTATTTCAAGAAAAGCTTGATTTGGACTTTGTTTTTGTGTTTATCAAAACAATATTACATAGCTTTTAAAAAGTCAGACAGTTGTATAAGACTTGATAAACTACATCCCCTACCACATATCATTTCTTACAGCTCATTTTTATTTGTTTAATAAAAAGCATCTGTTGATGACTTTTCATTGAGGAAGGTAAGGATTTAGCATTTGGATAGGCACACACAGAGACATCTGTAAGGTTTCATGCACCCTTTCTATCCTGTCTTCTTTCATCAGAGTTAGAGATCAGTCAGTATACCATCCTTATTGTGACTGGTGATAGTGATTGGAAATGCTATTCCAAGCTGAGCCATGTGGTCTCTTACTGTTACTTCCTTGCGTGACTTTTTTTATTCACTGTACATTTTCTTTTTCAATTCACCTTTTAATCTTTATTTATCTGTTTATTTTCTTAGTTTTTTTTTTTTAACGTTCTTAACACTAATTCATCACCATCTTTTCCTTTCATTATGTCAGAGATGTCAGGCACTTTTACAGTTTTGCCTTCTTTCTAGTACCTCTCCCAGATCTTTTGACATGCTTTAATCTGAACTGTTTGCTCAGCTGGCTGCACAGCTGTCTCTTCTTTGTCTATACCTAAGAATTTCCGTTACCTCCTATTATGTTGCATTTGAATTTCTTAGATTTGATGTAATTATCTTTTAAAAAAATTTTTATTGGAGTCTAGTTGATTTATGAAGTTGTGTGATACCATCATCTATTTTCGTTTACTCTCTCATGTAGTAAAGCCATCTCCAATAGATTCCTGAGAAAAAGCATTCATGAAAGTTAAACTTTTTCATAACTTTTATGAGTGAAATCTCTCTTCTTTCTTCAAAGACTCCTCCTTGATACCTAGTCCGACTTACATCTAGATTGAAAATTACTTTCACTCAGAATTTTGGATTTGTACCTTCATTGTTATCATGTATCGTTTTGAATTTTGAACCTCCTTTTGTTTTTCTTTCCATTTTGGTGGTATGTTAAGTCTTTCCTTTGTTATCAGTTCTCTGAAATGTCATGATGTTTTGTCTTAGGGCAACTTTTTAACTATGAAAACTCATTTTCTTCTGTCTCCCTTTAATTTAGTCTGTGTCTTTCAGGTTGGTGCTTTCATCAGCTGTCAAAGTGATGGTTGATTGTTTCTGCATATTTTTACCAGTAGGAAGCTGAAAAGCTGGAAAGCCTGAGCCCTCTATGTAGGATTTATCAACCAGAAGCTTCCCAGTAAAGTGATCTGGCTTGGCCATTTCACTTTCTTCAGTTCAGTTCAGTTCAGTTCAGTCACTCAGTCGTGTCCGACTCTTTGCAACCCCATGAATCACAGCACGCCAGGCTTCCCTGTCCATCACCAACTCCCGGAGTGCACTCAAACTCATGTCCATTGAGTCGGTGAGGCTATCCAGCCATCTCATTCTCTGTCGTCCCCGTCTCCTCCTATCCCCAATCCCTCCCAGCATCAGAGTCTTTTCCAGTGAGTCAACTCTTCGCCTGAGGTGGCCAAAGTATTGGAGTTTCAGCTTTAGCATCAGTTCCTCCAATGAACACCCAGGATTGATCTCCTCCAGAATGGACTGGTTGGATCTCCTTGCAGTCCAAGGGACTCTCAAGAGTCTTCTCCAGCACCACAGTTCAAAAGCATCAATTCTTCGGTGATCAGCTTTCTTCACAGTCCAACTCTCACATCCATACATGACTGCGGGAAAAACCATAGCCTTGACTAGACGGACCTTGGTTGGCAAAGTTCACTTTCTTAGGGTACCGTGAATTTTCAGTATCTTTAGGTCTCGTCTCCTATGATGATCAGATTTTCAGAAAAGAGTTTTCAAATCTGCTGCCTACAGGGCAGTCTTGATTTCTGGGAAACAAGTAGAAGAAGAAGAGTACTTTACTCAGCAGCACTTGGTACCCTTCAGTCTAAAGTTCTCTGTTGGACCCTCTTTAGTCAATTAGCAGGCCGTCTCCTGCCAAGTCAGAGGGAGTAGCAAACTGCCCAGTTGTGTGGACCTGGGGAGGGCCTCTGAGGCCCAACTGCCTTTTCTTTTAATTTTGTTATTAAAATGTAACACATACAGAAAAGTTTCTCTGTCATAAGTACGCACTGAATGGATTACACCAAGTAAACAGACCTGTTCTATGCAAGGCAAGAAATACATGTTCTGTATTCCCATATTCCTCACCCACAGTCTCTTCTAATTACTGCTGTGTCTTTCCACGGAGATTACCCGTATTCTGAAGATTCCGTTTGTCTGTTTTATGCTTTGTACATTAGGATTATATTTTACATATTATGTTTGAGTCCATCTTCCTTTTTGCATCATTATTGTGAGAGTCATCTGCGTGGGTGCATATAGCTGTAGTTCACTCATTTTTATTAATCCACAACTTACTCGTCCATCCCGTTCCCCTGTTAAGAGACACTGTTATTTTAGTTTGGACCTTCTAAGTACTTCTTCAGTGTCTTCAGTAGATGTAAGAATTTCTCCTGTTTTTATTCCTGCCTTCACCTCTTCATCTAGTGCTGCAATTCTTGAGCCTTACTTAGAAGAGTCCTGGGGTGCAAAAAGGCTGCTACTCGGCTCTCCCTGCTGTTAGTTTAGGGTTCAGCTTTCTGGATCTGCAAGTTTCTTAACTGGTTAGTTATCTGCTTTCCAACCTCTTATGATGTATCTCTTTTCCCACTTTTAGCCTTTGTGAGTTTTTATTTTTTAATTTTAAAAATATCTTTTATGTGACTTTTGGAAGGAACTTGGGGTAGTGCTTGTGTCCATTTCTGTCTCTTTTTTTTTTAACCCAAGTTGGACTTTATTGTAAATGTCTCATTTATTATTTTCAGTTTCTACTGAGATGAATGTCTTTCTGGGAGACAGTATCTTAGACTTAACTATATTACCCCCTTTTACAGTAAATGTAAGTCAATAATTATTAAGTATAATAGTAAATTTTTGTTTGTAAAACACATATTATCCTTTCAAATATTTAAAAGTTGTAATTTAAACATTTAGTCTAATTCACAGAAATTTTCTTTAATAGGGTATCGCTGGAACTGATGTAGCTAAAGAAGCATCTGATATTATTCTCACGGATGACAATTTTACAAGCATTGTTAAAGCAGTTATGTGGGGACGAAATGTCTATGACAGCATCTCAAAATTCCTTCAGTTCCAGCTTACTGTTAATGTAGTAGCAGTGATTGTTGCTTTCACGGGCGCCTGTATTACTCAAGTAGGTTGACAATTTGTTTATTAAAACTTGCTTATTTTAGAGCACAAACGTATATAACCTGCCTTTTTAAAATATTTAAGTATTTAAATAAGTTCAAGCTTAGCATTTTAGGTTAATTAATATGGAAATGTAATTTTTAACTCCTATACTTTAAGTTTTTAAATAGAAATGGCTTCCTGGGAATTACTGAACCCCTGGAAAGTTGTGAGTGTCTGTTAAGAAACCTGTCTTTTCTAGGACTCGCCACTTAAGGCTGTGCAGATGCTATGGGTAAACCTCATCATGGATACGCTTGCTTCCCTGGCTCTGGCAACCGAACCCCCTACTGAATCTCTCCTGCTTCGGAAACCTTATGGTAGAAATAAGCCTCTCATCTCACGCACAATGATGAAGAATATTTTGGGTCATGCATTCTATCAGCTTGTGGTAGTCTTTACACTCTTGTTTGCTGGTAAGAATTCAATGCCCGATAAAGCTTCAGTTGTTTTGGCTCTGAGCTTATATGGCAGATTTTTCAAGAATGTATTTTTTTTTTTCTGGCTCCCCATTTATCTTTAATTTCTTCTGTCAGTGGATGTTTAGTACATTTTGAGAGGCAGTGTGATAGTAACGGGAAGTAAAAAAGAGTCCTGATTTCTTATCCCTGGCCCTACAACTAACTTAGCTGTGATCTTGAACACGTCACCCTAGTTCAGGGGGGCTTCCGTCTCCTTTCATATAAGATAAGAGTGGTACTGGAAGATCCCAGGTCCCTCACAACTCTTTCTGTACTGCTGTTTGAGAGCAAAGAAAGGTCTAGCTAGGTTTTATTGCATGCTTCCTTAAAATGTTCAGTTATTTTGTATGATGATTACAAAGCAATAATTTTTCATTCTTTCAGGAGAAAAGTTTTTTGATATTGATAGCGGAAGAAATGCTCCTTTGCATGCTCCTCCATCGGAACATTATACTATCGTTTTTAATACCTTTGTACTGATGCAACTTTTCAACGAAATAAACGCACGGAAAATTCACGGTGAAAGAAATGTGTTTGAAGGAATCTTTAATAATGCCATCTTCTGCACAATTGTTTTAGGCACTTTTGTGGTACAGGTGGGTAATTGTAAAAGAGCGTTTCAGATATGTTTACAGTGTGGTGATCTTAGGTGAGCAGGTGGCTTATTCCAGAAATTACTTGACCTCTATGTGTGGGCCTTCTATGTATTGCCTTGTTGACATCAAAGAAGAATTTTAAATATCGCAACTCAAGTGAAAATCGGCCCCATCCTGAAGTTCTGCATGTGAATGAGGCTGTTGGACTAGGACTCCTTCAGCCGCACGACTGGTTCTGTGGCTGTGACTCTGCGCACAGCAGTGTTTGCTCACGCTGTTTCTGAGTATCTGTTCTGCATTGCTTTTATGCATACTGTTAGAATGTTGAGCTTATTTAAGGCCAGTCTTACAGATAACCACTTCTTAGTCTACCTAGAGTGATCCCTTAATTGCTTCTAGCAATTAACAGCAGTTGTATTTCTACAGTTGAGTTCATTATTAAGTAATAAAAGGTTTTGAAATAAGTATTTTTAAATCCACATGATTCTAAATGACTGCATCCTGAGTTGGTTATATGCCAGTTTCATGTTTTGTAATATTTCAAAACAAGGCAGAAGAGGAGTGGAGGATGGGGTATGAACAGTGAGGTTGAGAAGGAATAGAAAGGACCGAATTCTGCCATTTTTATAAAGACCATAATAAGGACAAACTAAGCATCACTTTACATATGGTAAATTTTATGTAGTTATGTATTACGCCTATGTTTTATATCACCTTGGATTCTGTGGTACTCTTCTATGCAAACGACTGTTAATAGCAGAATCTGGAATCAAAGCAGGTAGGTGAGTGGTGCGTGATCACATCAGGAGGTCAGTAAACACAGTAAGATTTAAAAAGCGAGCTTTTCAAGGATAGAATCAGACAGTGATGGTGCTAGTTTCAAAATGAAGGTCTGTGAATTTTGAAGCATTTATTCATTCTACGCCTTGGGCACTGTGGATTCTGAAATTTCCAAAACTCTCAGTTACTTCTGTGCAAACTGTTTCTGTCTGAGCTTTCAATTTTTCTGTCAGCTTGAGAGGAACTGTTGCTTGCTTAGCTGTTGTATAGTTTCTGGAAGTATTTTATTTAAAAGAAATCATTATTCTTGATACACTGAGATTTTAGTTCCTGCTTACTATCAAAGTTAGGTTTATTTTATCTGTTTTTAATATGTAGGGATTGCAAAAACATAACTTCTTGTCTCTCTGCCAAGCAAGACTGAGAAAACTTAGTTGCTAGCATAGACTGATATGCCCAGTACAGCTGATGTAAGTAAGGTGTCATTCTTCAGTGCCTTCGTGCCCCTCAAAGCATGGTCTGGATCAGCTATTTAGTTTGTTCAAGTCCACAGTGAGATATAAGGAGCATGGGTCAGAGTGTAAGTCAACAGCTTCACTAAATAAATTTATTCTTGATTATTCCTCCAGATAATAATTGTGCAGTTTGGTGGAAAACCTTTCAGTTGTTCAGAACTTTCAATAGAACAGTGGCTATGGTCAATTTTCCTAGGAATGGGAACGTTACTCTGGGGCCAGGTAAAAAAATCTCATCACTTTTTGTTCAAACCTCAAGTGTTTTTGTTTTTTTTTTAATTTCTAGTGTGTATATTCTTTAATCAATTCTATAACTTGATTCTAAGTAGTTTTCATTCTGGGTCAAGAAAGAACATTCAGAGATCCTTTTTAATGTAATATTTGCTCTAGTATGTCATTTGGTATTAATTATGATTATGCCTATGCAATAAAACACTAATTTCTTACATAGTCTTTTAACTTGTTTTTTAGAACAAGTGTTACAACTGTTATTAAAATGATACATTTATAACTGGTCAGAATGCTAATATCTGTATCTTTTGCCCTATGACCTACTTTGCATTTTCAGAATTAATATTTTAATAAAAATATTATATGCTTTAGCCTTTTTATCATTCTGTTATATAATTTCATAAAAATGTAGCATTAAAAAAATCTTGAGTTTCAGTTGATATGACGAATGTTTACATAAAACCCCTGGTGTCTGGAAAAATAGGCCACAAAATGACATTTTAGATGATTTGGATTGAATGACTTTAACAGTGTGCACGTAAAATACACTGCCTCAAAAATGAGATGTCCTTCGTCTTCACTATGGGTAGCTGACTTGCAGATGTATGTCATTGTTTCTTGAAAAGTGACAACAGTGTGTGTATTCATTTTAAGTCTGTTATCATCACTAGAAAACTGATAGAGAATCTACTAACATTTTCATAAATGCAAGCCTAGCATATGTTACAGTATGTAATTGCTGTGAACTAATTGATGGTCATTTTGCAAGTCAGACTAAACATTCAGATTATACTTAACCTTAACTCAATCTTTACGTGCTTTTTATCTTTTTCTTGTGTTTCTAGGGTCTGAGGTTTCTCTTCTTACTCATTGTAAAGACCTTTTTTAACTGAGATCTTCTTTTAAGTAGGATATGTACTAGGTCCACGTGTTTTTTTTAACTGTTCTAGTTACTTTATAATGTTCATGCAAAGCCAAACCCTCAACCTCCCCACATCTGGCTGTTTTCAAGAAGAGGAAATTCAATATAGCGTACATGCCTAATAGGCATCAATAGCTGTCTTTGGTTGACATTTCTATTGATTTTTAGGTGCCGTGGTAGAAAGCACTGATGTGTTAAGTCAGAAACCTAGGGTCTTAGTCACTCCATGAACAAGTCACTTTCTGTGTCTCTGAACCTGTTTCATCTCTAAAATGAGGTGGTTGAACTAGAAGTTCTCGGGGCAGTTCTGATACTCACTGCATGCCTGTTTCTCCTAACTTCCCTAAGAAATGGCTGGTAACACCTATAAGTTAATACGTGTTGGTATTGTTCTATCTTTTATGTCTTCTGGGGCATCTGTTCCTGTTTGGTATAATTCTCAATCAGTGTTAATCCAATTTTAAATAATTATACTTTATGAAAATAAATGCATTGAATAAAATCTATTTTCAGTGCAGCCTCAAAGGTTTTCTGAACTTTAGTTTGTTTTTTCTTCATTAAATTCTTAAAGCACTAATGAAATGTAATATTCTTTCGCATCCTATAAGATTGATTTTCATTTTATTTGAAATAAATATTAATATGTTTAAGTGTATATATATATATATATGTGTGTGTGTGTGTGTATGTATATCAAAGCATGGTTGTATAATTCATGGTCTCAAATATCTTAAATAAAATTTGCAAATATGATCAGGTTATTCTCGTTCAGGGAAACTTTTGCCCTTCAAACTTAAATCTTTTGTGTAGCTAACAGAAGAATGCTTTTTTTCTGAGGAAGAAGGCCTGTGATGGACAAGATTTCATGGCTTCACTGGTAAAGATAGTTGGCTCCTGAGTGCAGCTTTTCATCCCTTTTCTGTACTGAAGTTGATCAGCTTCATTGTATTTTGATACGGTTTGTTTCTAAGTTCTCTCCCCTGTGTTGTAGCTTATTTCAACAATTCCAACTAGCCGTTTAAAATTCCTCAAAGAAGCTGGTCATGGCACACAGAAGGAGGAAATACCTGAGGAGGAGTTAGCGGAGGATGTGGAAGAGATTGATCACGCTGAGCGGGAGTTGCGGCGTGGCCAGATCTTGTGGTTTAGAGGTCTGAACAGAATCCAGACACAGGTATGGGCCTGGTGGAGAGGTAGGAGAGGGGATGGGAGCGGGAGCCAAAGGCCTTTGGAGCTGGGGAGGAGGTTTGAATGTGCTCCTTCGCTTCCTTTCTAGCCTCCCCAACCCACAGAACTTACTCTTTTGAAAAATAGTACTGGTGCCTGGAATGAGTGCAAGTTTTAACTGACCGACCACGAAAGAATGTGTCCGTATGCCCATAAGCTCCTTTTCTCCTAGCTTTTTTTCCACCCCCTTCATCTCCAAATGCTCCTCTTGCCTATTTACCTGCTCTGTAAAAAGTGCCTTTTTCTTTACGTTTTATATGTTGATAGATGGAATGGTCCTTTCTCTTGTTCTCTCTCTCTCTTGCTGAGCAAGCTGTCACAATCTCTGATTCCTTGCAGATGGATGTAGTGAATGCTTTCCAGAGTGGAAGTTCCATTCAGGGGGCACTAAGGCGGCAACCCTCCATCGCCAGCCAGCATCATGATGTAACAAACATTTCTACCCCTACACATGTAGTGTTTTCCTCTTCTACTGCTTCTACTACTGTGGGGTGTGAGTGTGTGTTCCTAAGTGCATGAAATTAACATTTCCTACTTCACACACCTAACGTTTCTCATTTTCTCCTTAATGTTTAAACTCATTGTTCAGGCTTTTCATAAAGCTTTCTTTTTCGTAAAGTGGATTGAGACCTCAAAGTGTTGTCGTTGTTGTCGTTTTATTTCTTAGAGGGCTAGATAACAGGTGGAACAATTGCAGCCAAAGATCAGACATGAAATCCTTGTCTCTACGCTAACTCTGATAGTTAATATGGGGAATAGAACTGTAGCTTAGAGTTTGTGAAACTACTATAAATTTTTGAGTATATGCCTTTAAACATATTCCATTCTGCATGATTCCCAAAAGCATGTGATTTGAAACTGATCTAACAGAACCAAGAAATTGTGTTTTTAAAGCTGAGAATGAACTTAGTGCCTTGACTTGTATCTTGTTCAGTTTAGAAAGTAAGTTGGTACCCTGAAGAAAACTTCTGAGCATATACCCAGGTGTTTGCCTTCTTAGATTTCCCTGGTGGCTCAGACAGTAGAGCGTCTACCTCCAATGCGGGAGACCTGGGTTCGATCCCTGGGTTGGGAGGATCCTCTGGAGAAGGAAGTGGCAACCCACTCCAGTACTCTTGCCTGGAAAATCCCATAGACAGAGGAGCGTGGTAGGCTACAGTCCATGGGGTGGCAAGGAGTCAGACATGGCTGAGCGACTTCACTTCACTCACTTGCCTCCTTAGCCTGGTCTTTGTGGGCTTGCTGTGAATTTTTTATTTATTTTGTTTTGTTTTGAGGTGGAAACCCTGTAGAAGCTTCTAAGTTCTTTGGTATTTATGTGAGGTTTTTTTTTTTTCATTTATACAATCAATTTAAAATTGCTTCCTAGATAAGATATTCTATTAAGCTTTCCAAAGAAGTAGGGGAAATGCATTAAAAAATTTTTTTATTCAATGCTTTTTTTTTTTTTTTTTTAGTTAGCTCTCCCACCACAGCCTACCTCCCACCTCTTGCAGCAGCCATTTGTTTTTTTAATATGTGTGAACTTGGTTTTGTGGGGGTTTTTTTAGATGTCACATACACATGTAAGAGAAATCATACAGTATGTGTCTTTCTCTGATTTATTTCATTTAGGATAATAATACTCTCAGGGTTCATCTGTGTTTTCACAAATGTCAAGAATTTCTTTTTTTTATGGTTAAATACTATTCATGTGTGTGTCCACCATGCTCTGTTTATCCATTCATTCATCAGTGAACACTTAAGTTGTTTCCATTTCATTCTAGTAGGTGTGAAGTAATACCGTGTTGTGATTTTGACTTGCATTTCTGTGATGATTAGCAGTATTGAGCATCTTTTCATGTAACACTTGGCCATTTGTATATATTTTTTGGGAAAATGGCAGTTCAGATCTTTTGACCATATTTTAATTGGACTATTTGGGGGTTTTGTTGTTGATATGTATAGATTTTTTAATATATGTATTTCGAATATTTGCCCCATATCAGATACATAGATTTGCAAATATTTTCTCACATTTTATGAGAACAAAATATTGCCTTTTCATTTTGGTCATGGTTTTCATTGATGCATAGAAGCTTTTCAGTTTGCTGTAATCCCACTTGTTTATTTTTCCTTTTATGCTTTTGGTGTCAGATTCAAAAAATCGTCATCAAGAAGCTTACCATCTATGTTTTTTCTAGGAACTTTATGGTTTCATGTCTTATGTTAAAGTCATTATAATTCTGAGTTCATTTTTGTGTGTGATGTAAGATAGTGTCCCAGTTTCATTCTTTTGCATGTGGTTGTCCCACTTTCCTAACACCATCTATTGAAGAGACTGACTTTCCCCATTGTATATTCTTGATTCCTTTGTTGTAAATTATCGCCTTTGCATGGGTTTATTTCTGGGGTCTCTGTTCTTGTCCATTGATCTGTATGTCCATTTTTATACAAACTCATGCCAATGTCATACTGTTTTAATTAGTATATCTTTGTAATGCAGTTGAAATCAGGGAGTGTGATGCCTCCAGCTTTGTTTTTATTTCTCAAGATTGCTTTGGCTATTCAGGGTCTTTTGTGATTCCATACAAATTTTAGGATTGTTTGTTCTATCTCTGTGAAAAATGCCATTGGAATTTTGCTAGGGATTACATTGAATCTGTATTGCTTTGGGTAGCATGCCCATTTTGACACTATTAATCCTTCCAGCCTATGAATATGAAGTATCTTTTCATTTATTTGTGTCATCTTCAGTTTCTTTTATTAATGTCTTGTAGTTTTCAGTATACAGGTCTTTCACTTCCTTGGTTAAATTTATTCCTAGATACTTTATTATTTTTAATGCAATTGTAAATGAGATTTGTTTTCTTAATTTCCCTTTCACATATTTATTAGTGTAAAGAAATATAACAGATTGTTGCATTTTAGTAAACTCTCCAGAAGTCTTATAACCTTTATCATCCTTACTCTGAATTAGCATGTTGATTCCATGGTGGATTCTCAGTGTATTGGAAACATTAAAGATATAAAGGCACCCACCCCTCATCCGTACCCTCCAACTCAGTCCAGATACCGGATTTGGGCAGTGACTTATCTTTTCCATTTGGTCTTTAGCCAGTGAAAGACTGAAGAGGAATCTGGGGAAACGTTGTTGTTCAGTCACTCACTTGTGTCCAACTCTTTGCAACCCTATGGATTGCAGCACACCAGGCTTCCGTGTCCTTCACCATCTTCCAGAGTTGGCTAAAGCTCACGTCCATTGGGAAACTGGGGAGAGGATAAATTAAGGGAGAAAACAATGCTGTTTTTTTTTTTTTTTTAAAAAAAAGACTATTCACTCACGAGTCTACCTATTCACTGTTGGCTTAAGTAATATTCATTTGTTATTTTTGACAGTGTTGCACAGCAAGCAGAATAGGAACTATCCCCATTTTACAGGTGTGAAAGCTGACTTAGAGTTTAAATGACAAGTCCATAGCTAATAAGCAGAGGCAGCACGATGTAGAACAAAGAGCACCCAGGTGCTGAAAAGACAAACTGACCCTGTAACTTTAGACATGTTATGTCTTTAGGGTGACGTTAGGATGTTACATTTATACACATGGACAAATAGGAATCTTCCTCTTACAAGTTACCATGGTGCCACCTGCCTGAATGACGTGGAGTAGGCAGCCTTATGCCTGGGGTGGTTGATGGCACTTGCATTCCTCCCTCCTCTGGGTCTCACATGATTCCTGGCTTTCGAGGGCATGTTACCACTCATGCCTTCACCTCCTGC
Source organism: Moschus berezovskii (assembly GCF_049115385.1). NCBI lineage: Eukaryota > Metazoa > Chordata > Mammalia > Artiodactyla > Moschidae > Moschus > Moschus berezovskii. Next base: position 23,434,224 of record NC_142465.1, on the reverse strand, counting down.
TCTTACTGTCCACTTTGCTGTGTTTCATAAACACTGCAAGGCCTACCACATGCTCTGGCACCTCCCCCGACTTTGTCATCTAGGGAGAGAAGCAGATGAGAGATAGGAATTTCAACATGGTGATGAAACAGTGTTACAGCAGGGTCTTCACCCCTCCCTGAGAAGTCAGGGAAAATTACCTAAGGAAATGACTCGCAAGCTGACCCCTTGATAGAATCTGTTGGTTGAGGAAAGCAGATCCCAGCTGAGGTAGTTTAAAACTAAAACAGTAATGAAATGAAGGAGTTGATGAGGCTGGAATGGAAAGGAAGCTTCTATTTATATCCACAAGGAGCCAAACTGAGACTTATTCCTGATATATTCCCTCCCCTCAAAACTGAAAAATTGCAAACTGATAGACAAGTTGAAAGGTTAATCCATACAAAATCCCTTTGCCTGGATTTACCACTTCTTAATGTTTTATAATGTCTGCTTTACCTTTATAATATTAATATATACCATTTTATCTAATATACAGTCCATATTTAGATTTCTTCAGTTGCCCCCAAAATGTCATATATTACAGCTCTTTTGATCTTGGATCCAAGAAAGGACATTCAATAGTGTATGTTATGACTCTTCTCTCCTTTAACCTGGATCCATTTTCTCTACCTTTATTTTTCATAACATTGATTTTCTTTTTTAAAAATCCAGGCAGATTGTTTTATAAAGTGTTCTACATTCTGAATTTGATTGTTTCCTCTTGATTAGCTTTAAGTTAAACTTCTTTTGACAAGTTTTATCTACTAGGTGGTATATATTCTGTTGATTTTTATTTCAGAAAAATTGTAAATAGTTGACTTTTTTCGCTAGGTGTGGTATCACATTAACTGTATTTCTCTGTGTAAGTGTGTCCCAGGCTTTACATTAAATATCAGGTCAGTCACAAGCTCTGTTTTAAGTCTTACACACCCACACCTGCTGCAGACTCTTTTCTGATGCACAGCTCTGTATGAAGCCTCTGAGCTGCTGGGCACAGGTAGCCAGGGTATGGTGTTAATTCATTTGATGGAAGGTTTAATTTTATCACTGGGTTCCTGCCCTAGTAAAGAATAATCTTAGGAATATGTATGTCAAACTTCTTTGACTCTTTTTTTTAACCTCTTTTTTAAATTGGAGTATAGTTAATTTACAATGTTGTATTAGTTTCAAGGGTATACAGCAGATTGTTATACATATATATCCATTCTTTTTCAAATTCTTTTCCATTATAGACAATTACAAGATATTGAATATAGTCCTCTGTGCTATGCAGTAGGAACTATCTGGCACTTGACAGAAAATATTTTCCAACCCCTATTCCAGATAATTAAAACATTAGCTATTACACAGGTCTCACTTTGAGAAAATTCGATGTACAAAGACACAACTTTGAAAAGCAACCTAGAATTTTCTTTCCTGTTGCAGAGTATCTTTTACTTTACCATTGAGATTCTTTATAGTGTACATAGTAAAACTGTGATGACAAATTTCAGGAAAAGTCTGTTGTAGAAGGTAAAATAGAACTGTCTTCTGTGTACCATGTTTTGGTCAGTAATATTCTTTTTAATATTCTTTTCTGCTATCAAAAGTTAGGATTATATTTAAGAAAATGGGTAGTTTAGCATAGTACATGATCTCACTTTGCTAGATTTAATGTAGTGCTTACCTTAGTAATCAGTTTCCTAAAATTACTTTATTATTATAATAATCATTTCAATGTTTTGTTTGCCATATGTGCCTCGTGCCTCGGATTTTGTCCTCTCAAAATTTATTCTTTAAAAATTTTTCTTGACATAGAAATTGTTGAATTTTCCTTAAATAGTGTTGTACATAGTAGGTCTTAATTGCTATTAAAAGACTAGCATTTAAAGACTGGATTAAATAAACAGTAGGGGTTGGATTGTCAAAAATAGGTAATCAGTTTCTGCTTAAACTGATTTCTTTGTGGTATTAAAATAATTTTCTATCTACCTACAGTATAATGCACACAATTGTGCTTTTTCATTACTCAGACTTACTATTGTACTGTGAGAATTTCACCTATAGAAAGTTATAGAGATGAGAGCAAATATAACTAGCTCAGTGGCATGCCTTAGATCGGGTGCTTTCTTATTTAATGAGCAGGAAGTAAAACAAGTCTGTTTCAGTGACCCCTAGTTAATCTAGATGTTATTTTGTATGCCTAATATGAGAACTGTTTTTTTTAAAAAATTATATTGCTTTGGAGCATTTCTAAGCTTCCCTTGTACTGTGCTGACCTTAATCTTAGGAAGTACCTTATTCTAGTAAACTTAGTTATAAAGTTAATGTCCATATATTCTCTTATTTTATTGACTTGAAAGAACCTGGAGTTGGGAGTCCAGAAACCTTAGCTCTAAGACTTCCTGGCATTAACTTGGAGTGACCTGGCAAGTCAGCTGCCTGTCTTCAGTTGCTCGGTTGTATTGTTTGTAAAGTGATTGAAATAAACTATCTCAGATATCCTTTTAAGCTTCGATGTTCTAGGATAACATAATAAATTTTGTCAGATAAGGGGAAAAAGTTGAAAAACTTCATTGCAAAGGAGTCCGATTTCAGCTGTCACAGGTGCGTGTAATTGTATGTACAAATACACTTGCTGCCCTCACCTGCTTATTACCTTTTACACTCTACCCCTCCTGGAGCTTTGCTAAACTCCCAGATCTCTAACTTATACCCATAACTTTCTTCTGAACTCTGAATATTTTCACTTTGGTTGTTTAACAAATTTAACATGTTTCAAAAATTGATTTATTTTCCCCGTGGCTCTTCAGTACTCTCCTCTACCCAGACTGGTCAGAACAAAAGAGAGACCTCAACTGCTTCTCTAACTCCATTAGCAATACCAGCAAACAAGTCCAATAAGCAGCAACTTCAGGGTCATGTTAAGCAGCTCATCACCCACCTGATAGGCTGGCTGGTCCTCCAGTTCGTATTCTCTGTGCCTACTGGCCACTGACAGCAGTGAACATGGGAGTGCAGGAATCACTCCAAAATCTTGATTTCAGTTCCTTTCGTTAAAGTCTCAGAAGCGGGGATCTGGAATAGTCAAACGCATATAAGTAGAGTAGAATGGGGATTACCAGGGGGAGGGGGAATTGCAAGATGCTGTTCAAGGGGTACAAAGTTTCAGTTATGCAAGATGAATGAGTTCCGGAAGTCTGACGTATAGCATGGTGACTGTAGGTAACAGCACTGTCCTGTCTACTTGAAATTTGCTAGGAGAGTCCAACCTCAGGTGTTCTCAACACACACAGACAGTAACTATGTGGGGTAGTGAATATGTTAATTAACTGGATTATAGTGACTATTTCATGCTGTCGATGTGTATCAAATAGTCTTGTATGCCTTAAATATGTGCAGTAAAACAGTGGGCATAAATTGTTACATTTAAAAAAAAATAAATTGAAATATCCCTGTGAAGAAATTTATTTTTTGAATTCCGTTGTTTTATGAGGTGATTTTGGTGACTTAGGATTTAGTCACCTTTTTTCCTACAATGTCAATGTCAGCTATATCTGCATAACTGACATTTATAATAAATAATAATAATCCAATTATTTGGATTTTTTTTTAAGTCTTTATGATACTGGATTAATGAGACCCCGAGTCTGTATGTGCAGTCATGTATTTGAGTTGATTACTCATTGACCTCTTTTCTTCCATATGGCAGAATTCTGAGAAGGAAGATGAATTGTTGGGCTGTGTGTTTAAGGGTGAAAATGCTTGAACACTTTGTCTTCTCTTTGGGAAATATTTCACAGAAGAATCTCAGAAAGTTTTTTGTTTTATTTTAAATCTGTTCTTTCCAGTGGAGTGTAGTACATAAAGTTTTTAAGTTTTATTATTATAGAGAAAAACACTAACACTTTATAGACAAATGGCATATACTCAAATATTTATAGCTGTTTAATGGCATTTCATAGATATTTATTTGGGTTTTGTCTTTATTTTTATTTTTTTAATTAAGGGTGTAGTGGGGTAGATGTGAGTTCATTGTGGCATTCAGCTTATATTTGCTTGGCTTTTTCATAGTCGGTCCCTGATTCCTAGCATGATGAGTAGTAACCCTCTGTGCTTGACTTCGTTTAACTTATTTGAGTTGTTTTTAAAAATTATATTTCTTTTATTTAAAAAAATCAGCTAACGCTTGTGTACGGTTAGTTTTATGTTTGTTTTCTCTTTGATTTTGTTTTCTTAGGGAAAAATATCCTATAAAATGGCTATTAAATTCTTAGCCAGTGACAATGAGATATTCTTATTTGAATTCTATACCCCTTAATTCTTAGAGTATGTGGTTTTGTTGTTCTGTAGTGTCCTACTAAAATATTCATTTTTTTTACAGTGTATTGCAAGTTCCACTGCATTACATGCAAATATGATTCACTCATCCCTAGCTGTTTGTGGATTCAGACTCATAAATGAACCATTTTTAAATTAAGGTAACAGCATACTGATATGTTTCTGTGTTTTCTGATATTTACAGATTCGAGTGGTGAATGCATTTCGTAGTTCTTTATATGAAGGGTTAGAAAAACCGGAATCAAGAAGTTCAATTCACAACTTTATGACACATCCTGAGTTTAGGATAGAAGATTCAGAGCCTCATATTCCCCTTATTGATGACACTGATGCTGAAGATGATGCTCCTACAAAACGTAACTCCAGTCCTCCACCCTCTCCCAACAAAAATAACAATGCTGTTGACAGCGGGATTTACCTTACAATAGAAATGAACAAGTCTGCTACCTCTTCATCCCCAGGAAGCCCACTACATAGTTTGGAAACATCACTCTGATTGTAAGCTGAATGTTAACACACTAGCTGCATTGTAAAGAAACAAATTGAAACTGGGTCTTTTCACATATTGTGACGGACAAGATAGTATTCTTGTCTCTGGACTTCATCAGAAGACATACTTGTACGAATGTAGATTTATTTTTTTAAAAAAAAAAAGCAAAGCTTTCTGCCAGACTGAGGGTGCTTTTTGGGGGGTGGGAGAAATGAACTGACAGATAAACAGTAACTCAGCATAAGTCGACCTGTGGATCATCAGTAGAACCTAAGAATGGTCCTGAACAGTATATTAGCAAAGTTTTAGTTGATCTCAATCCTTGATGGGAGAGAGGGAGGAGTAAAGCTGGGCAAGCAAGCAAAGAGCCCTGGATCATTGAATTGATGCTTTAATTTCTGCTGTTGGCTGTTAATAATGTGGATTATTTATGTTTATAAATGATGCAGATCTGTTTACAAGGTTTGTAGATACTTTTTTTGTTCCTGTTCATAGATGGGACGCTTCCTTATAACTGATGCAGAGATAAAATTAGTCCTTCAAATACTGCTGTATTTTCAGGAAAAAAAAGCAGGGGGGTGTTTCTATTGAAACTGTACTAAATTTTTGCCTACAATTTACCTTGTTAAATACTGTAGATAAATTGCTAATACTAATAGCCAAATAGATAACACTAATGCTTTGTTTAAAAAAAACAACAAAAACAAAACAAAACAAAAAAAACATGAGCAGTGGTGTTCTAATGAAGTTATGGCATCTGTCTTAATTAGTTTCTTAAATACATTTACTACTTAATGGTTTTGAAACAACTGTTTAATTTTTAAAATTTTTGAAAACTTGCTAATAACCTTTGTTCAGAATTTAGTAGATTGTTTAATGCAGGACATCAACGACATAATGAAAGATGCTTGAAATGCTTTTGTTATTTCAGGCAAATCAAATTAAATCAAACTATCAAACTACAAGAGAATTCTAGTCCTTTTTGTTTTTGTCTAAACACGTTAGTTCAGTGATGTCTTGGTGAACTGTGAGTGAACTGTATTGATTTTATTTTTTTCTAATAAATCCTTAGAAACCTTCATACAGCATGAGGGCTGTTGGCATTTTGAAAAAGGTTAATAAGTAGAAGCATACATGTTTTCCTTTTGTTTTTGAAACTTGTTTGTAAACATAAATAAATATGCCCTTTTATTAAATAAATACACAGCAATTTTTTTAAAAAAGAACTTTCAGCTTCTTTACTCAATTCTGCCTATGTGGTCCATCGGTCTGTTCTCTTTAACTGCAACTAAAATAAATTTCAAGATGGTAACAGCCCCATGAGGTACCCTCTTTAATTCCTTGGTGGCAATCTACTAGAACCAGATTAAGAAAATCATTGCAGTTTGATATGTTCTTCATAGAGTTTACTTAGTCTGCCTAAAATAGTCTCAGATTTAAAACAAAATGGTAACAACCGCCATTGTCTCTGATACATTTGTTTTCATTCTTAAGTGGCCAAATAACAAATTAGTTAAAATGATAATGTGAAAAGATGGGAAAGGCCCTAAACATATATATTTAGATGTATTACTTAGCCATATGCTGGAATGCCTGTCTCTAAACCAGTTGGATTTTTTAAGTCTTTATTTCTTTCGTCTGCCTTCTCCCCCTTCTGGCCTCTGTCTTTACCATTTAGGAACTGGCACTGTGGTAGGGCCCAGATTTCACCAGATACACAATCCTCAGGCTGACATAAAGTTTACGAGGACTACTACATCTGAAAATGCTGACCCAGCAAAGAAACATTTAGTTGATGGTGCTTGATATTTTTGGTGGGTGGGGGAGAATCTTTTTCTCTCCATCAATCCTTTGCAGTTATCCTCTGCAAGACTTAGAAACACATCGGCTCTGTCAGCATTTGTAATTGTACATTACTCATCAGGTATTTAAAGTGAATCATACTGTAAAAAGAGGTAGCATGATATGCTGGAAAGCATACTAGGCTAGGAATCAAGACCTGGTTTCTAGTCTGGGTTTTGCTATAAATGTGCTGCATGACCTTGGGAAAATCATCTCCCCTACATGAGGGTGGTGGACTAGACTATCTCGAAGAACCCTTTTCAACTCTAAAAATGTATCCTATCAACTGGAGAGCCTACAAGGCATAGGGAATAGAGAAAAGGGAAGTGTTTTCAGTTTTCTTTTTTATTTTGGTTATGCTTAAATATGAATGTAATTACCAAAAGATATAGAAGTGCATGTGCTTTGGAGGGTTTGTATTGAGCTTTTACAGTATTCATTTTTCAACTCAAGGCAATGGCTTTTTACACCAACTCTAATCCATAAACGGGTCTTATGACATCCATGTAGTAGCAAGACATGCTTAGTGTGTATTTCCCTCTTTGAGACACTGTAATTTCTACCAGAAATTTCCAGAGCATTATGTAAGTAGGAAAAAATGCAAGCAAGCTGTTAAAGATCTTGGATTCTATTATATATTATGTATAGCTGAAATCAGCATCTGTAATTCAATCACTTTTTCTCTTTTATCCTCTAACCAAAAAATTGTTTAATTTTGCATCCCAAATGTTTTTAATCTTTGTATATTTTTTAAAACTCTTTTTCTCCTCATCATTGCCTTTTTTGTGGTTGTAAATAGACTTACTTGCACTTTGAAGATGAGTTACTCCTTGTCATCTTATAAATATGTGATATGGTAATTTTCATAACAGATGTCAGTTTTGAACCAAGAAATGGCAATTTGTTTATAAGAAAAAAAAACCTGGCTTCATTTCTGTGAAACTGCTCTTTGAAAATTTCTTTTTACACGTGTAAGCCAACTGAGATACCGTGATGGTGTTGATTTCTTTCAATGATGCTTACCATCTATTTTAGCCACTGAGCCTTTTATTATTTGTCTATTTGTAAAGTTTATTTGTCTTAACTCATTTAATAAATATACTGTTTATCTGTTTCTGAATGGGGACTGACTGAAATTTTTGAATATTTAATCTGAACATCGTATTTTGAAATTACTTTTTTCTACTTGAAATTTTAAAAATCTAATTGATGAGAATTCTGTACTGTACTTGAAATGTTATGGTTCTGTTACAGTGAATCAGTGTCCTAATATGCATTATCTTGCCCCTAGAATGAATGTGGGTATGTTGTCCATTCTCTCGTGCCCACTGTCTTCAGTCTTTGTAGCTCAAAAGTTAATTTCTGCAGTCCAGGGGAAAGTAAAGTTTTGGTTTTAGAAAAGATTATATTTTCACATTAACTGTAAGACCTGATTTTTTTCATTAACTAATCCAAACTTGTCAATAGCAATTATCTGAAGTTTATGGTAACAAAATTAACCAATGTGCCCCTCTGCTGGTATTTTTATAATAAATTTTTAACATAAATTAGCAACTTTGAACTACTGAGAAAACTTTGAATGGTTATGAATACTATAGTTTTCCATTAGTAAATATTATTCAATTAGTGAGTATATGAGTACCATGTTTATGAGGAGAGATTTTTTCCATTTTGTCAAGTTCGATTCTGTAAGGGTACTAAGTATTAGGATTGAATTTTGAATGAAATCCCTTTGTAAAATTCACTGACTAAGGAAAGTTTCTATAAGTTTTTGTTTATTGACGTTTTTTTTCTTGCCTGTGTCTGTAGGGAGCTCCTATTATACTACAGCTGCTTTCTTTCTTTTAACCTCTGCCACTCTGGGACCCTAACGTCCAGATCCCATATTGACTTTTGCCTTTTCCAGTTAGTGTTACATTCATTTGTAGACCAAAAAATTTTATTAGCGTAATGATACTACCTAACTAAAAGCAATCTTAGAAAGATCCTTGAGGATTTTTTTCTTTTAGAATAGGCATTATTGAAATACCATAAAAATGTTCCATGCTGGAAGAGGAGTCTTGGTTATGTTCCTGTACTTCTCAGCAGTACATCAGTGCAAAAGGAAATATCCTTCTGTAATTTGTAGGGTGGTTTTCTCTCAAACTCTCAATAATTTACTTCTCTACTTTTTGTCTTAATGACTTATTTAACGTTTTCCCTATTCACTAGAAAAATGTTTCTGCTTACAGATGAATATACTAAACATAGGCATGTTTAAGCTGTATTCTCTGAATTCAGTGTCATCATTAAACTGGTTAACATGAATGGTTCCAAAGTAGGAAATTAAAGGAAGAAGTAGGCCTGTATGCTTATTAGTATCAGTCTTTGGCCCAACTTTCTTAACCCGCACTATATCCTAAGAAAACAAGTTTCCAAGTCAGTATTACATGAATCTGGGTATGGGGTTCAATGCGGTAAGTTCCTAAGATTGTCTTAATTAAATCCAAATTACAAGCACCACATAGCTTCCAAATTACTTTTTAGGTAGTTAAATATAGACGCTGATACTTTGCTTACTATTCAAAGGAATCTCTTTACATCACAGGTGAATATGTATAGAGTACCTAACCTGTCAATATGCTAAGCAGTTTATGTGGACTATGTAAGTAATAACCCTGTGTTACTTCTGCCATTTTACATAAGGAGAGACTGAGGCTTAGCAAATTTAAGTAACTGGTTCTGGGTCACATGATGAGCTGGAATTGACATTAAACAGATCTTCGCAAGAACCCAGGCTGGTAGCTTTGGTTTGACTGCAGTGCTAACATCATGTTAACCGGAATCCAGGCCCGGTGCCTAAAAACCTTAACTTTTAAGTGTTTGTTGTTCTTTTCTGATATCAAATGCATCAGAGTTGGTCTTGAAGATTCTTCACAACCTTTCTGGGTTATGAAGAGACTGAGGGAAAGAATCACTGATTAAGATGTATAACCCAAGATTTCCTTATAATCAGACCTCATGTAAGGTAAACTCACTAGCAATTGCTTTATTTCCTAAGTAATGTATAATGAAAATTGATCACTCTGATGAGATAATAGCATTTGTCTTGAAATTTATGAAACTAAAAGGATAGGGTATATTTCTTGAAGAATTACTCTGTCCTCCAGTTGTATTTTCCTTGGTGAAAATTTTTAATGTTTTAGTATTTAGCCTAAGGGAGTAACCCTGTTGCACATTAGTTTTTAAAATAAGCAAATTTCACCCTTTATTTCACAGCTGTTTTAATACCGTTTTATATTAACATTGTTGATGGTTTGTGAATAGCCATCCTCCCAGTCTGTCAAAATGAGATACTTTGCTGATTTTTACTGTAACATTATCTTACTGGTGATAAAATATTTTAAAAATAGACTTTTTTTTTTTTTTCCTGTAAGGCTGCTCTTGGACTGCTCTTTAGCATAAGGCATACCTTAGTGAGTAGTTTGAGATGAATGCAAAAATTTTTTAAAGTGAACTCAGGGAGAGTGTGTTATCTGAGGTTAGAACTTCAAATGTAGAATGTTTCTGATGTATCTAGGATTCTACTCTTTCAACCTGTTCTCAGTTGGCTTCAAATCCTCCAAGAAGGGTAGTCTCTAAGTATCTAAGATATTTCACTGTTACAGACTTAGGATGGCACATAGGTCTTAATCTGAAGTGTGGAGGACAGTGTGACAGTACTCTCAGGAAACACCACACCGTGTTTCCTGAGTCTGGGACTCATCTTCTTCAGAACCCCACTCTAGTGTCTGTTTCCCTATTTCCTCCCTCCCAGCAACTTCTCTCCTGCCCTTTATCTACGTCTCCTCTCCAGTCGTTCGGTCAACAGATAATTTGGTAGTGGAAATTCATACCATTCTAGACAGGAGAACCAATCACGGCCCTTCCTCATGGAGACTGTTGTAGTGGGTGGGAGACCTATGCCAGGTGATAGGAGACGGTGCTGTGTTTCATAGTGTGGTCAGGGAAACCTCGTTTGAGCAGAGACCTGAAGGACGTGAAGGAGCCAACTTCGTGGTTGCTGGAAGAACCTTCCAAGGAAAGGTTCCGGTAGCTGGGGCTTGGTAGCTGAGGAAAAACAAGTGTAGCTGGAGTGGAGTGAGCCAGCGTGAGTGTGGTAGACTGCAGCCTGAGAGGTGCAATGTGAGGTCTTGCCTACCCTTAGCAGCCTTGGCAAGAACACTGGCTCTTAGGCCGAGTGAGATGGGCAGCCAGTGGAGGTTTCTGAACAGCGTAGCAGCAGGTCCAGCCTTTGAGAGGCTCGTTGGCTGTTCAACAGAGCGAGAGGTTGGAATTTAGAAAGCCGTTGCCTTTTTGGGATGCTTTCCATTCCAGCTTAGCTTATTCTGCTTTTGTAGCCCCAAAGCTGCATTTTAGAAGCTTCAGGCCACTGAAAAGTCTACGGGACCCTTTATTTCGTTACGTTTCACCTTTATGCTTGATCCAGGTGACATAAGGCTTGCATTTTTAGTCAGCTCTCAGAACCTAGATGTTTTCTTCATTTGCTTTAGTCTAGATGCATTTTCCCACATGAATTATAGTACTGCATTTTTACTGTGTTATTCAGAAACATGGTCACAAATAGAGTATAGTCATTTTTCAGCTGTTCAGTCTCTAGATTATCATTGCCCCTTCTCCAAACTTGCCTTTTTTTTTTTCTTTGTAAAAGCTCTTCACACCTGCTAATTTTATTTTTTATACCAAGCATGACTGCTAGTCTTGATTCCTTCATCTCCCAGTCTTTTTTTAGCTAGTTTCCTGGCTCCATCCTATTGAAGGCACACCAGTAGGCTGCCTCACGCCCGCTCTGTCATCGGCCAAGATGGCTCTGCTTCCTTGACGTTTCACACCTTGCTGCGCAATCCTGAACCACCTCTAGCTTCATACCTGTTCTCAGCTTCAGAGTATGTTCACAGTCTTGCTAATGACCACAGTTCACACTCATTGCCTGGTTTTTCTCACTGATGCTCAAACCAGACTTTAATCCCCTGTTCTCTTAAGGGTCACTCTTCTTTGTATGTATTCCAAACCTTTTACATTTTTCTCAGGGCAAGGATTCAAGAGGTAGTTTGTCTCAGTTTAGAGCATGCCTTTCCCTTTTACCTCTCACTGTCAGCCAATCCTGTATTTATTCACACGTTTTAGCAGACATCTGCCTCACCTTGAACTTCTACTGGTTTTGGGTCCCAAAGAACAAGATTTTACATCTATTTATAATAAACTGTTGTGTTAGTCCATTCATATCTTTGACTCCTATTTTGATCATCTGGTTTTATCCTTGACCCTTCTCAATTTGATGCTGCCCAAGACAGTGATTAGCTTTCTTTCTGCTCCTTTATGGAAACCAGTTTCTCACCAAAACTGAAAGACATAAGACAGATCTGCCAAAACCCTTCACCTTACTTTTCAAAACCACTACCAGGCTGGTATTAATGCCCTTTTAATCCTGTCATTCAACCAATTAGGCGTCACCTAATTAAATATTCTGTCATCCTACACACAGCCATCAGATCCGAAAGCAAATGTCTTACTGAAATAGTCAGCTACATTTCCTGTTTTGCTACAGATATTTCATCCTTGCTTTCAAGTATTTTGTCAGTTTCTTGATTTTCACTCTTGTTGCCCTAATTTCCTTCCTCTTTGCCTCAAGCCCGTATACTTAGGTTTCTTAACCATATGATCCACATCCCTGTCCTCTCCTCTCCCATCAACTGTCCATAACACGCAACCCCAAATCTTTCTAAATTGCCACTCTGCCCACATCACCCTTCCTCTCCTCAAAAAATAAATACCCAGTTTCAAAAAACACTTTAAATGCCCCTTAATTGCTCCTTGAGAATTCTGGCCTTACATGGTGGTCACATGCCCTCTGTCCATGCCCTGAGCACATTATCTGTCTTCTCTCCCCTATCTTAGGGATGCCTCCTTGAAGCTCCATGTTCCTGGCCCTTTTGTACTTTATACCTCTTTGTAGTGCTTGAACCACCAGACCTCAACGTCTCAAATGTATTAGGGAGAAATAGGGAAGAGTGTGTTCTTAGAGGAAAAATCAGCTCCCCAGAAGAGGCTGTTGAGGCTTACAGATCACTGAGGTTTAGGTAGAGGTGATATGATATCAGAAGAGCATTTCCATAGAAGTCACGCCTGGGGTCTGGTCCCAACTCTGCTTTGTGCCAGCTTTTAATACCTTGAGCCCTTATTTTCCTCAACAGAATTGCAACCATTACAATTCTTCCACAGCTCTGGATGCTCAGATGGGCTTGGAGACATGAGAGCACTTTGACAATTATAAAGGGCAATGCAAGATGGTACTGTTGGCTCAACAGCGACAGAAACAATCCTGTGAAGAGCTATTCCTGTCTCTCCCAATAAATTTGGTTTAAATAGAAAATTTCAGAGTTGAAAAGTGCCCTTAAATCTCAATTGGTTTATAAACACCCAAGGCTTTGTGAAGAGTACCCTGGAGATTCATCTTGCTAGAAGCAGTAGTGTTTGCTTTCATTTCCTTTTTTCTGTGCTTTTAGTCACTATAAACATTCTACATTTTAAAAAGAAGCAGTTTGCTTGCCTCTTGCGCATCTGGAGGTGGAGATCAGATGAGTGTGTTAGAAACCCACTCAATTTTTTTTTAACTGTGGTATTTAGCCAAACACCACTGATGGTTTTGGAACCTAGTTTTAATGGCTTTTTAAATCCTAGTCATAACTATTTCTATAATGGTCCATGGGATAAGACCATATTTCCCGAACTTGGTTGTGCAGTGGAGTCACCCAGGGAACATTAAAACATACTGGCTTCCACTCCCCAGGCGTTGTGGTAGAGGCTGTGGCCTGGGTTTCAGGAGTTTTAAAAACTTCCCAGGTGATCCTACTATGCAGCCAAAGTTTGGAAACGACTGGGTTAAACAGTGAGGCATTGAGAACTACTATGCTGAAGTACAAGAAGTTAAAATGAGAATAAAAAGTAATATTTTTATAAACTTGCCCTTCAAGATGTTCAGTACCAGAAGTTCTGTTTACTTGGACAAAATGCATTTTAAAAATCAGGCTCTTTAGCACTTTAAAAAAGCAATGTTAGCAAGAGAAAATAAACTGTAGAGGACTATATTTAGATTTTTTTTTTTAATTTACTGTCATTAAAAACTAACAAAATACATTTTAGTAAGAAGTTAAAACCTCTTTGTCTTATTATTTGAAAAATAGATTATGACCAATTTTAAAATCAGTTTTAATGAAAGAACTTCAAATAAAATGGAAATTTACTTTTTTCTTAAATTCTAATCTCTTTACAGATGCAGTCTCAAAATCAAGCTATATGCCATTTTTATTTTTTTTCTAGCATGCTTTTTTGCATTGTTAAAAGTAAACAGCATATATAGCTTGACAGGAAAATGTCATTTTATGATGAACATTAAATATATTAAAATATTTATCATTCATTATTTGAGTACATGTCTTAAAGATTTATCATAAAATCACTTTATCTTGTACCTGGAAAAAATTACTAATTGGTTTCTTCTATTTATAAGAGTAAAAGTTAAATTATTCAGGAAAACAAAAGGTTGGTTCTCATCCATTTAGCTAATCCCTAAAACAACATTGCACCACTGGTGGTCTGTCCCTGTGCTCAACTGTTTCCAGCAATATTTATTGAACCCCTATTCTGGGTCACTTGTTCTTCTATTTTACCTCAGTATTTCATTACAACTCCGTTTCCCTTTTTTTATAATAAGAGACTTACTTACCTATGGTAACACAGCTAGTTAGCCTCATCTGGCACTGAATCCAGAACTGTTCAACCAAGCTCGTGACCATTACATCAGATGGTAAAGCCTCTTTAGCTTGGTTCAGTCACTCCAAGGGCTAGAATAAGGATCATATCAAGCCAGTTCTTTGTGGAGTTTTCAAATACCTGAGGCAGCTTGCAGGTCCCTCCAAACTGCGTCTTCACCTTCTATTTTCCATGCACCCCATTGCCAATTTCTACAACTGTTCTTCATAGTAGGGTGACCATATGTCTCAGGTTACCAGGGATAGCCGCTGTATACAAACCTGCCATCCCTATGTGATTATTAAGATCTCCTGTCTTTTACTTTCAGAAGTGTTCTAGATAGAATGATAAAAATTATGTTTTAAGTTGTATCATCATCTTGGTCCCTTTTGTCTAATGTGTCTATATCCTTCTGTGTCTACAGTCGGACAGCTATTATTTTGAAATTGTGGAGTTTGAAATTCTACTGCTTTGACAAGTGGAAAATTGAGAAAAGATGTGGAGCCTTTTTTTTTCTTTTGTCATTGGCATAGATGACAAAGAGACTCCAAAGTACATCCTGTTGGTAGGGGTAACTTGCAAAGTTCAGCACATAAATCTCAATAAATCTCTGAAAGTTTCTAGCTGAGAAGACCACTGTAATCTACTGTGCAGTCCTCCACACTGAGCCATCTGGAGGACAGCTGTTTTCCACCCAAGAGACCAAGTATCGATATAATTTGGGGCCTGACCTCTGATTCAGAGGCAAATGCTTAAATGTCTTTAAATTTTTTTAAGCTGATCGGAGGACTTCCTTAAAATTCATAGAAGCCCTGTACCAGTGTGTGGGGGTGGGTTGGGGGGGTAGGGCAGGTTGTGTGTATCTATGCTCACCAAAGATACAGTTACAAATCAGGCGTTTCTTCGAGGAAAGCATATAATAAAATGACTGATGGATAGGCCATCAAATAATAATTTCAAGTGAATGAAGTCAGGATTTTGCAAAAAGACTTTCCTACTTGATTTTACTAGTAACTCAAGTGTTCAGTAGCAAAGGCTTTTTAATGTATATTATACCACATCTTCATGATAGAATAATAAGCAATCATTAAAAGTCCAAAAAAGGAAGTTTATAAGTCATGTATACTTTTATAGCTGTCTGTTTTCATTATGCATTATATTGTAAATAATTACATGTCAATACTTTAGACTCAGTTCCTTCAAAAATGAGTTACATGACTTAGGACATGTTATTTGGTCTCTATGAGCCTTATTTCATCCTGAAATGTTAGGGTAACAGTATATCTCAGTATTATTGTAATCATGCTGCTAAGCTACTGCTAAGTCACTTCAGTCGTGTCCGACTCTGTGTGACCCCATAGACGGCAGCCCACCAGGCTCCCCGTCCCTGGGATTCTCCAGGCAAGAACACTGGAGTGGGTTGCCATTTCCTTCTCCAATGTGTGAATGTGAAAGTGAAAGTGAAGTCGCTCAGTCGCGTCCGACTCTTCGCGGCCCCATGGACTGCAGCCTATCAGGCTCCTCCGTCCATGGGATTTTCTAGGCAAGAGTACTGGAGTGGCTTGCCATTGCCTTCTCATTGTAATCATGAAAGGAGATTAAATGTCAGAAAGTCCTGCACAGAGCATAGCATGTAAAAAAAGTCTCAGTAAATACTCTGTGGGTCATGACAGTATGGGCTTTCATTAAAGGAGTATTATTAGCAAATTATTTACTGTGTGCTGATCCCAGTACCATGAGGGAGACAAAACAGATCTGATATTGTAAACTCAGTAGTCTGGGAGCCATATCTGATACATTAAGTGTGTTTCTTTTGGCCAGAATGGTAATGGTCCAAAAAGGTTGTTTTTGTTTTTCCAATGTTCTTAATTGATTGCCTGCATTGACAATTAGATTTCACTAAAAACATTCAAATTATTAGTGTCTATCAAAACTAGACCGTGATTCGCATATGGTCACACTATCTTGTTGCTTTACCTACCCTCACTGGTTTGCCACAGTCTCTGCCACTCCCTATAGGGCCACACCACTGTCACTTATCCCTATTGCTGGCTCTTTATTACTGTTTCTTTCAGAGTAAAACAAGAGCAAAGTAAAATCTGTTTATTGCTATCCAGTGTGGAATAAGGTAAGATTGATAAGGATTCACTCTCAAGAAAAATTCTTCTCACTCAGGTCTCTTTCACTCAATATGTGTTACTTACCTGCCCCCATAGGTGTTTGTATGGAACCTGTAGCCTCTCATAAAATTCTAGAGCTGTAACAAACCAGCGCTTTAGACCAGGTAATCATCTTTTCTTCATTGTATGTGTGAGTTAAGACCCCTCAGAGACAGTGACATGTCCAAAATTTTAGTTAGAAACAAATTTGAGACTGAATCACATGTAGAGTGTTGTCTCTCTATTTTTCAGACTTCTAAAAATTTTATCATTTTTGTCTTAATTTTTAAATAATGGAAATTAGTGTCGATTCTCTTCAGAGTAAACAAACTCTCTAATACCTCTTCCCTCTACAAAATACATAGGTAATTCATGGCTTTTTAATGCATATTTTTAGCATTTTTCCAATAATGTCAAGAAGCTTTTTAGTTCAAGAAGCTTTAGTTTTGTAGCAATGCTCATAGTGAATTTTACAAGACCATTTGAAAATTGCTGTACTTTGCGTTGATGGTTTTCCTTTTTTTCAAGAATGGAGAACCTGGACAGAATTTGTCCTGAAGGCCATGCAACCTTGAAACCTGCATGTGGAGGTAGTTTTGGTGTTGTCGGTTGCAGACGTGGTTTAGCATATCAAGAAAAGACTGAATTGGCTCTTGACTACCTGTGAAACCAGAAGCTCCATGAATAATAGATGCATGTATGTGTCTGTAATTACTTTTAACTATTGATTTCAAGCTTCTCCAAAACATTACTGAATACAAATAACAAACGGCTGAATTAAACCATTTTTCAATACTTTTATGTTCTTTTTCTTCCCCTCTCCAGTTTCTGGAAAGGGAAACAGCCCAAAGGAGTTGGAAAGCAGATAACATGGATAATTCACAAATGACTCTGTCCTAAATAAGTGAGATAGAATTAAGATGTATAAAAACAAAAAGTTCTTTTGAGATTTGTGGTGTGATTAATTGAGTTAATTTAAAGATAGAACAAAGCAACATAGCTAGTAATTCCATTAAGAAAACAGCACTTTATATTTTCCCTCGGGAACATTACCTTTTGTCATTGGATTTGAAACAGTTTTATATAGGAGATTTTGGATTCATTATGAAACAATCCTAAGCATAAATAGTTTTGGTTTTTATTTCAAAGATTATTAGTATTATTTAGATTATAAGAATATACTCATTATTAAATAAGGAAAGTATCTAATTACAAGAAAAACTACCCTTAACCCCATCACACAGACTTAAAATATGAATGTATATTTAGAAGCTTTTGTTTGGTGAGTTAATACCACAGCTCATGTCTTCAGAACTGTCCACAACTGGAGTTTTAGATATTAAAAAAAAAAACTTAGTTGGATTTTAGGAATGGTCTAGTGCAATCCCATGATAATTGTTGGAAGGGACAAGGGACACCCTGAAAAAAAAAGTCCACATCTATGAAGGCTGAAGTCATGGCCTGTCGATCTTTAGTGACCAGACCAGCAGAGGGGATGAAGGCAGAGGACCTTGGTTCACCGTTAAGTGCTGTTCCTGAGAAAGAAGACATGAAACAGAAGAGCTGTGTGGTCAGAGGCCTGCCGACTACGCAGTAAAGGCAACCTTCCAAGAGAACTGTGGGATGAAACGGCATTGTTGCCATGGACCCAGCCACTCTCTTATGGAACCATCAAAAATCAAGGCAAGGACATACACAGAGAAGCCATTTCTCCATCAGCCAGAGAAGGAGTTGGAGGTAAATGTTTAAGAAGTTCAAATGACATAGTTCCAAGGGCCAAGTGGGGAAGACCCAATGGGAGAGCAGACCAGAGCAGAAATAAACAGTTTGGTTATGCTAATCACTTAAACTGATGCTTTTAATTCTGGTTCAGAAAACTCATTGGGTATCCATCTTATGAAGGAACTATCCTTGGCAGAAAATGTACCAAATAAAAAAGATACAATCCCCAGTATCTGATTCAGGAACAATTATGATAATGTGATAAATGCAATAACGATGTCAAACAATGTATGCTGGGGTTAACTCCAACAAAGATGGGGATCCAGGGTTAAAGAATGCTGATCAGAGAAGTCCTCAGGGCAAGAAATTGAGAGATAGATGGAGTTCTGCCAACCCAGAGAGACAGAGGCAGTCCAGAGAAAGCAATTGATGCAACATGCAGAGAAGACAGAGATGTTTTTGCCGTGATCATCTGCAAGTTTGTCAGGTAGCAATTGTTCTGAATCCACTGCCTTTTAAGATTAATTGAATGATGAATGTTTAAAATACTGTAAAAATCTCTGTAGAACAGGCTAATGGGAAAGGCTTATCTTGATCAGCTAGATTCTTGAAGATGTGGGCTTGTATTAAACATACCAAAGCGTTCGGACAAGAATGACTGTTGGATAATAAGAATTTTAGAAACTGACAATGAATGAATAGCTTACAAATGTGTGCTTTTAACATACTCTGTTCCTTTTCCCTTACAATCTTGATTATACTAAGAATTTGCTAAACTAACCTTCTTTCACTTGCATCTAAAGCAGAATAAATCCTGAATCAGAATAATAAATATTTACTGTACTATTTTGTGTTTTTTTAAAAAACTTTTTCTTTTTGGTTACTAAAAGAACAGTCTCCCCTTTAATGAATGGTTTACCTAGTAAATATTTTCTCATGGTTTAATTTGGTGACAGAAAGAACAAGAAGGCCTAAAGATAAATATCTTTAAAATCATACCTTCATTGCCAACTATATAACTTCATGTCAAGATCTAACATAATTAGAAAAAATAAATTCTCTGTGTTATGCCAACATAACCAATTCCATGACATTTGAATCATCACAAAGCTGAAATTGTTTCCTGATTTCTTTTATAGAAGACTTTTTAAAGTATACAGTATATGTTACTGTGTACTCAGTTTTATGGAATGTGGAGGCAGCGGGGTGATTTAATATTTTCTATCTGGGCTGTTTACTTTGCAGTCAAACATTCTTCAAAAACATTTGCATCTCTCCGCACATTTTCCATCCAAGGCTGTCAGTTCCTGTTTAGAAAGGTTAATGGAGATCTGGAGTCTCCAAGCCTCTGATACAGAAGCAGCTCTTGCTGTCCTTTGAATCTGCTGCCAGGTCTGATTCTACACGTAAATATTTGCCTGAGTGGGTTACATTTTCCTTTTCCACACAAGTAGGGGGAGTGAAGTTACCATAATGAAACTTATGAGAAACCTAACTTTGATTTCTGCATAACTTCTTTTGGCTAAATTCTTAGCTGTTGTCAAATTTGCAGACACCTTCATTACTGCTCTTCATTAAACTTTCAGCCTCCTTGGGAACTGCTGAGTGGACCAGCAGATAATGCAACATATTTTCGGAGGCCAGCCTGTTTTAATTAACTTGCCTGAATGTCACAGAGAGGGTTGGGTTGAGTGGGCCCCTCGCCATGACCCTTAACTCTTAAAGAGTGAGCATCTTCTTAGGAGACCCAGCTTGGAGCAACCTATTTGGGATGCTGACGTGTTTCTTTTTTTACCTCTTCAGAAAGCAGAGCCTGTTTTGGAATGTGGTGGAAATAACCCACCACAGAAGAAATCATCAGTGGGCCAAAGAACTTGCTGCTAATGTGGCTTTTTGCCATGGCCTCCTGACTGTGGAAGGAAGAAACTTTGTCTTTTTCCACCACTTCACTTCTCTTTCCAACCAGAGTTCACCCACCCAATTCAAACCCGAGGAAGGGAGCTGACCAAGCCAGCCCCTATAATCACTAGAATATAAAGTAAGCCACAGGGTAGTTTTAAATTTTCTAGTAGCTGCACTATTTTATTTTATTTAAAAAATAAATAAATAAACAGTAATAACTTTAACAGTATATTTTTTGGACTTCCCTGGTGATAACACTGGATGAGAATCTGCCTGCCAATGCAGGGGACATGGAAGACAATGCGTGGGATCCAGGAAGATCCCACATGCCACAGAGCAACAAAGTCTGTGTGCTACAACTACTGAACCCATCCTTTAGAGCCCGTGAGCCTCAAATACCGAAGCCCCCACACCTAGAGCTGTGCTCCGCAACAAGAGAAGCCACTGCAGTGAGGCGCCCTGGTGCTGCAACAGTGTAGCCCCTGCTTGCAGCAACTAGAGAAAGCCCATGCAAAGCAACACAGACCCAGAGCTGCCAAAAATAAAAATAAATACAGTTTTCAAAAATAGTATATTTTAACCTAACATAGTGTTCTTGCTTGGTGAATCCCAGGGACAGGGCAGCCTGGTGGGCTTCCGTCTATGGGGTCACACAGAGTTGGACACGACTGAAGTGACTTAGCAGCAGCAGCTATCATTTCTAATGCAATCATTAGAAAATTTATTAAAAAGATATTTTACTTTTTTAACTAAGTCTTCAAAATCGGTTATTTTATGCTCAGAGCATATTTCAATTCAGACATTAAGTTTCCATTGGAAAAAGATGTTCAGCTATTTAGATTTCATTAATAACTGGAAAGATAGATTCACAAGTTGTTCTGAACATACTCAAAAATGTTTTCAGATAACTGAACCAAGCGTCAGTTTTTAAAAATTAATTGAAATTAAAGTATTCCATTTCATTAGTGCACTAGCCCACATTTCAAGGGCTCAGTAGCGCATGTAACTGATGACGTCCATACTGACAGCACAGAACTATAGCCTTGCTGCTGAAAGTGTGGCCCCCACACTAGCATCATCTGGGATTTTCTTGGAAATGCAGAATCTCAGACCTCACCCCAGACTTACTGAATCAGAATCTACAGTTAGCCAGATTGCCCAGTGATTCATATGTAGAATATAGTTCAGGAAGCACTGATCTATTTAAGACACCAGGAAAACTGGTATTATTGCATCTATTTTATAGAGGTATACTGGGGCTCTTTTTATACCCTTTATACTTTTCATGGGGTTTTAGCAGTAAGAATACTGGAGTGGGTTGTTATTCCCTCCTCTAGTGGACCATGTTTTGTCAGAACTCTTCATTACAACCCGTCTGTCTTGGTGGCCCTGCACAGCATGGCTCATAGCTTCATTGAGTTATGCAAGCCCCTTAGCCAAAACAAGGCAGTGATCCATGAAGGGCCAGGGAGGCCTGACGTGCTGCAGTCCATGGGGTCGCCAAGAGTCAGACATGACTTAGCAACTGAACAACAACAACATATTGAGGCTCACAGAGGTTGCATAGTGTGTCTAAAGTCACAGAGCTCATAAGTGTAGGGGCTAAAATTCAGACTCAAAGCTTGCCCATGTTTAAGCCCACACTGTTTCTAATATTTATCGCTCCATGCATGAAACATGTTACTGATGGCATGAAAGGTAATTTTAAATGGTGCCCAGGAAGCATTCTAAAAAGCACTGAATACAAAGTTGAAGGTTTGACCCTTTTCTGTCCTCTTAAGTTTTCTGATATGGTCAAAGATAAAATCTCTGGTTGATGACAGTTTGTTTTCAATACCTAACGTTTGCTATAAGTGGGCCTCAGAACTTTGAGTAAAGGAGGTAGCTGGGTCTTCATAGCTTTGTTTCCTTCCATTGTATGTATTCTTACTTCTACCATCTATTTATGATGAATGATGCTGGCTTTCCATTTACAGCAATGATGCATAGACGCTTAAATACACTTATTTAGGTAGGAGAGTGGTTATAAGTGTGAATGTAGATGGGGCACAGCTCTGGCCACCTGGGGAAGGAGACATGAGAACGATGAGGTGTGGGAAACACTGGATGAAGGTACTTCCCCAGGAGGCATGCCAGCAGCAGTTCCTGTCCTAGAGAAGACTGGGAAGCATAAGAATGTTGTGTGTTTTTGTTGTGGGTGCCCCGTCAAAGCAGTTAACAAGAGTAAACTCTTCTTTGCACCTGTGATGGCTGTAATTTGTTGGTTGAAAACCCAGCATTTCCTACCTCCCAGCTGGAGGTCCTCCTCTTGACCTCCTCAACAAAACCTCCTCCTATTGACCTCTTCAACCCTACAGCAAAGCTATGGGCACCTCTAGTTGAATGCTTTTGTTCCTGGATTTGCATAGAGTGGGTGCCATGAAGAAGCAAAGGCAGTGGCTGCACTGATGGTCCATGGTGGCAGTGATTTCCATGGCAGGACCCAGCAGAGGCAGCAGGGATGTCTGGACTGGGCTCTGACCTGCTTCAGGAGCTCAGACTCCCTTAGCAACATCCCGGTTTTCTATGCAGATTGCTCTCCTGGTTTCCTACAGTATCTATGGGCTATGCAGCATCATTCCAAAACAGCCTCTTCCCTTTATGGTAACCAGACTTGGTTTCTGTCTTTTACAAATAAAAACCCTATTAGAATGAGATTATTTGATTGTCCATCAAACCCACTAGACAACCAAATCCCTTAAGAGTATAGTCTGTATTTGCTTGTTCACATGGCATATGGGTTGGGAAGATTCCCTGGAGTAAGGGAATGCCTGGAGAACCCCATGGACCAAGGACCCTGGCAGGCTACAATCCATGGGGTCGCAAAGAGTCAGACACAACTGGGCAACTAAGCACGCAATAGTTATTTGATGAACAAATGAGTGTTAAACGTATAGGAGATGCCAATAACCAATGTTGAAAAGTCATGCTTTTACTGTCTCACAACACATTAAGTGCATCCTATGACTTAAGAAAACGTATCTATGAAAATTAAACTTCAAAGATAATATCTAAATTGAAAGAACTCTTTACTTACAAAATGATTCACCCAAGATTCCTTCTCTGATTTTTTAAGTGTTGTTTTGTTTTCTAACTATAAACTATTAGAGGCGCTTAGAGCATAAAGGAAAAGTTTAATTTTTGTGCAGTGAATATGCAATTATTTCAAAATTAAAGGAAATAAACTATTTTGAAAAATAACATTTTTAGAACAGATGGCAACCTGACATGGCTCTACCATGAAGATCACACGTGTCTGATGTGTGTGAATCACAGAATTTTCAGAGAAGAGTATGTGGCATGCTAAATTGCAAAGCTGTGCATGCAGACATCATTAAGCTTCACCACAACCAAGGAGTTACTTAATTTGTGGCCTTGTTCCAGATGAAGAAACTGAGATGCAGCAAAGAAACTAATTCGCCTAACAAGCTCAAAGAGCTAATGAAAATCACACAGCTAAGGAGCTAGGATTTAAACTTCAGCCTCACTCTAGGCTTAAAGTTTTAAGCACCATGCTATCCTTGTCACCTAAGAGATTTGTGGCATGTACTTGTAATAAATATTTGTAATAAAGACCCTTGACTCCACTGTTAATGCGTGACAGCTGGTAGCTTTTCGGTCCCTCTTCTTTTTCTGCTAAACAGCTGGGAAAGCCTTTATGGAAGCTGGGACCTTCCTCTCTTGGTGCCAGCAAACAAGCTCACTCACTTAACTTCAACCTTACCTCCTAACCACACACACACAAAAGCCACTCACCCCTTCCTTCTCTCCAACCATCTTCAGACCTGTAGCCCTGCAACCTCATCTTCTATGACCCTGCTCCAACCAGGTGTGGTCTCATTGTAAGGCCTTTGCACTCATTGTTTCCTCTGTCTGGACACTCTTCCCACAGATAGCCACATGGCTGACTTCCTCACCTCCTGTGAGTCTTTGATGCCCTTATTACCTGTGACATCTTGAAGCTTCCAAATATGGCCATGAAAATATCTCATCCTGAGACTCTTCCAACAGCGTCACCTTTTCACTCTCTCGCTAACATATGGCCCTGAGGCCCCTTTCTGTTTGAACCTGGATGAAACTTTGTGTCTCTTTCAGTCCGTGGACAGAGAATCTGTGACTTGAGGCTAGGTCACAAAAAGCAATGCAATACCTTTCTCCAGAGACAGGAACTAAGGTTTCTTTTAGAAATTAGAACATAGGATAGGGAAAATCCAAGTGATCCTGCAAACATCTTATAGTACCAGGAAGTGTTTTAAAAAATTAAAGAATGAAGGCATGTCAAAGGAACACAAGGGTGAACTAAAGGACCCCCCCCCCACCAGTGCCCAAAGCTGGGTTAATTTGAGCAATAAAAGAATGTATTATTGTAGTAATTTTTAAAATATATTCATTTATTTATTTGGCTGCACTGGTTCTTAGTGGTGGCACACGGGATCTCCAGCCTTTGTTGAGGCATGTGGGCTCTTTAGCTGTGGCATATGCACACTTAACTGTGCCTTGTGGGGTCTTATTCCCTGACCAGGGATCAAACTTGGGCACCCTGCATTGGACATATGGGATGTTAGTCACTGGACCTGCAGGGATGTCTTGTAGTGTTATAATCCAAAGTATAAAATAAATATATGTGAGTCCACACTGATATAAGTAAGTGAGGAAGGAAAGACAGATATTCCAGAGAAAAGAATTCCAAATGATCCTTGCAGATACTACCTCACCAGGATGTAGAGTTTAGCCTCACCCTCCCTTTTGAGTGTGGGATAGACAGTGACTTGCTTCCTAAGAATAGAATATGGGGGGAGGGGGAAATAAAAACTTTGGTGAAACATGGCAAATATGACCTTATCAGGTGATAAAAGTTAATATAGCCAGTGAGATCACATGGATATTGTATACCTACACATGGGAAAGGCCCTTCCCCTTTGTGGTATTTTTTCCAAAAATCCATCCCCTCAGTCTAGTCATGAGAAAAGCATCAGATGAATCCAATTTGAGGGGTGTTCTACAAAGTAGCTGACTAGTACCCCTCAAAACCGTCATAGACCCAAGCAGACTAGGGAGACATGAAAATAAATGCAAAGTGGGATCCTAGATTGGGTCCTGGAACAGAAAAAAAAAAAAAAGAAGGACATTATTGAAAAAAATAGGGAAATCCTGATAAAGTCTAGAGTTTAGTGAATAGTTATGAGCCAACGTTAGTTTCTTAATTTTAACTTGGTAACGTTAGGGGACAGTGGGCCTGGGTGAGGCATGTACAGAAACTCTTCACTTTGTTTGCAGCTTTTCTGTAAATCTAAAGTAATTCCAAGATAGAGTTTGTTTGAAAATAAGGAGGTGATATAGGTTCATCCAGGCTTCCCTGGTGGCTCAGATGGTAAAGAATCTGCCTGCAATTGCAGGAGACCCAGATTCAGTCCCTGGGTTGGGAAGATCCCCTGGAGGAGGGAATGGCAACCCACTCCAGTATTCCAGCCTGGGAAATCCCATGGACAGAGGAGCCTGGCAGGGCTACAGCCCATGGGGTCACGAAGAGTCGGACATGCCTGAGCAACTAACACTTTAACACTATAGCTTCTTCCCCTCCTTCCCCCACCTCTCCCCTCACACACCCCACTTGCTGTTGATTCCAGATGTCAAGGGGTGAGAACGTCCAGTGTACCTGGGGGCACCTGATACATACATTCCAGCTGACAGTCCCAAAGACAGTTTCGAATGACAGCCAACATCAAGCACTGGACACACGTGTGAGGAAGCCTCTGAGATGACCCAGCCCCAACCTCCACTTGACTGCACCCATGGGAGAGGCCGTGCATGAGGATGCTTCACTGAGCTGTGTCAACCCTCAGAACCGTGAGAGAAAACGGTCATGATAAAGGGGTGGTTTATTACACAGATGACAACATTCTCTTTCCCAGGTTAATTATGCCCTGCTCTTTCTTGTACTCCATGTAGTAGGGGAGGCAGACTACGAAAACTGACCTTGTAGGTGCATTTCCAGGGGGAGAGGGGAGAACTGACTTCTGCTTCAAGCCTTCAGATCATGCCAAAGGTGGTTATTACCAGACAGCCTTGGCTTGGGAAAGTAATGAGTGGTTGAGCATCTATTAATCAAGTAGTAATCTGATTCCCATTCTTCTATTTTTGTGTGTACAGGGTCCTGAAGAATGAGCTCCGAGACAGTGTGTACGGAGCAGGTAGGATCCTAGCACATCTGGGTGATTGTATAATACACTAAAACTTCTCCCCCTTCAGAAGCATAGAAGGGAAAACATCTCCCTGAAGTCTCAGTATCAAGAATTGCTCTGAGTTTCAGAACAACTGATCTCCTTTTGCCTTTTGGACACCGAGAACCACGTGGAGTGATCTTTCATTGGCTGGGACCAATTTCTAAGCTGAGCTGGCAGGCCACTGCTGGCAGGAGGACTGGTGTAACATCTATACCCCCGACTTCTGGCGTCATTGCTATCTCCTATTGTACAGTGTTCCCACTTATCCTATGTGTTGTCTTATAAGTTTTCTATTCCTT
This sequence comes from Moschus berezovskii, assembly GCF_049115385.1. Classification (NCBI taxonomy): domain Eukaryota; kingdom Metazoa; phylum Chordata; class Mammalia; order Artiodactyla; family Moschidae; genus Moschus; species Moschus berezovskii. The sequence goes on along the minus strand of NC_142465.1, from coordinate 23,407,415 downwards.
CTGGAAAGAAGGTATAAATAAAATAAATACACAAATAATACGTTAAGTGCCTCTTCCGGAATAAATGCCCAAGATATGGATTTTCTTGGTCTTTGCCTAGTCCTGAGCTTCACTGAGAAGGTTAGATGTCTACAGCCCTGTCTGTGCTTCACACTGATGGGTTCTGATAAATAAACCTGTAAGCAGAACCTCCGTTGACCCTCCTTTTCCCTTTGTTGTCCATTTTGAATAAGAATTGGGCTCCAGCACAGTTTCAAGGTGTAGCGGCCCACTTTGGCCTGGGGCACAAGTCTGGGTACACTCCGACTGTGGGGACGAAGTATTGGCGTCTTTTGAAACGTGACTCAGCAGGTGCTGTGAGCAGACCCAGTTCAGTTCGTAGGAGTAATCACCTGGAGGCTTAAAAGAGAAATGTTTTGTTCACTGAATTGCTAGAGGGAGATCTGTAAATTTCTGTAACTCTTGAGACTTTGGTCTCTCCTAAAACAAATATATCAACAGCTTTACCAATCCCATAAGGTAAAAACTCTACATAGTGGAAAATTCTTGTAATTGTGTCAAGTCTCTTTATGAGAAAAAGAAGAAATCTTACTTGGGCTGTCAGAATAATATAAGACAGCTTGTGTTTTTTTTGCCTCGAGTTTGCGTGGGCAGGAAATTTATTCTTTGCTCAGTACATCTTTGAGCTGCACGCAGCTGTGTGAGATCCCAGCTCTTTACAAATTGCTAATAAAGAAGATAATGCCAACATTTGCACTCCACTCAGAAGTCAACCACTGAAGATTTAAATCTAGATTTCTGGATAGAAAATCTTAATCTTTTGAGTCATGTCACTATGCTTTTAAATTCATTTCTGAACACTGCAGTGAACTAAAATTAGAATTTGGAATAAGCTAGAAGCAACGAAACAATTTTCTCATTCATCTAACATGTACTTATTGAATATCTAATCTATGTATGTGCATTTAGAAATTTTTAAAAAGTGACGACATGGGTTTGTTCTCCAAGTACAAGGATTCTATTAAGTTTTGGCCAAAGAAGAAGAAACATTAATATTTGTTGAGCCCTTACTATGTGTCGGGGACTTGGCCTGGGCTGGTATAACTGTTATGACATAAATATTATGGATCCCATTTTACAAGTGAGGATACTGGAGCTATTTAACCAGGAAGTCACAAAGTGGGATTTTTAACCTCAGCATAATGGATTCCACAGCCTGCTATATCACACTGCCTCCTACAATATAAATTGTCATCTTGATTAGAAAATGTTCTTTTACTTTTTAAAAATGTGCTCATATTTTTAAATTCATTTAAAGTAGATTTAAGGCCTTCCCTGGTGGTCTGCCTTCCAATGCAAGGGACACGGTTTCCATCCCTGGCCCAGGAAGGTTCCACATGCCTCGGGGCAACCAGGCCTGCGTGGGGCCACTACTGAGCCTTCCGCCGGAACTATGGAAGTGCGCATGCGCTAGAGCCCACATACAGCAACGAAGACCCAGCACAGCCGGGACCCACCACACCTGGAGAGTAGCCCCCACTCACTGCAGCTAGAGAGAGCCCACACACAGCAACGAAGACCCAGCACAGCCAAAGATAAATGTCTAATCATTATCATTTTAAAATATGTAGATTTAAATCCACTGAAAGCACGAAGGAGAGATATGTGTGTATACATTCTGTGACATAAGCATTTAGTTTTAAGTTAATGTGATATTGGATGTGAGTATAAGAAGCAAAGTGAAGTGAACTGAAGCAGTCTCAAGGAGGTGTGTGGTCACCTTGGGTTCATCCCTGCTACCATCTCCCATCCCTCCCTCTTTCCAACCGTCCCATTAATTGAGCTCCTAATACAGTCTATCCTGGGGTAGGCATTGGAATGAAGAGATAAAAAGAAATGGACTTCATTCTCACATAATTTTCAGGTGAGTGAGTGAGTGAAGAGGATACATAAAGTAAGCAACTTAAATGTAATGTATTTCATTAAAAAAAAAATACAAGGGGCAATGGGGTCTAGGAAGCAGTTGTGCACTTGGACAAGTCAGAAAGTGAGTTGAGATTTTCCTTATAGGAAAGATAAGAGTTGAACGGAAGACATTCTGCTTGAATAACAAAGGGACAAGGTTGGATTAAACTGAATAGCTACCTTCATAATGACTCCCGTGCCAGCGAGCCACACTGGAAGATGAGCCTAGTGCTTCCCTTTCATGATCCCAGTCCATATCCAGAAGTCAGCTGGGAATAGCATCAATTGATGTCTCTTCCAGGTTCAAGGAAATCTTTACACTCTCCTCTTGGCGCCATTGTTGCTCAGTAGCTAAGTCATGTCTGACTCTCAGTCACCACGTGAACTGCAGCAGGCCAGGCTCCCCTGTCCACTATCTCCCAGAGTTTACTCGGATTCATGCCCACTGAGTCAGCGAGGCTATCTAACCATCTCAGCCTCTGTCACCCCCTTTCCCTCCTGCCCTCAATCCTTCCCAGCATCAGGGTCTTTTCCAGTGAGTCGGCTCTTCACATTAGGTGGCCAAAGTACTGGAGCTTTAGCTTCAGCATCGGTCCTTCCAGTGAATTTTCAGCGTTGATTTCCTTTGGGATTGACTGGTTTGATCTGCTTTCAGTCCTTGGAGCCCTATTCGTTTCTAAATGCAGGCAGGAACATATTTAGAAGTTAGAAAAACCCTCATCCTAGACTATCCCACGGTCCCCCCTGGTTCTCAGGGTCGCTTGCAGCACTGAATGGGGTAGTGGTGGGAGGACTTTGGAGAAGGACTTTGGAGCCGTGCGGTCAGTCTCAGAAGCCGTGCTTCGCAAGTGCAGCCTGAGGACGTCTGGCTCAGAATCTGCTGGGGATCCTCACTGAAAATGAGGTGTCCTAGCCCTTCCCTATTGGAGAAGGCAATGGCAAGCCACTCCAGTACTATTGCCTAGAAAATCCCATGGATGGAGGAGCCTGGTAGGCTGCAGTCCGTGGGGTCGCTAAGGGTCGGACACGACTGAGCGACTTCACTTTCACTTTTCACTTTCCACTTTCACACATTGGAGAAGGAAATGGCAACCCACTCCAGTGTTCTTGCCTGGAGAATCCCAGGGACGGGGGAGCCTGGTGGGCTTCCGTCTATGGGGTCACACAGAGTCGGACACGACTGAAGTGACGCAGCAGCAGCAGCAGCAGCCCTTCCCTATGGCTCTGAGCCAGAATCTTTGAGCGTGGGACAGAGGAATCCTCGTTTAAACAAAATCTAAAGTTGAATCTGCTGCTGTAAAGCCATCCTTGGGAATTCCCTGGTTTTCCAGTGGTTAGGATTTGGTCCTTTCACTGTCAGGAGCAGCAGTTTGACCCCTAGTCAGGGAATTAAGATCCTGGAAGTTGTGCAGCATGGCCAAAAAGGTGGCGGCATAAAAAGCTTCCCCAGAACTGGCATAAAAAGGTATTGGAACTGCTCATTGCCACCACGTAAAACTGCTTGTTAACCTCTCCCTAACCCCCACCACCAAAAGAATAAAGGAACTCATTATGTGCAAGCGTTGTATTAGGTGCTGGTGGAGGATAAATAGAGTCATGTGGGAGGGCCGCCTCTCCAGGAGCTTGTGTCAGGAAGGAGGTCCAGGACAGAGCTGGGCGGGCAGGAGATCTACAGGGCAGCGCTTATGGATGGCGGAGGGATGGGGCCACAGGCACCGTGAGCCTTGGCCCGTGGTGCAGCTCTGAGGCCGTCCTGGCTGGCCCGGAGGAGAGCTCCAGTGCATGACTTGCTGAAGGGGAGTCCCAAGTTAAGCAGAAGTGGCCAGGCCCTAGTTCCCCCACCGTGCTCAGCCGCTGGCCACAGCTATGCTGAGAGAGTGTGTCCTTGCCTCAAATGTTGCACCAAACCCCAAAGTTGTTGCATCTGGAAGCTGTCACCTGACTCCACCCCTCATGAAGTTCCCTCTTGCGGGGAGCGCTGAGAGGCATGCTTCCACGGCTGCCCCAGAACTTGGTCTCTAAACGGAGAGTTAAAGTTCTCATCCTAATCAATGCAACATCAGGAAGAAGGATGTGGCAATCATGAAGACCCAGGCACATGTCTCTGGAGCCATGTGGGCCAAGATTGGAATCTCAGCTGTCACTTAACATGGGACCTCAGGTAGGTGACCTGGCTGGCCAAGACAGTCCTCAGTGGTCAGGGCAGGGTCATTCTAAGAGGGTGTTTGGGGCTGGCTAATGAGAGTTCAGGGCTTCCCTGGTGGCTCAGTGGTAAAGAATCTGCCTGTCTATTCAGGGGACATGGATTCGATCCCTGAGGTAGGGAAGATTCCCTAGAGGGGAAATGACAACTCACTCCAATATTCTTGCCTGGGAAATCCCATGAACAGAGGAGCCTGGCAGGCTACAGTCCATGGTGTCGCAAAAGAGTTGGACACGACTGAACAGCAACAAAGAGAGTTCAAGTAGTCCCTAACTTACGATGATTTGACTCGTGATTTTTCAGCTTTTATAATGGTGTGAAAGCAATACACATCCAGTAGAAACTGTACCTTGAATTTCAAATTTTGATCTTTCCCCGGGCTGTTAGTACGATACTCTTTTATGATGCTGTGCAGTGGCAGTGAGCTCAGCTTCCAGGGAGCCCCGCAATCATAAGTGACCAATACACTGACAACCATTCTTTCAATACACTATTCAATAAATTCCCTAAGATATTCAATACTTTATTATAAAATAGATTTGTATTAGACGATCTTGCCCAACTGTAACCCTACAGTTTTTTATTTTTTAAGCTAGGTAAAGCTAAACTCTGATGTTCGGTATGTTTAGGGTATAAAATGTGCTTTTGCTTACAGTATTTTGAACTTCTGATGGGTTTATTAGGATATAACCGCATCATAAGTCAAGGAATATCTGTATAGACAATATTATATCTAATCATATATACATACACCCACCCACACACTCATACATACACCACAATCTGCCTCTTCCTTTGCATGCAAGTTTTATTTCCTAACAAAGAAGAGAAACCAGAAAACAGGAAAGACAAGCAGTCAAGTAATGGCACAGTGTCTGTTGTTGAGCTGGTCCAGATTGGATTTTTATCCCTTTTGTGGTTGGCACAGGTTTGTGTGGTTGGGTTTGTATAGATGGATAGATTCAGTCATAGTATGTACAGAAAATGATAGTATCTATAGGCCACACGGTGGGGGGCGGGGATTAAAAAGACTGCTCAAGGTTAGACGGAGGTGTTTGAGATCTGTCACTCCAGTCCCACCAGGCTGCCCCAGGGGCCACGGGGACCAATATCCCCAGTAACTTCTGTGGTTCATCAGTGCCGCCAGGCACACTATTAGGAAGCCCTGCTTCTCGTTAGGAGATTTGACAAGCTACTTATTGGCCATGCAAAGAACTGCTAAAGGTATGAATTGACACAGAGGGCAAGGAAACATTCTCCCTGTCTCTTCATGAAACTCAGAGATGTCTGGGCATCCCAAGGACCAGAACATTCGGTAGCATCTGGAGCTGAGATCTTGAATGTAGATACTGTTTCACAGTGACATCTGCACGTGAAGAAAAAGAACAGACTGTGTGATGACTGAGGCTGACAGCCTGGTTTATAAGGAACTAGGAGTGAGGTACTGTGATTTAGAAGGAACGCATATTTGGTCATTCAGACGACTAAAGTATATTTCTCGTGTATATTTGGTCTTTGTCCCAGGTTCCTGGCTCACAGCTCTAAAACCCTTGGGATTTCCTGGGTAATGAGAGTTATGGGAGTCATAATATTTGGTCTTTTGTCCTCAGTTCTGGAAATAGCTTCAGGACCGTAAAGGTGGAATAGATGCCTTTTTATTTATAACAAGCCCCTTTCCACCACAACTGCATTTATGTTAATGAGGTGAATTTTGTAAGCACTAAACGTGGAGGCTGACTGCCAAGGGAATCAAGCATGACTGGAGTGTTGGCACTTTTAGTCCCACCCCCCAACCTCCGGGGAGCATGGGAGCTGGAGATTGCGTTCAGTCATCAATAGCTAATGATGTAATTTATCATGCCAGTGTAATGAAGCCTCCCTAAAACCCAGAAGAGTGGGGTTTGGAGAGCTTCTAGGCTGGCGAACACATGGAGATATGGGGAGAGCATTGCCCTTGGAGAGGACACTGTAGCTTCACGCGTTTTCCTCATGTCTTGCCCTAGGCATCTCTTACATCTGGCTGGTCCTGAGTTGTGTCCTTTGTAATAAATTGGTTATCTGGTGAATAAATGGGTTTCCTGAGTTTTGTGGGCCACTCCTTCAAATTAATCAAACCCAAGGAGGGAGTCCTGGGAACCTCTGATTCATACTCCATCAATCAGAGGTACAAGTAACAGTCTGGGTTTGCCACTGGCATCTGAAATAGAGCATGGTCTCGTGGGACTGTCCTTTACCTATGGAGACTGATGCGGTCTCAGAGTGGATAGAGTCCGAATTGAGCTGAATGGCAGGACACCCAGCTGGTGCTGGAGAATGTTTGTTGGTGTTATGAGGGAATCCCTCTCCCATCAGGAACTAGTGACCAGAGCCCCTTTAATGAGGCACCCTTTGGGGGACACAAGAAAAAATTTGGGGATACTTGAAGCTGTTAGAGGAAACTTTTAACCAAAGAGAGAGCTGAGTCACAAGAACTACTTCTCAGGGAGTTGGAAGTTTTAAACGAGAAAAGCCACATGAAGCCTGGCGCACACTGAGTGCTCCGTAAGTGGAAAGAGGGGCACATGTATCAGGTTTTCTATTAAATATCTGTGAACAGAAAATAACTGCAACATATTTAAACCAACAAAGGATTGTGTGCGTGCATGCATGTGTGTGTGTGTGTGTGTGTGCACGCACACACACGCACAGAATCTGGGATGTGGTGGTATGGTGTTTATTGTAAAAAAATAGTTATCTCGTGGGGCCTGAGGACTAGAACCTACCTGGCCCTCGAGAGGGACTGGAACCTAAAACTGCAAAACCATTCAGAACTCATGCAATTTCAATGAGTGAATATCTCTATGGACCAATTTACTCAGCTTGTCAGTCCACTTGGTGGGTGGAAATGGCAGAGCACAACCCCTGCAATTCCCCTCCTCTTCAGTCCAGACGGAGAACTCCTTAAGGCATTCTTCTCAGAAGAATATCTGACTGGCCTAATTTGGGTGAGGTGTCCAAACGTTCTTTGAACTATGGCCTGGAGCGTGGAAACCCGTTGTGTGAACATAGATCCTTGGCACCCCACCTGGGGTCAGGGTGAGCAGATACCCTGCACGCCTCTACCTCAGGACTGATGGACATCTCAGTGAGGAAGAGAGGGTGCACTCATCTTAGGACAGCTTGAGAAAAGTGTAAGAAAAAGACAACTAACAGGGTGAGCAGGCTGTAGGGAGGAGAAACAAGATGGCACTCAAGCTGGGCTGTCCCCACCCCTGGACCCAACCAGAAAAGAAGGACTGGCTATCAGAACCCAAGGGGAAGTGTGCAATTCTTTATGGGATGCAGCAGCATGAGATGACCCTGCAAGGATGGAGCCTGGAAAATAGGTTCCCTTGCATCACTCACCTCCTTCCCTCAGATCACTCGCAAGTCACTCCGTGGCTGAACCAGGAGGTAAGGGAGATGCTTGTCCTATGGCCTCCACAGGCCTGCCCACCGGGAAGGAGAGCAGGAGGAGAAGGTAGAGATGTGTCTGGAGGGCAGAGGGACATCCTAGGCCCTGATCCTTTTCATATTATTTACTAACAGCAAAGGAAATCACTCCTCTACCTAATATTCAGTGGCTCTCTTTAGGAAGCAAACCAGCAAGCTTACAGCTTCAGACCTATCATGGGACCCAAATACCATAATCCCCATTTCAATCAAAATAGGCTATTAACCATTCTCTGTGTGTGTGCGTGTTAGTTGCTCAGTCATGTCCAACTCTGCAACCCCATGGACTGTAGCCCGCTAGGGTCCTCTGTCCATGGAATTCTCCAGGCAAGAATACTGGAGTGGATTGCCATTTCTTTCTCCTGGGGATCTTCCTGACCCAGGGATTGAACCCAGGTTTCCTGTATTGCAGGCAGATTCTTTATCATCTGAGCCACCAGGGAAGCCCTTTAACCATTCTACTTATTCCAAACTCCCACTGCTTGCCCTCCACCGCATCCCACGTACCCAAGAAAAAATTCAAACCCCACCTACTTCCTAAGGTATCCCATTGAAGAATCCCATCTCTGATTTTTCTAAACTCAGTGAGATTTCATGCTAACTCGTTTCCTACTTTGTGTTATAACTTTTGCCCAGCCTATGCTGTCTCATTTCCCTATATATATGAAAACATGCAGAAAGCATCACCCATAAAAGAAACTCAGGAATGTTCGCTAAGTTGTTGAAGAAGGTTTGAAGAGTTTGGCAAATCTCATTTCTTCTGGGACGATGTTTCCTCTTTTAAGATTGCATAATAGATTCTTGAAGCTTGAAACTTGGAAATGCACAGTTCAACAAGTTAGAACATTTGTGAAAGGATTTATGTCTATCTCACAACACTGGCACAGCTCTATTGCCCTTAGGTTACTTTTGAAGAACTTTGATTTATTTTGACTGTATCTGAGAAAGGATTGAGATTAACTAACACAGGAGTGATTAACTCTCCTATCATACGATATCTCTTATACACTCTCCTTCTCTTACACAGCAATAAGAGATGGGCTTTAGATTATTAAAACCCATGTGGACTGTATCTTGACATGGTATTGACTTCAAATCAAGTCACATGAGATAAAGCTGAAGGTGAGACTGAAAATATACATACAATATTCTGTTTCATACCTTTTAACTTTATTCCAAGAATTCATTTAGGATCTGGAAAACCACCCAGTTACCCAAGTGGCCACGTTAGAAAGAAATTCACCCTTTTGAGTCTCATGTTCTCAAGTTCACCCTCAAAACTCATCTTTTTATTTAGAGACTTTTTCCTGCACGTGAAATTACTATTCAAGGGCATGCTGTTAAAACGGGGGTCATTAGCCTTTCTTATTTTCCAACCTACCATCTTTCCATCCTGTTGCTTCTACTTTGCACTTGGTGTCACTGATCCTCTCTACTCTTTTCTGTGTCCACATTGAGTGAAACGCCACGCCACGTCTCTCCTGCCTGCTTACAAAGCATTGAATTTTCCCGAACCGGGGGCTCTTTCGCAAAGCTGTGAGTACTTAATAAAGAAATCACAAGTAAATCAAGTAGGAGTTCAATGACAAGAATGATAATACCTGGAAAGGTTTGTGAGAAGGATCCAATAAGGTATCGCAGGCAAAGCAGCAGCCCCTAGAGGCTCATGATAAATACAAAATACAAAATAAACATTGAGTCTACAGTTCTCTTCCTCATGAGAAAATGGCCTCCCTTTCCAAGATTATTCATCTTTGGGGGCCAGACAAAAAGCTGGGGTGGCTGCAATAAGCGCTGAACCCACCCAACACGTCCTATCTGTGCTTCTGGGCAACACTTGCATGGTTGATGAAAAACCAAGTTTGGAAAAGAACACGGCTTGGCTCAGTGAGCTGTTCCTTTGTACAGTGTTCACCTCATGCATAGCCAGCCACACAAAAACACCTAGGTAGGTGTTTCTCACTGACAGATTCCCTCTCTCTCTCGGGTTTCTGAGTTCTTAAACTTTTAAGATCAAACTTCAGCTACAGTCCTACACTCTGCCACTTGGAAGGTAAACAGTGCTATCATGTCAAAAAGAGAGAAAGTTTAGCTGGGGAACTACCCCTCCGGCCTCGGTAACTAGTCTTCCTGGAAAATTACCGGACTATGACAGAAAAGCCCAACACGGAATTCCTAGCCAGCAAGACAGTTTTCTTCTTCTCTTTGAATTCTCTAGTTTCCTTCAAGTATACCACTGATTTTATCTTCCCTCTTCCCAAGCCCTAAACTCCTGCAGTGAATGGCGATAATAACAATAAATGCACCAATTACACCGTGGCCAGCTCTTGGCATATGCTGTCCCATTCAGTTCTCATATTAACTCTGTGATGTAGGTATGAACATTATTTCTGTTTTACAGGTGAGCTGCTGAGGTTTGGGAAGTTAATTGCCCGAAGTCAAATTGCTGTTACGTGTTGAAGCCAGAAGTTAAACTCATTTCTGAATGCAAAGTCAGTGCTTTTAATCTCTGTGCCTGACAGGACCTTCTGCATCCTAACCTTCCTTCTCACCTGGCTGGTTTTGATGGCGTTTGGGCTATATTCACTTAAGTAACTTGCTTTTGTCTGTTAGTCTATGACTATATACATATCTGTTTTTAATTTTTTTTTTTTTTTTTGCCACATGGCTTGCAGGGTTTTAGTTCCCTAACCAGGGATTGAACCAGGGCCCATGGCAGTGAAAGCACTGAGTTCCCTATGATTTTATTTAATGCAGTTTAAAGCTCTACTCAACTCTGGTTCCGATACAAAGAATTTTGCCCTTAATTTTCTCACAACTTAACTGTCTTTACCCAAATGAAGTGTGCATCTATTTGGATAATAAATTCTGGTTTTTCTTCCTTCTCCACACAAAATTAGTGAACACATTAGTAAAGCCCTGGACACAAGGCATTAGTCTTGTGGTTCTATTAACTGCTGGGCCCCTGAAAAGAACACCAAATTAACCTATTGCTCAAGCAAAGCCGAACTTGCTGCTCACTGCAGTGAAGGAGAGCCCGGTATTGGCATCGTCTTAGGGTGTCTCCGAGCGGAACTTCAAGGATGGGCGTTTATAAAGTGAAAGTGAGATTTCCAGTGTGGGAACTTGCTTGTGGCTGGACCAAGTTTGTGACACACAATTTAAGACTGGTGAATTCAGCAAGGTGTAGGTTTTGAAATGACTCTTGATAAGTAAACAGCTGTTTGATAAGCAATCTGGTTTTCCCAGTTTAGCAGTCTAACCTTCAGATGAATGCATTTTCAGGATGTTCTTGAGATAAATATTTTACAAGCTCTGTCTTCTTGGGCAAGAACTTCCCAGTGTAGAAAGTTATGTTAATGGAGTCCTATTTTGTATAGTTGTCAGTGTTCTTGCCTGGAGAATCCCAGGGACGGGGGACCCTGGTAGGCTGCCGTCTATGGGGTCGCACAGAGTCGGACGCGACTGAAGCGACTTAGCAGCAGCAGCAGCAAGAAGATTTTCTCAGTTCTTTATGTCTCTTATCTGTAAATGGAGATGATTCTAGCACTTACCTCATAGAGTTATTATGAGGTTTAATGAGTTAATGGAGGTTAAGCACTTAGAAAAAGTACCTGGCACACAGAAGGTGTTATGTATGTACTTATCATCATCTTTACAACCTAGTACACTTTAATTAGTCTTGCCCGTGCCAGATTGAGGAGGACTTTCAATCTAAATGGATTTTTAAGGATGTTTTTTCCGATAAAATCAGATTGATAGCAACGATAGTTATCTGATAGCCCCACATTACTTTGCTTTTTAAGCCATTCTGAATCAACAAAATTCATTACATTTGCATATATTGCCCTGACTTTTACCTTTCCTGAATTCTAGATGTGTGTTTGCTGTCAGAGATGAAATTCCATTTCCCAAAGTGGAACTCCTCATCTTTAAATGAGTTCTTCCGGCACCCAACTTGGCATTACTAGAGTCACTCAAACGTAGGAGTGAAGACAAATGCAGGTTCTGATTTCCATCCCATCCTCCCATAGGCGCTTGTCAAAGGTCTCAGTCATTAAGCAAATATTAGGTGACTACCTTGTATGTTCCAGGTGCTCTGATGATGTAGGGAATAAAATGGAAAGCAAAACAGATGTGCAACTTCCCCTCACAAAGCATACAGTCCGTGGTAGCGATGGACAGCAATCCAGTGTAAAGTTACAGTTGCCACAGATGACAGATTCATAGGCATGTCAAGAGAACTGAGCTGCTTGCATACACATCACTGTAACCTGGGACTCAGAACTAAAGCCACCTGCATCAACACGACTGCATGGTTTATTCCAATAATTCCTGCCCAGGGAGCTAAGGCTATACAGCGGTAAATATCTTTATTGTTTGCTTTAGGAACTTCCTAAAAAAATCAGTTTATCTGAACTTCAGCTGCTCAAACAGTCAATTCCTCAGGATAACAGAACTCTTCACTGTATAACTCCTTGCTTCAAGACCCCCAGCTCACTCTCGATTCACTACTTCTAAATGATTAAATAAAGAACTTTGCCTGATCTCAACTGGATCCCCTTAAAACCACTGGAGTCAAGACCTCAAAACTCTATCATATATCAGCTCCTGACTTCCCCTTTCTGAGACATTTCTAAGTTTTACTTGAGTGACAGGTTATGCTGGTGGCTTTTTGGAGAGTCTATACTCAATAAATCATGACAAACTGATAGAGGCTATGAAATCAACACACAGGGACAAGAGTGGGTAGCAAGAGACCTTGTCTAGAACGAGAGTGGGGAAGGAGAGCTCAGAAAGCTCTAGAGTAAATGATGTTGGAGCTGAAAATTCAGCACCGAGGCGGAATTAACTAGATAAAGAAGGAAGGAGGACCTCTCTCGCCTCTGCGCTTCCAAGATGACCAAGAAAAGAGTAACGACCAAAAACAAGAATAATGGTCAGACCAACAAGGGCCTCAGCCACGTGCAGCCTATTTGCTGCACCAACTGTGCCTGATGCCTGCCCGAGGATAGTATATTAAGAAGGTCTTTATTTAGAACATCGTAGAGCTCACAGCCATCAGGGACATTTTTGAAGCAAGTGTCTTTGACGCCCATGTGTTTCCTAAGCTTCCATTACTGCATGCATTGTGCCACGCATAGTAAGGTCGTCAGGAATCTCTCTCGGAAGCCCCAAAGGACTGAATACCTCTACCGCTATTTAGACGTCCAGGAGCTACCCCATGTCCTCCTCCAAAGCCCAAGTAAGCATCCAAGTCCTTAAAGACTAAAGAAATATTGGGTTCTCCGAAATGACAATAAAATGGAAATTATACTTAAAAAAAAAACAAAGCGAAGGAGGGAGAGTGTTCCAGGCAAAGGCCTTGAATTGGGAGAGGACTGTAGTTTTCTAGAATGGGAAGAAGTCTACAGGGGCTGGAGCAGCAAGAAGGATGGGAGGAAGTGGAGGATAGGAGGAAATGCCCAAGGATGCGCAGAACCAGCCAGGTCATAAGGACCTCACACTAGGTACTGAAGATTGGAGCTCTTATTCCTGAAAGTAAAGGGGCACAACTGAAGACCTTCCAGCAGAAGAGTGATAGGATCTGATTTGACACTTTAAAAAGTTCACTCTGGCTGTTGAGTGGATGGAGTGATTGTAGAGAAGCAAAAGTTGATGGGAGATAGTTAAGAGCTGCTGTTGAACTCAAAAAAAAACACAAAAAACAAAGATGGATTTGTCACCTGTATTGTAATCCAAGTCCATCCTACACTCCCAGTTTAGGATGTTTTTCACCACAGCCTCCTACCTAGCCTAACTTAGACCATTCTCCTTTTTTGGCTGAACCACGCTGGCATGTGAGATCTTAGCTTCCTGACTAGGTATTGAACCTGTGCCCCCTGCATTGGAAGACAGAGTCTTATACACTGGACTGCCAGAGAAGTTCCTAATCTAGACCATTCTAAATCAACTCTAGGACCGAACTAGTTCTCTGATTTCGGTATCCTGTTCTATAAAATGGGAGAGATAATAACATATATACTTCTCGTTTAACTCAGCAAATACTTTTGAGCAACTGTCATATGTCCAGCATGTGCTAAGTCCCAGAAATTTACTCATGAGCAAAAGCAAGACAAGACAAACATATCCTGACATGCAAAGCCATCAGATCAAGTGAAACAAAGCATATCAAAGCTCTTTGAAAACTGTGACACTTTAGGTATCATATGTATTTTTTATTTGCTATTTTGACACCTGAGGTTTGACAGAAAACAGCAAACTTCTGTAAAGCGATCATCCTTCAATAAAAAGTAAATGAATTAAAAAAAATTAAAAAACCTTTCTGGCTGGAGAGAGACTGTTCCTCCCCAGGCTAGCAAACTTAAGAGATAGCCAAGGGCTTCCCAGGTGACTCAAGTGGTAAAGAACCACTGCAGGCTGCAGTCCATGGGATCACAAAGAGTCAGACACAACTTAGTGACTGAGCAGCTTCAAGAATCTGTCTGGGAGCACACCTTTGATATACCAACAAACCAATTAAAGCTGTCCTCTATCGGGCCTCACACCCCAGCAGACAATATCCTTCTGCCTTAATCATCCTAGGCCAGGTGTCAGGTGACTAGGACTTCTCTGGTGGTTCAGATGGTAAAGAATCAGCCTGCAATGCAGGAGATGAGGGTTAAACCACTGGGATGGGAAGATAAGGAAATGGCCACCCACTCCTGTATTCTTGCCTGGAGAATTCCCATGGAGCCTGGAGGGCTACAGTCCTTGGGGTCGCAGAGAGTTGGACATGACTGAGCGACTGACACTATACTTTAGAGTCCACAGAAACGAGACTGTTTACCCTGGGATGCCTTGACTTTCCCCTAGAAACTGCAAAAAATTTCTAGCCTCAGCTTTCCTCCTTTTTCCTGTCTTCTACTTGAAGATAAAACCCAAATTCTGGTGCTTTTCCTATGACCCTGTATGGCAACAGTGACTCTCCAGTCTAGACCCATGAGTATAATAAACTTGGTTTTCTTATGCTCTCCTGTGTCTCCTCCTGTGGCTGCCCTTGACTGACAATCATGTAAAAGCACACAGAAGACTGCATCAACACTTTTGATTGCAAGTAACTAAAACACAAATCAAGCAGCATGAAGAAAAAGGAACTTTTTAAACTCACTAGGGGACAGTCTGGGAGTATCCTAGACTGATGCATATTTGTATCTATGACATCAAAGAATGACCTGAGGGAGACATATCTTTCTCCATCACTCAGGCTGTTTCCACATTGTGGACCAAACGGCCATCAGCAGTGGCCATTTCTCAACAGAAAGATTCCATCTCTCATGAGAGCCCTAAGAGGAAAGTCCAGGGCAGAAATCTGATTGGTCTGGCTTAGATCATGTGCCTGCCCATGGTGTCAGTCTTGAGGTAGCATTCTCTCTGGGCCTGATTCACGTACACAGTCCTGGTGGAAGTAATTGGGTGAGTCAGTTCTCCTGAGCAATGTTTCTAAGGGTTGGTGTGAGGGAAGACTGGTTCCCTAGTGGGAGGTTTCTGGGCAAAGAACAACCACACCAACAAGTCCACAAGCAAGATGTTGCAGACAAACACTAGGCTTTATAATTAGGATCTGCGTATCTGATGTCTGATAACCTTTACGAGCCTCAACATAAATAGTAGAGAGGAAGGAAGGAAAAGAAGAGAAAGAGCAAAGTGGAATAATAATAGCTAGAGGATGACATTATGATAGCCAGGCTGATGACTTTCCAGATAAAAGAGACCGGGAGATGTTTTTAGTCTGAGGAAGTTGGACTGAAAAACACTGGAGAGAAAGGGGAAAAATCAGTGGGAAAAAGGTCAAGGAGGAGAAAAAAATAGAGAATATAACGAGAGGATTTTAGTTTGGAGGAGGGATATCTCAGCTTTTGACACAGGAAAGAAAGAGATTTTGATGGGTATGGATGTACCATACTTAAAAATCATTCATTTTTTTTAAAGAAAATTTACTGCTTGAATCATCTCTTATATAGGAATTCTCTTAACATTTTTTCCATAATTTACTTGAAGCAATTTTTAGTGTTACATGAAATAATGGTGCTTCTTATAATCAATAGTCACTTAGATTTGATGAAATTTGGTGGTAATTGTATCAGTAATTGACCATCCCCATGCTCTTTGTATTCAGAGCAGATGAAGTAAGAGATGCAGAGAGGTCGTTTGCCAGCAGGGATGGGGTTGAAATTTAGATAAGGTCAGTACAGCCCTGGCTCTGAATTGACTCTTGGTTCCACCAGTTGCTTCGAGTCAGGGCTGAATAGATCTCATCTATATTTCAACCCTTCCGAGTGTCTCCGACGGGTTCAGAGTTTGATTCTAAACGTGATTTCACCCCTCCCACTGTCTGGTTGGGGCCTCTCCTTTACCCTTGAATATGGAGTATCTTTTTTTGGTGGGATTCAACATTCTCCTGTCAATGGTTGCTCAGCAGCGAGTTGCAATTTTGAAGTTCTCGCAGAAGATAAGCACACGTCCTTCTACTCCATCATCTCAAATTGGCAGACGACCTCTCTGTATCTGTTACTTCATCTGCTCAGAATATGAAGAGCATGGGGACGGTCAAACAATTACTGATACATTTACCCACCAAATTTCATCACATCTAAGTGATTACTGATTATCAGAAGCACCGTTATTTCATATAACACTAAAAATGCTTCAATTATGGACAAAAATGTTGACAGTTCCTATATAAAAAATTCAAGAAGTAAACTGTCTTTAAAAAAATGACTCTTGGCTCCACCAGTTACTGTGCTTCCCTGGTGGCTCAGATGGTAAAGAATCTGCCTGTAATGCAGGAGACCCAGGTTCAGTCCCTGGGTTAGGAAGATCCACTGGAGAAGGAAATGGCTACCTACTCCTGTATTCGTGCCTGAAGAATTTCATGGACAGAGGAGCCTAGCAGGTTACAGGCCGTGGGATTGCAGAGTCAGACACGACTGAGTGACTAACCCTTTCACCTTCACTCTCCACCAGTTACCAGTGAGATTCCCCACTATGCTTCAATTTTCTCATCTATAAAATAGAAGGACCTAAATATGAAAGTTATGACCAATCTAGATAGCATATTAAAAAGCAGAGACGTTACTTTGCCAACAAAGGTCCATCTAGTCAAGGCTATGCTTTTTCCAGTAGTCATGTATGGATGTAAGAGTTGGACTGTGAAGAAAGCTGATCGCTGAAGAAGTGATGCTGTCGAACTGTGGTGCTGGAGAAGACTCTTGAGTGTCCCTTGGACTGCAAGGAGATCCAACCAGTCCATCTTAGAGGAGATCAGTCCTGCGTGTTCATTGGAAGGACTAATGCTGAAGCTGAAACTCCAATTCTTTGGCCACCTGATATGAAGAGCTGACTCATTTGAAAAGACCCTGATGCTGGGAAAGATTGAAGGCAGGATGAGAAGGGGGATGACAGAGGGTGAGATGGTTGGATGGCATCACTGACTCAATGGACATGAGTTTGAGTGAACTCCGGGAGTTGGTGATGGACAGGGAGGCCTGGCATGCTGCAGTTCATGGGGTCGCAAAGAGTTGGACACAACTGAGCAACTGAACTGAACTGAACCTATATATTTGGAGACCAAATGAATTAAATGTGTGGGAAAAAATTTAACATGTTGCTTGCACCATAGAGGCTTCGAGTAAAAGTTTGTTGCTGTGTTTTTAATTTTATCTTTGGTTTGGAAGATGTGTGCAAGTTTGGAAGGGCTGTGTTTCATTGCTGTGTTTTAATTTTATTTTTGGTTTTGGAGATGTGTGCATGTTTGGAAGGGCTGCCATGGCAAGTGGGAGTGAAACTGCACACCTCAGATGGGACTCGAATCTTCCAACTGAAGCTGCATGACTCATCTCTGGACTTAATGAAACTCAAGTTCTTTATGTAGAGAAGGCATTCAGTGAGAGGCAAAGTGCTAGGTAAGAAGTAGGTTTATTTATATCCTTTGTAAAGAGGTTGCAGGAAATGGGGCTTGAGAGGATGGTCATGTCCCAGGTCTCACGAAGTTCCTTGGCTTCTTGCAGGAAAGAATTCAAGAATGAGCCATAGCAAAGTGAAAACAGAGATGCACACTCCATAGGCAGAACACAGGTCCATTTCAAAAGGCAAGAGCAACCCCCCTAGTGTGGGGGTGGTTAATTTTTACAAGCTGGGTTCTTTCCTAGGCTAATGAGTGGGAGAAATGTTCCAGCTATTTGGGGGAAGGGGTAAGAATTTGCAGGAATTGGATCACAACCTACTTTTTGGCCTTTTCGTGTTGGCCTTGGGACTTTCATGGCATCTGTAAGTGTGTCAGTTAGCACGCTGGTGTGTTACAGTGAGCATATAACGAGACTCAGGGTCTACTGGAAGTCAAATCTTCTGCCATCTTGGGCCTAGTAGATTCTAAGCAGTTTATGCTGTATCCTCAGTAGCCCTGTCTGTCTTTTTATGGTTGTTCCCTGCCCACTTCCTTCCTGTCTCAGGAGAAAGTGCTAAGAACAAGAGGAGCAGTGCTGAGAACCCATCTGAGAGTTGAAACAGTCCATCTACAGCATCACTGTTTGTCCAGTGCTGAGTACCTCCCACTGATCGGGTGTAGGGTGGTGATGGCAGGCTGTACCACCTGATGTTTGGCTGAGTGAGTGCAGCAACATGTCACCCATGTTGCCACTGCTGCTGGTCCTTTGCTTACCATTCTCTTGCCAAGAGCACTTCTCCCCAAACCATGTGGCTCTGGCCTCGCTTCACTCAGACTCTTCCACCAATGTTATTTCTACAGTGATGCCTCCCTAGTAACCCTCCTGAGAGTAACAGTCTACCTCATCCTGATTGGTTGTTTTCCTTTTTATTTCTTTTATGTGGACCAGAAAGTGAAGAGAAACTAAAGATCCTCTTGATGAAAATGAAAGAGAGTGAAAAACCTGCCTTAAAACTCAACATTCAAAAAACTAAGATCATGGCATCCGATCCCATCACTTCAGAGCAAATAGATGGGGAAACAATGGAAACGGTGACAGCCTTTCTTTTCTTGGGCTCCAGAATCACTGCAGATGGTGACTGCAGCCATAAAATTAAAAGATGCTTACTCCTTGGAAGAAAAGTTATGACCAACCTAGACAGCATATTAAAAAGCTGAGACATTAGTTTGCCAACAAAGGTCCATCTAGTCAAAGCTATGGTTTTTCCAGCGGTCATGTATGGATGTGAGAGTTGGACTGTGAAGAAATCTGAGAGTCGAAGAATTGATGCTTTTGAACTGTGGTGTTGGAGAAGACTCTTGAGAGTCCCTTGAACTGCAAGGAGATCCAACCAGTCAATCTTAAAGGAAATCAGTCCTGAATCTTCATTGGAAGGACTGATGCTGAGGCTAAAACTCGAACACTTTGGCTACCTGATGTGAAGAACTTACTCATTTTTGTAAAGACCCTGATGCTCAGAAAGATAGAAGAGGAGAAAAGGAGAAGGGGATGACAGAGGATGAGCTAGTTGGATGGCATCATCAACACGATGGACATGAGTTTGAGCAAGCTGCAGGAATTGGTGATGGACAGGGAAGCCTGGTGTGGTGCAGTCCATGGGGTCACAGAGTCAGACATGATTGAGTGATTGAACTGAATTGGACCATTTTTAAGGTCTTTACTGAATTTGTTACAATATTGCTTCTGTTTTATGTTTTGGTTTTTTGGCCAGGAGACATGTGGAATCTTAGCACACCAACTAGGACTCGAACCAGCACCCCCTGCATTAGAAGGGAAAATCTCAACTGCTGGACCACCAGGAAAATTTCAGTGTGATACTTTCATTAGCATACGATGGCCCTGAGGGGAGAAAAAAATCCTACTTCCTCTCTGAGGCTCTCAGCTGGGGTCCCTGTAACAAGGTGAAGTTGCTCAGTGTGTCCGACTCTTTGTGATCCCATGGACTGTAGCCTACCAGGCTTCTCCATCCATGGAATTTTCCAGGCAAGAGTACTGAGTGGGTTTTCTTTCTCCAGGGGATCTTCCCAACCCAGGGATTGAACCCAGATCCCCCGCATTGCAGGCAGATGCTTTACCATCTGAGCCACGAGGGAAGCCTGTAACAAAAGACAGTTTAAAAGACAAAAACAAACAGAAGTTTATTAACGTGTATACCTGAGCTTCCAGGTGGCACAGTGGTAAAGAGTCCATTTGCCAATGCAGGAGAAGCGAGGGATGCAGGTTTGATCCCTGGCTTGGGAAGAGCCCCTGGAGAAAGAAATGGCAACCCACTGCAGTATTCTTACCTGGGAAATTCCATGGACAGAGGAGCCTGGGGGGCTACAGTCCATGCGGTCACAAAGAGTTGGACACGAATGAGCGACTAAATAGCTGCAGCAGCAGCGTGCCTCATATACAGAGAGAAACTCTGGGAAGAGTGACTCAGAGGTGGTTTAGAATTTGAACTTAAACACTATCTTCCGCTATGACAAAGGAAGAAAGGAGGGAGGGGAGGTGGCAAGTTAAGGGAAGGTTACCGGGAAAATATAATAAACGAGAGTAAGTCTTGTTATGCACAGTGATATCTGTGCCTTCCTTCTCTATGGAGAAGAGGTTTCCGTGATTTAGAATCCTCTTCTCCCTGGTACAGGGTGAGAGATGCTTTTTACAAATGGAGATTTCTTTTGTGAATGGAAATTTTCCTTACAAAAGGGTAATTTCTACCCTGACTTCAGAGCGTCACTGGTGTCTGCTCTTTCTCAAAGTAATCAGCTTACAATAATCCTTATGCAAAAGAGGCATATTTGGGGGCAGCATATTCTGGTATCTCATAGCATGTAACATTAGAGCACATTTCAATCTGTTTATGTATTTATAGCCTGTCTTCCTGGCAAGGAAAGAGGTGGTGACTTAGTTTTGTTCACTGTCTCTAATGTCTGGTTCGGAACAGACACATAAATAATTGTTGAGCAAACGAATGAATGAATGAATGCAGGGTGAGGGAGTGATTCAGGTCATCATCACAAGCTGAGGTTGCCAGCGAGGGGAATGCGGCCAGAGGCAGCTGAGACCCACTCGCTCATTCACTCAAAGCTACTTCTTGTGCTCCTGTTCTGTACCTACTCTGTTTTTGGTGCTGAAGACCGATCAGTGGAGAAAATAGATACAATTCCTGTTCTCTGGAGTTTATGTTCTACGGCCGGAGAGAGAAAATAAACCTGATAAATAATTCATTATGTGCTGTGTTTGAAAGGGATCTGAGCTACGGAAAAGTGAAGCAGGACAAGGGGAATCTAGAACACAGGCCAGAGGGCGGGACAGACTGTTGTTGATCACAGAGAATCTTGGAGCTGCCTGGGTGACGGTTTTTCTAGGCAGAAGGTACAGCTAGTACAAAGGGCCGAGGGTAGGAGCAAGTCTGGGGTGTCCAAGTAATAGCCAGTAGGCCGGTGTGCCTGCAGCAGAACAAGGTGGGGGTGCGGGGGGACCTGGGGATGAGTAGGGTGCCGATGTTGTTCTGGGCGTTGTCAGATGTCGTAAGAATTTGGGCTGTGATTCTGAGGAGTGGGAGGCATGCAGGGTTTTAGGTAGTAGAGTAACAGGATCTGGGCTTCCCAGGTGGCTCAGTCCTCAAGAACCCGCCTGTCAATGCAGGAGTCGCAGGAGCCTCAAAAGAAATCTGCAGCAGAGGGCACCTCCTGTGTCCAGAGAGCCAAGTCCCACCTCTGTGTCTGACCTGAGGGTGCCTGGCAGCAACAGGAGCTGTGTACACCAGTCTTTGTGAGTTTGTCCTTCCAGTCTACAGAGAGTCGCTGCCTTCACTTACCCCTCCACCTGTTGTGTCATCTCAGTAAGAAGAGGGTCATCTGAATACCATGAGCCCCAACCCCAAACCCCAAGGAAGCTCTGTGCATGAATGTCGGGTCCCGTCCCCTCACAGCACGTGTGACGAGAACTGCCCCACCCCTGGCCCCGACTTTCTGTGGCCTCATATGTGCAGGCGTTTATGACACAAGGGCAGCCCGCCATTGTCTAGGCTGTGACATTACTGTGGCCCAGTGACATTCTGTAACCCATCAGAACTAGAAAATTCTGAGACCTCCCTGTTAGTAGTGGCAACAGGAGTCAATGCAGAAGCAGAGAACTCGGTGGGTCAGCAAGAGAGGAAAATGGAGCCAATAAAGGAACGCCGCAGATAAACCGAGAGAGTGCTGGTCCAGGAATGAGGCTGCCTGCGTTCCTGAGCTGTTGACAGAAATAATGCGTGGGGATTCCTGCAAGTAGCTCTCCCTTTTCCTGAGGTAACTTGAAAACTGATCCACGCCAGGCTAAAGCATGTTCTCAGTTCATTCTTGATATTTCCAAAAAAAACCACCTTCTGCTCCCCTTGGCTCAAGGGGTGTGGCCCCTCCCCTCCCCTGCCTGTGCTCTCCCTGTGATTCTGCTCGGTGAGTGCTGCAGAGCTGGAACCCATATTGGGCCAAGTTCACATCTGACTTCTGTCATCAGGATTCTAGATGATGCCTCTCTTTTTTGCTTGCGGTTCAGACCTTGAAAAACATTTAACCCTCTTTTCTACCAGACATTCTCACCTTATTTTTACTATGATTGCTAACCTCGTCAGGAACTGAGAATCTAAAATAATCCTGGTAAGTTAAAGCTCTGTGTGGGTGCATATGCTCAGTCATGTCCCAACTCTTTGCGAACCCATGGGCTTTGCCTGCCAGGCTCCTCTGTCCATGGCATTTTCCAGGCAAGAACATTAGAGTGGGTTGTCATGTCCTACTCCAAGGGATCTTCCTGACCCCTGTGGCTCCTGCGTTGGCAGGTGGATTTTTTACCACTGAGCCACCTGGGTAGCCCCAAGTTAAAGCTACTTTCTACTATTCAACACAATCCAGTAAACACTACGTGAATATCTGTTATATGTTGGGTATTGGGAGCAACTGTGCATAAGGCAGGTAAGTCCTCAGGCAGCTTCAGTCTAAAAAAAAAAATTTGTAGTCTTATTTTTGGCCAGGTGGCATAGTACAGTTGTATATAGAGCTTTGTTTTGAGGATCATAGAAGAGCAATGGCTTATCCTTCCTGTGAGCTTAAGAACTTGAAGTTGGTCATTTGCTGACCCAGCAAACTCTTGGAACAAATTGCTGATTATTGCTGGAAAAGCTGATTAAAGCTCAAGCCTGTCTCCTTGTCTCATGGACTGAATACTTTATACTGAACCTTAATACTGCCATTAAGGTTTGAATGTCACTCTTGTTCCTTTAAACATGGCATCAGGCGAAGTCATTAACTTTCTGATAGCCAGTCCTTTCCCCCGGCTATCTGTTCCAGATCTTCACTGGGTCACTCAAGCTTCATGGATGCTTTGATGGAAATTGGGAATGAATACACACGTAGAATATCAAATCTGAAAGTACTTGGCCTGAACGGTTTTCTACCCTAGATAAGTAAAAAAGGAAAATTGAGTAAAATGATGGTTTTCTGCCTGCTTTGTGTCTGTGCAGTCTTCTGGGATTTCTCCAGTTTTATTTTTAAAGTTAACATACAGTAAAGTTGACTTTTTTGTATGTACTGTCTGTCCTGTAAGTTTTAACATGTACATAAATTCATGTAACCATCACCAAAATCAAGATTAAGAACAGTTCAATCCTGCCCCAAACACCCTCGTGCTGTCCCTTTGCCATCACACTCTCTCTCCAGCTCTAATCTGTTGTTCATTACTATGACTTTGTCCTTTAGAGACTTTCATATAAATGGAATCATTGAATAGGTAACCTTTTCAGACTGGTTCCTTCCGCTCAGCTTAATGCCTTTGAGATTTATCAAAGTTGTTGAATGATTCAAAGTTGGTTTCATTATACTGTTGAGTAGTGTTCCATTATGCAGAGGTACCATGGTTTGTTTATCCATTCACGAATTGAAGGACATTTGGGTTGCTTCCAATTTTTGGTGATTATGACTACAGCCACTACATAAACACTTATGTACAAAGCTTGTTTGCTTTTGTAAATGTGTTTGTTTCTCTACGGTAAATACCCAAGAATAGGATTGCTGGATGTGGTGAGTGAGCAAAGTCAGTCAGACAGAGAAAGACGGATATCATATGATATCGCTTACATGTGGTACAAACGAACTTATTTATAAAACAGAAATAGACTCACAGATGTAGAAACAAACTTACGGTGGCGGGGGGTAAGGGGGAATAAATTGGGAAACTGGGATTGACAAATACACACCACTATATATAATATAGATAGCTAATAAGGACCTACTGTATAACACAGGGACCTCTTCTCAACACTTTATAATGACCTATGTGGGAAAAGAATCTAAAAAAGAATTTGCTGTTGTTTGTTGTTGTTTAGTTGCTAAGTTGTATCCGACTCTTTTGAGACCCCACAGACTGTAGCTCACCAGGCTTCTCTTTCCATGGGATTTCCCAGGCAAGAATATTGGAGTGGATTGCTATTTCCTTCTCCAGGGAATCTTCCAGACCCAGGGATTGAACCTGCATCTTCTGAATTGGCAGATGGGTTCTTTACCACTGAGCCACCTGGGAAGCCCCCCAAAAGAATAAAAATATGTTTATTTTTACCTGATACACTTTGCTGTATAGCAGAAACCAATGCAACATTGTAAATTAACTCTATGCTAATAAAAACAAATTTCAAAATTTTTCCAGAGGGCATATGCCATTTTACATCCCCACTGACAAAGTACGAGAGTTACAGTTTCTCTGCATCCTTGCTACCACTTTGTATTTTGGTAATTTTTATTTTAGCCATTCTAATAGATGTGTCATGGTTATAATTTGTATTTACTTAATGGCTAATGACGTTGAACATCTTTTCATGGGCCTTATTTCTATCTTTACATTCTCCTTGGTAAAGTATCTATTCAAGTCTTCTATCCATTTTAATATTAGCTTATTTTATTTTTAAATTTTTATTGAAATATAATTGATTTACAACATGTATGGCAAAGTGGTTCAGTTATATAAACATATTCTTTTTCATATTCTTTTCTATTATGGTTTACTACAGGACAGCTCAGATGGTAAAGAATCCGCCTGCAATGCAAGAGACCTGGGTTTGATCCCTGAGTCAGGAAGATCCCCTGGAGAAGGAAATGGCAACCCACTCTAGTAATCTTGCCTGGAGAATTCCATGGACGGAGGAGCCTGGTGGGCTACAGTCCATGGGATCGCAAAGAGTTGGACATGACTGTGTGACTAACTTTCACTTTTCACTTTCACAGGACATTGAACATAGTTCCCGGTGCTATTAGATAGGATTTTGTTGTGTATCTATTTTATATATAGTATTAACAGCTTGTATTTGTTAATCCCAAACTTCTAATTTATTCCTCCTCTAACCTCTTTCCCGTTTGGTAGCAATCCATTTGTTTTCTATGTCTGTGAGTCTCTTTCTGTTTCGCAAGTAAGATCACTTGTGTCATATTTTAGATTCCACATAATGAAATCATCTGGAGAAGCAAACGGCAGACCAGTGCCTGGAGAATCCCATGGACAGAGGAGCCTGGCAGGCTACAGTCCATGGGCTCACAAAGAGTTGGACACGGCTGAGCGACTAAGCACAAAGACACCATATGATATCTGTCTTTCTCTGATTTAGTTCATTTACTACGATAATCTCTGGGTCCATTCATGTCGTAGCAAATGGCATTATTTCATTCATTTTGTGGCTGAGTAGTATTCCATTGTACATATGTACCACATCATCTCTATTCATTCGTCTGTCAATGGACATTTAAGCTGCTTCCGTGTCTTGGCTATTATAAACAGTGTTGTTATGCACATCGGGGTGCATGTATCTTTTTGAATTAGAGTTTTTATATTTTCTGGTTACATGCCCAGAAGCGGGATTGCTGGATCATATGGCAAGTCTATTTTTAGTTTTTTAAGATCTCCATAGTGGCTACACCAATTTATATTTACACCAACAGTATAGAAGAGTTCTTTTTTCTCCACACTCTCTCCATATTTTTTATCTGTAGACTGTCATGACGGCCATTGTGACTGGTGTTTGGTGGTACCTCGTTGTAGTTTTGATTTGCTTTTTTCTAATAATTAGTGATGTTGAGCATCTTTGCACGTGCCTCTTAAAATATGTATGTTTTCTTTGGAGAAATTATTATTATTCTATATAGTAGATGGAGAAGGAAATGGCAACCCACTCCAGTACTCTTACCTAGAAAATCCCATGAACGGAGGAGCCTGGTGTCCATGGGGTCGCAAAGAGTCAGACACGACTGAGCGACTTCACTTTCACTTTTCACTTTATATAGTAGAAGACTATTTAGGCCTTCTGCCCGTTTTTTGATTGAGTTATTTTTTTTATTTTTTGTTATTGAGTTGTCTGAGCTGTTTGTATATTCTGGAAATTAAGCCCTTGTTGGCCACATTGCAAATATTTTTTCCTAATATGTAGGCTGTCTTTTCATCTCATTTAGGAAATGAGACTCTGATGTGTAAAAGCTTATAGGTTTAAGTACATCCCATTTGATTATTTTTGCTTTTCTTTCTATTGCCTTGAGAGACTGACCTAAGTAAACATTGATACAATTTATGTCAGAGTTGGATTGTTTTCTTTTTATTGATATTTGAGGGTTCTTTAGGTATTCTGGTTAAATTCCTTTTTTAGAAATACTATTTGCAAATATTTTCTCCCAGTTTGTAGCTTGTCTTTTGATGCTGTCAATGTCTTTTGCATATCAACAATTTTAATTTTGATGAAGTCCAATTTATCAATATCTTCTTTTAAACTTCATACTTTTGGTATTTGTTTGTTTACTCTTCAGAATGTCGATATGATGAACTTGCCTTGACTAATATTCAACACTGAACCAGTCTTGCATCCACAGGATAAATCTCTCTTGGCATTGTATCTTATTGTTTTTGCATATTATTGGGCAGACTGGAGTTCATTTTGAGTGATACTAGAGGGGAAAAAGTAATAAACTCACCATTTTGGTCATCTTCTCCAATCTGACTGCTACTATTGACCTTCAGAGCCCTCAGACGCTTCATTTATTGTGTGCGGGTTTCATAGCTGCAGTCAGTGGGAGCAAGAGGGTGGAATGAGTCCATGTGCTCACTCTATTGCACCTACAATTGAACCTCTTCAATAGTTTCTAAAAACTCCTGCAAGAGACAAGAGAATGGTGGATGACATTTCTAGTCTAAATTTCCTGCCCAACCAAACGTTTAGACCTATTAATGCAAGGAAGAGGAAAAATGTACATGTGGGCGGCTGAGGTGGGGCTATCATATAGTCATGTGAAATATTTGAAAGCCATAAAAAGAAAAGAAAGTCTTTTAAGCTTCACTTTTACAGGCTTATATTTTGCCCACCATCTGTGGGAAAGGAAATAAGAAACGAAACACACGAATTAAAATAAGTTCTGGAATCAGCAAAGGACTAAAGAAAGTTTTACTGGGCAAGTTAGTATGGATTCAGGAAAGGAGGAAATACACTATACTTACTGAGGTTTTTTTGTACCATCTCCAAACCAGTACTTGCCAGGAATTTCCCTTTTTCCATTCACCCTGCTTATGAGCCCACCACAAAAAGCAAGGCTTGGGTTTGCCTAAGCCTACGCTTGAGACAGAAATAAAACCCTTCTCCCTCCAAACAGGGGACTGAGCTGTGAGACCTTGAAAGCTTTTCCTATTGCTTATCTTCTTTGTTATTCTTTTACAGCTTCGTGCATCCATAATAACATTGCCTTTCCCCCACACAATTGTCTAGCTTTGACTGTCATATCCGTGGAGTTCATGGAGTTAGGTCACAATAAAGGTCATCTTCTACACAATGTGCCACTGTGTTAGCTGGGTTCTGTCTGAATATATTAATTCTGGTGCATGTGTGTGTGTGTGTATTTTGGGAATTTTTCAGTCAGAGCTTAGTCCAGGATAAAAGATCCTGCATTGGGAGACTCCTGACAAAAGAGATAAGGATTTTCTCCATACCCTTTTCTACAAGTGTCTCTGTACTGGACTCCCATCCAGCGACTGGTTTGGTCAGAAACACCATTTCCTCCACTCTTCAAGTGCCAAAGTTGAGAAACGGATTGCTGGGTATGATTTGTATGATTTATAAGATGAAAATACAGACTATTCATCCCAAATGAGACACTAAATTTACTTTGAAAACCTGCTCTGTTTGCCCAGAGATGACTCTCATGGAAAACAGCCTGGAGCCTCTACTAAAATGAGGGTTGTTATTACCCAAAGCACTGTCCCTCCTCTCTGCAGCCTAGCAGGAAACAGAATTTAGAGTTTGGGGAAGTGAATTACTATCAGCCTAACAGAGCAACCTAACCCAGAGTGACCAGATTGCAGGCTTCTCATGAGCCAGGGACCATGTGCTCTTTACTTTAGCTCTTGCTCAGCGTGATCCTTCCACATGGGGGTCATCCACAAAACTATCTAACTAAGTGACATCTCGACAAGATCTGAGAGTTGATTCATGCATTCACATTTAGTGAGTGGCCTGCTATGGGTGAGACTTTGTTCTAGTTGCATACACTGAAATAAGAAAAAGAAATCCTGCTTTAAAAAGACTCTTTTAGTGGAAGAGGCAGGAGGTAACCAATGGTCTCAATCAGCTTGGCCTGCCCTCACAAAATAATGTAGACTGGATGGCTTTAAGCAACAGAAATTTGTTTCTCATGGTTCCAGAAGCTAGAAGCCCAACATCAAAGTATTGGCTAGTTTGGTTTCTAGTGAGAGCTCTTTCTGGCTTGCTCATGGTCACCTTCTCTCTGTGTCCTCACACCAAGAGAGAGATGAATCTCTGGTGTGTCTTCTTATAAGGACACTAATCCTATTGGATCAGGGATCCACTCTTAAGGCCTCATTTAACTGGTTCTCAATCTACATATAGTATGCTGAGAAGTAGGGCCTCAACATGCAAAGTTTAAGGGGATACATCTCAGTTCACATCACCAGCCATCCAACAAATTAATGAAGTGGCAGGTAGTACTGAGCGGTATAAGAAGAAAGTGGAAGAGACCAGGACAGCTTGAGATCAAACAATGCTAATAGGCTTCTCTGAGGAGATGACATTAGCAGCGGCTTCAGTGAAGAGAGGAAGCAAGCTGCTGAAAGGGGAGATGGCCCAGAGTCTCTCCCTTCTTTGGGGAGACCAAGACAAATGCCTGGTCACAGCAGGTAGAGGTTTCAAAACCAAAAAGGATTGATCAGATAGAGTTGATTAGGGAGAAAGAGCAGCTGTTTTGAGTGAAGCAGCCTTCAGCCTTTCAGCTCAGTCCCAAGGAGGAAGCACCTTGGCCCATCTGATCCCCACTGTGCCCGGAGGGTATGAAGGGGAGGAAGTCTAAATGTATTTATAATATCAAATCTCTCTAATAAAAAGAGCTCAAACCTCAGGAGATTTTAGCCTGTTCCCAGAGCCCTGAAATAACTCATTCAACAATTTGCAATAATTCAGAAGCTCTTATTACTATGTGCCAGGTGCTGTGCGATTACTCATGAGCATGGCTTGGCATAGAAACTGGTAAAATGCCCTTGGACTTCTTTTCCTGGAAGGTTGTATTACAGTGGAAAGTCAACCAGGTCTGTCGCAGGCTTGGGATGCCCTAGGACAGAACCGGCTGCTCTTTCCCTGTTGCTTGGTCCTTATCTTTGGTTCTCTTCTCTATTTTGTGTTCTTTTCCTGGTTACCTCATCTGATCTTATATAACCTCTATGCCTATTAATCTGTAATTTACATTTGCATTCACACCTTTATTTTGAACACTGAACTCATAGATACTTAACGACCTTGACCTCTCTGTTAGGATGTCTGATAGATGCCCCAGACTTACTGTACCCAAACCGACCTTGTCGTGTTCCTCCCCAGTCCTGCCCTACCCACAGTCTTCCTCACCCGAGCTGATGACAACTTCACCCTTGCTCAGTCCTGAAACCTCAAAACCACACTTGACTACTCAAATCTCATGCCCAGTCTTTCAACAAATCTTGTCGGTTTAATCTTCAACATATACACAAACTCTGGCAATTATCTGCATGTCTGCTGCTACCAGCCTGGACCAGGCGCCATCATCGCCATCATTTTTCCCCTGTGTTATTGCAATAGTTACCTGATGAGTCTTCCTGCTACTACTCTTTTTCTGTTTGTCAAATAAAAAAAAAAATGAAGTATAGTTGATTTACGATGTTTCTAGTATACAGCAAAGTGATTTATGAACACTCACACATATGGGTCTTCAAAGGTGGCAGCGGTGGTAAAGAATCCGCTTGCCAATGCAGGAGATGCAGGAGCCGCGGGTTCAATCCCTGGGTCAGAAAGGTCCCCTGGAGGAGGAAATGGCAACCCACTCCAGTATTCTTGCTTGGACAATACCATGGACAAAGGAGGCTGGCAGGGGTACAGTCCATGGGGTCACAAAGAGTTAGCTATGGCTAAGAATGCATGGCACACATGTGTATATTAACACATATATATATAAATGTATTATTTTTCAGATTCTCTTCTATCAGATTATTACAAGATATGAAAATCCCTGTGCTATACAGTAGGTCCTTATTATTTTAAAAAATTTTGATTGGAGTACAGCTGATTTAAAATGTTGTGTTAGTTTCTGCTGTACAGTAAAGTGAATCAGTTATACATATATCTACTCTTTTTTAGATTTTTTTCCCATATAGTCATTACAAAGTATTGAGAAGAGTTCCCTGTGCTATACAGTACACTCAGTACTAATTAGTTATCTATTTTCTATATAGTAGTGTATAGCTATTAATCTCCAATCCCTAATTTATCCTCCCTCCCAAGTTTTTCCCCTTTGGTAATATGTTTTCTATGTCTTTGCCACTATTCTGTCTTTTAAATACGTTCATTTTAATCATTTAAGATTCCATATATAGGTGGTATCATACGATATTTGTCTTTGTCTGATTCACTTCATTTAGTATGATCATACCTAGGTCCATTGATGTTGCTATAAATGGCATTATTTCATTATTTTTGTGGCTAATTAGAACCCCATTGTGTGTGTGTGTATGTTATATATATAGCATATATATTATATACATCTGCTTTATCTGTTTATCTGTTAATGGACATTTAGGTTGCTTCCATGTTTTAGCTATTGTAAACAGTGCTGCTATGAACATTAAGGTGCATGTATCTTTTCAAATTAGTTATCAGGTGTGTTTTTTTTTTTTTTATATATGCCCAGGAGTGAGACTCCTTGATTATACGGTAACTTGAGTTTTAGTTTTTAAAGGAAACGCCATACCATTCTCCATAGTGACTGCACCATTTACATTCCCACCAGCAGTGTAGGAGGCTTTCCTTTTCTACTACTCTTCCTCCTTTGTAGTCTATTCACAAAAAGCAAGTAGATCCTTTCAAAATGTATGTCAGCTCATGACACTCCCTTACTCAGATTCTTGCCCCATTTCATTGAAAGTAAATACCAAAATCACAGAGCAGCTTACAGTTGTCTTTCATTAATTCCCTGACCTCACAACTACTCCTTTTCCCTTGACTCACCTTATCCTAACACTGGTTTCCTTGGCTGGAACTCATCAGGTCCTTTCCTGGCTCATTGTTTCCTATGCCTGGATCTCTTCCTCCCCCTTTACACATGGATAGCATCTTCTTTTCGGCTTCCAAGGTGGCTCAGATGGTGAAAAGATCTGCGTGCCATGCAGAAGGCACAGGTTCAATCCCTGGGTTGGGAAGATCCCCTGGGGAAAGGAATGGTTACCCACTCCAGTATTCTTGCCTGGAGAATACCAGGGACAGAGGAGCCTGGTGGGCTACAGTTCATGGGGTCGCAAAGAGTTGGACATTTTTACTTAAGTATCACCTTCTTAGTAACACCTTCCTGAACATCTTATTTAAAATTGCAACTTCCCTCACAACACTCCCAATCCCTCTTACATTGCTCGACTTTCTTGAACATTCCATGTCACCATCTGACACATCATGCAGTTTACTTATTACCTGTTCCTAACTGGCTGTATGCTCTCACTAGGCATCAGTTCCACAGGGACAAGAATTCTGCCTGTTTTGCTCACTTGCATAAGCTCAGGAGTCTACTAAAGGAGATCAGTCCTGGGTGTTCATTGGAAGGACTGATGCTAAAGCTGAAACTCCAATACTTTGGCCACCTCATGTGACGAGTTGACTCACTGGAAAAGACTCTGATGCTGGGAGGGATTGGGGGCAGGAGGAGAAGGGGACAACAGAGAATGAGATGGCTGGATGGCATCACCGACTCGATGGACATGAGTTTGAGTGAACTCCGGGAGTTGGTGATGGACAGGGAGGCCTGGTGTGCTGTGATTTCATGGGGTCGCAAAGAGTCGGACACGACTGAGTGACTGAACTGAACTGAACTTAGTAGGTACTCAATAAATATTTCTCTTGTGAATTAATTGCTTTTAATGTAGATATGTTGCTCTCCCCACAAGGCTATGGACAATATTTAATGCAATGCCATGCATCGTAGACCTTCAAATACATGATTTTGGTGGGTTGGTTAGTTGGAAAAAGGCACTAATTGTGCAGCATTTTGCAAAATTGTCTAATCTAATTTCTAGCTCAGGAAAACTTTTACAAGAATGTCATGATTATATAAAATGCATTTTATTTTTCCCTGAAGTGTAACTGACATGTACAAGAGTACATCTATCATAAGCATGTAGCTTGTTGTATTAATTTCACAAAATGAAGTTTCCTGTGTAATCAATGCCCAGAAGAAGAAACACACATTATCAGCTGCTAGATGCTACATTTCCAGACTTCTGACATCAGGGCTTAGCGTAAGCACATTTATTTTAAAGACTACATATTGGGGCTCCAGCAGTTTTAAGATTGCTTGTATACAACTGATCTTATAGAACTGATGTGATTTTTTTCCCCTCACTGAGAAAGAAAACAGAAAAATGAAACGTTTTACAAAGCACAAGCGTAAGGAATGTATCAGAAGCTCACATTTCCAAACAGACTTTTGGGCAAAAATCAATTAAGCTCATATGTAAGAAGCATCTACTTTTACCTCAGGTACATTTAAGATGGACTAAGAAATACATTGTGTGTCAGAAATATATGTCAAGTGCTAAGTTATTATTCCTTTATTGCCTTCTTGGCTTGAATATCAATGCTGTTATGTCTGTAAGAATTTCTCACATAAAGTAAGAAGAAGCTTACTGAAGTTCCCTTTAAATCCCATTTAAATTTAAGGGTAAAGAACTTGCACACATGTGGGTGAGCTGTTCTCCCTTATCCCTTCACATCCCCAGTTCTATTCTCAGCACTTCTCTTCACTGCAGAAGCAGATGACTCAGACTTCCTACTGTTTCCCACCTCTCCCTCAGACCCTACCTCTGGCCTCAGGGAATTCCCCCTGACCAAATAATCAGAAGACAGGGGGACTCTGGCCTGATTTAAGGACGTATCTGTCTAGGGTGGCTCTGCAATTCAGAGGGAAATCTTCCTGTGATAGAACTTCAGGCACTACATCTGGTTGGTCATTTGACATGAAAAAAGAGGTACCATAAGTTTTCCTGAAATATACTGTTTCATGGGCAATAGTTAACAGGTGGATGGACTAATCCGGGCTCAGTAATTTTTAAACATCTTGGAAGACTGATGCCAAGATCATCTGCAGGGAAATTATGTCATGGACCCCTAAGAACGGCCACGGTGTTTGAAGCGACTTGAGTCTCATGTAAATGGCCCCCAGAGGACAGTCATTGCATGGAATGCTAAGTAGGGAGGTGGCCAAGATGGCCTATGCCTTGTTTGCCAGTGAGCCTCTCCCCTGGCCATCTGTGCACTTGCATGAATGGCTCAAGTACCAAGTGGCTGTGGGAACCGAGATAGACGCAATACACGGGGACAAAAATGTGCATTTCCTCTCACCACAGTTGATCTAGCCCCTGCCGCCGTAGAGTGTCCAACTTTCTGAACCGGAATCCAACCCTACGCCCATATTTGGCACCGTTTCCTAGAAGCATCAGCCATTCAGGTCAGTTATTTTGGACCACTCCATCTTGGAAGAGGCAGTGCTATACTGTATCTTTATGGGAATAGTTGCATATTCTGGAGAGTGATCCCCCTTTATTGCTTGCCGTGCTTCTTCCAGCGTCATCATAGGTGGTTGATAGACTGCCTTCTTCACCCCCATGATATCACGCACGTCACTGCCTTTGACTTCGGAACTCACTTACAATGAAATAAATGTGGTACTGAGAGCTGACGTCAAGAAATCCACTGTTTCTTACATCACCTAGAAGCACCTGGCTTGATGGAGTGGTGGAATGTCACAGTGAAGTCTCAGTTTTCTTAGTTTTAGTTTGTATTTTATATTTGAGTATAGTTGATTTACAATGTTGTGCTAGTTTCAAGTGTACAGTGAAGTCACTGTTATCCATACCCATATTCCATTCTTTTTCAGATTCTTTTCCCACATAGGTTATTTCAGGATATTAAGTAGAGCTCCCTGTGCTTTACAGTGAAAAGTGCAAGTGAGACTCACTCAGTCGTGTCTGACTCTTTGTGACCCTAATGGACACAGTCCATGGAATTCTCCAGGCCAGAATACTCGAGTGGGTAGCCTTTCCCTTCTCCAGGGGATCTATCCACTCCGGGGATCAAACCCAGGTCTCCTGCATTCCAGGCAGACTTTTCACCAGCTGAGCCACAAGGGAAGCCCTAGGTCTTTGTTGATTTATCTATTTTATCTGTAGTAGTGAAAATCCCATGGATGGAGCAGCCTGGTAGGCTGCAGTCCATGGGGTCGCTAAGGGTCGGACATGACTGAGCGACTTCACTTTTCACTTTCACATTGGAGAAGGAAATGGCAACCCACTCCAGTGTTCTTGCCTGGAGAATCCCAGGGACGGGGGAGCCTGGTGGGCTTCCGTCGATGGGGTCACACAGAGTCGGACACGACTGAAGTGACTTAGCAGCAGCAGCAGTGTGTATGTTAATCCCAAACTCCTGATTTATCCCTCCCCTGCAACTTCCCCCCTTTGGTGGATCAAGTTAGTTTTCTAAATCTGTGTCTGTTTTGTAAATAATTTCATTTGTTCATTTTTAAGATTCACTTTTATCATTATTTTTAGATTCCAGGTATAAGGGATATCATATGGGACTTGTCTATGTCTGACTTATTGAAGGTTTGGTTTATGGAGGGGGGCAGCAAGGGAGACAACCTCATGTGAGGCTGGAGTGTTGTTCATCAAGTGGTCAGATCAGTGGTCAATACAAGGTGCTGAGTATATGTCTGTAGGCACCCAGGGTGCGGATGGAAGTGGCTTCTCTGTTACCCTGAATTACCCTCTTCAAGAAGATTATCTTCCTGTCCCTGAAACATTTTGTATCTAGTGAGTTTGCAATCCTTGTGTCAAACAGGGAGGCATATTTCCACTGAGCAGCACTGAAAATGCCCCATGGCCATCTCAGGCTGTGCCTACCATAATTAAGGGCAAAGAATTGGGTGTTTCTATGGGCCAGTGTGATTGATTCTGTTTAACAGGGAGAAATTGGATTGCTACCCAATGGGGACAGTGCTATGACTGGAGCCCATGGGATTTATCGTACTCCCTGTGCAACTGACATGGTCAATGGGAGACCAGAGCAACTCCATAATGACAGAGCGCTAAGTATGATACCTGGGTCCTGAGCAATTGAAAGGTTGGCTCGTTCCTTCAGGTAAGAACTGCCTTCACTGCCAGGGTGCTAGCTGAGAGTCAGGGCATCATGAACAGAGCGGGCGGGAGAAGGAAGCCAAGATGGTCACATTAAATTTGCTCAGGCCTGGGGCTGGAGCAGCCAGATTCTGTTGTCCTTGCTTCCTCATCTCCCGCTCCTGGCCGCCTTGCACCCTGCTGGGTTTAGTGTCCAGGAAGGAGCAGGAAGAAACTCTGTCATCCCTCAGTGAGGACACTTTGAGGGTTCTCATGGTTGGGGACCTGAGCTGCTTTCTCCAGCGGAGGAAAGGACTAGAATGGAAGCTGAGTGACAGCAGGGCGGCCTGGCCTGGTTCTTCTTAGCTCTTTTCTCTGTCCTCTCTGGCCAGGCTCTGGGGCCTGGAGTCTGACCACCACTGCACCAGGCGCCTGGCGTGCTTTCCCTGCCCTCTGAGCGGAGGCACCGGCGGGAGGCCAGCGGATGCGGTCGGGGATGCCTCCGCCTTCCCTGGGCTCCTGCTGGCCGAGGCTCCAGCTCCCAGCCGTGGGTCCCTTCGGGCAGCACAGCTCTCGGCAGACTGGGAGCTGCACCCCTCTCTGGGGCTGAGGGCGAATCCCTGGGTGTCTCCCTAGATCTTGTCAGCCCCATTAATCCTGCCCACGCCCGTGTAAATAATCCCTGCGCGCAACGCTTTTCAGTTAAACCCCTTTGAGGGTGCCATCTGTTTCCTGCTAAGACTTCCCGTGGATAGAACAGGGAAAAATCGCTGAGAAATTGAGATACGATTGGCTGCTGTGAGGAGAAGGGAAATTTAGGGGATATACAGGCAAACACATTACAGCAGGCCAGAATCCATGCCTTTCCACAGACTGAAAAAAAATTTAAAAAGAAACCAGTCATCTCGACTGGTCTGAGTTCATAATTTTTTGTTGCTGTTTGTTTTGTTAAGGGTTGTCAGGTAGTTAAAGCCTGTGACACGAATTGGGTTGTGCCTGAGACTGAGGGGATTCCTTCAGTGCTGAGTCAAGGGCAGGCCTGGAAGGATTGGGAAGCCGGGGGATTACCTTCATCTCAGACTTTAGTCAGGACCTCCGAGTCCTCCCCAGAAGACCCTGCTCAAGGAATATTCCAGGCAAAAGAACACACTTTTAGTATCACGTGCTCTCCCCTCTCAATTCTGTATCAATGGCAGACATCTTCTCTGGCTCATGGCATTCTTTCCATTAACCCTACATATAGTCTGAGAAGCCCTCCAGGCAGCCAGTATCCACTGACCAGAGCTGGAATGCCAGACAAGAACTGTCTGCTGCCTCGGAACTTAGAGCTCTGACCGCCAAACCAACAGCTGAACTGGGTCCCCTTAGAGCCTCCAGAAGACTTTTTTTTAGCTGGACCTTGCCAACATGGCAGACAGTGTGGTCTTTTTGATTCCTTTGGCTCCTCAGGCCAAAAACCTGACCTTGTCTTTCTCTCTCTCCATCTACTGTAGAAGCTTCAGAGGCTGACAGCATGTCGTAAAGACAGCAGCTCGTACCTTTGCAACATTAACAACATGCACGGTGCTGTTCTTTCTTTCTTTTTGGCTGTGCTGGGTCTTCACTGCTGATCAGGTTTTTCTCTAGCTGCAGAGAGCGGGGCTACTCTCTAGTGATGGTATGTGGGCTTCTCATTGGGATAGCTTCTCTTGCTGCAGAGGGCTTTAGGGTGCACGGGCTTCAGTAGTTGCGGCTCCCAGGCTCGAGAGCACAGGCTCAAGAGTTGTAGCTCACAGGCCTAGCTGCTCCATGGCACATGGAATCTTCCCAGATCAGGGATCAAACCCATGTCTCCCACATTGACAGGTGGACTCTCTACCAAGGAGGCATCAGGGAAGCTCTCGTGGCATTGCTTTTAAGTTTTATTTATCTACTATGTATGTTTTATGGATGAGGAAACAGAGTGTGGAGTGACTTAAGTGCCTGACCCTGTCAGCCAGGTGGCATGTCGTAGACTCGGGATTCACCTCTGCTCAGCAGACTCTGAACTCCCTTAGGTGCTGCTCGGTCGTGCTCTCATCTTGCTTATCTGGGTAACCTTGGCACCTGGTCCAGAGCCTGGCAGGAGGTCAGTGTCATTAAATATGTGCTTAAAATTGTTCAATGAAGAGAAACCCTAACATAGAAAGCTTCTTCCACTTTCAAGCGCCTTTTCCCTGGACCCTGGCCTGGCTTTATTAGGCTATATGGCTTTATTAGACTTCAAAGGAAGGGCAACCTTTAGTAGACTAAATCAGCAACCTGGAAGAAAAAAGGAGCAGAGTGGCCTAGCGTTTTGTGGGTCCAAATCCAGGCTCTGCCAGTCCCCTAATCTGTAAAATGGGAATTTAAGTGGTGTATATCTTGAAGAACTGTACTAAATGCTGTACTAAAACTTGGCGTCCAGTGAATAATGCTTAGTGGCAGTTTTGATTTACAAATCAGCCCAAATGTAGCAGATCTAAGTGCAAAGGGAAAATTTCCATTTCTGGGAGCAATTCCTTTCCACTTCCGAGTTCCATCTCCTAGCTGAGGGCTCTTTCTGTGGAATCTATGTATTTCTTCTTTAAGCCCCTATTGATGTTTTGTCTCTAGAGCCAGTGAGTGCAAGGAGAGAAATCCTTGGGCTCCCTCTAGCGGCCACTGTTGCTCCAACTTTGAAATTTTCAGTAACGTCCTGGGTGGGACCCACAG
Organism: Moschus berezovskii; assembly: GCF_049115385.1. NCBI lineage: Eukaryota > Metazoa > Chordata > Mammalia > Artiodactyla > Moschidae > Moschus > Moschus berezovskii. The sequence continues at coordinate 23,369,402 of NC_142465.1, read as the reverse complement.
GATGCTTTCTGAGATTTTGTTTATTCCTCCAGGTGTTCGCCCTCCTTCTGTGCTGGCTGTTTCCTGTTTGTCCCATGAGGTCTACACTCCACCACTTTCCACTCTGCTCTGGGCCCCAGGATGCCGACTTGTAATAGACTGCCTTCATAATATCCCTCACCCACCAACTTCTAGTTTATCCCAACCAATGGAAGTCACCAGCCCTGAGGCCTAGGGTATTGTTTCTCCAGGCTCCTCCCAGCCAGGTTTCTAAGAGCAGACAATACCACCCTCCTAGCAAAGCCCACAGCTCCTGTCATTAGACTCTGAGGTTTCTGGTCCTTTGGTGTTGGCTCTCTCTGTCCCCCTTCAGACCTAGGGATGGCAATGACTTTGTGTTCTTATTACCTCATAATACAGCAAGTCTCTCTATGCCTTTATAAAGAGGGACGGGGAATCCTAGCATGCTGCAGTCCATGGGGTCTCAAAGAATCAGACACAACTTGGCAGTGGAACCACGGCAACACAGCGTATCTCAGATCTTTCCCTTAATCCTTCTCACAGCGTTGTAAATAGTCCCTTTACCAAGCTCTCAATTTCCCTGTTTGAGAGTGGCTTCCAGCTCCTACCAGTTCTACTCATCCTGTGTCTAAATTCCTCGGGCTGACACTCTTATCTCACCCACATCTCCCTGGTACCTGGTGCGCCAACAAATCAACTCCTTACAGTTTCCATGATATAACGTGCTGTTCAGTGCTCCAGGCTTCTTCGATTAATTCACCGATCTGCAGAGCCCTTTCACACTCCGTGTCCAACCCCTTTACAATCCACTCTCCTCCTGGCCTCTACCCAAGCCCTTTTCCTCTTCAGAGGTCATGGCTCAACAGCCACGTCTTCTATTCAGTCCGCCTCGTCTCCCATGTTGTACGTTTTCCCCATCTCACACCCGTACCATTTCCATCCTACTTGGTAGCAGCCTTGCATTTTGGTTGTGTTTACCTTTTCACTAGTGTTTGTGGAGGATCCTGGCTAGTTTAATTATGTTCCATTGCCTGGATTAATTTATACAAGCCTCATCCAGCCAGAACATGGCATTTCCCTAGCCACAGGGATTTCTTCGCAGGTGTTCTCCTCAGCAGGGAACTGAGAATCTCTGATCCTCCCTTACGGGAAGTAATGCTCTCCCCTTCAGAAGTGAACCGGGAACATGTAGTTACATCTGCTGCCAGCTGCCATTTTGTAACCAAGCAAGATGCTGGGACTGAGGAAGAAGCCAGCATGGAGAGAGGCAGATCTGAGAGAACCACGGGAAACAGACCTGTGGTCTTGACCACACTGTGCCCACATCTGTTACACAAGCCAGTTTGAGATGGGCTTTCAGTTATTCAAACTAAAAATATCTTCAACATTTATGTTAATAAAAAAGCGGGATTCATAAGGTGCAATTAGAAAACAATTTAATTCTTTTCTTCTTCTGCCCATTCACACTTACCCAAAGGCCTATTTCTTCCTCTCTGTGTGAAATCTCAGAGGTGGGGTGCAAGGGGGAGGGGGAAGCCTCATGCCTCATCTGTTCTTTCACTGATAATAAAATGCCTTCCAGTACACCTCTAATTCAAAACAGTTTTATTTCAGAAATTAAAGCATCCACCTCTGCCCTCTGGCTTTCCTTGTCGCGAGTTGCCCCAGAGTCAGGAAGAAAGGGCGGAGCACATCCAGCTCCGCCTCTCTCCACGTCCTGCCTCTTACGTCAGCGAAGAAGGAGTATTCCAGTTTGCTTTCTTCACTGACGGGTAAACTCTGCTTTGCTGGAGTGAACGGCTGGATTGGGTGAGAGCACGGTTAGTTCAATTTAGGAGCCTGCTAGGAGTCTGTTTGGTTATAGCCTTAATGCTTACACGCATGCTCAGTCGCTCAGTCGTGTCCCACTCGTTGTGACCCCATGGACGGTAGCCCCCAGGTTTCTCTGTCCATGGAATTCCCTAGGGAAGAATACTGGAATGGGTTGCTATGCCCTCCTCCAGGGGAGCTTTCTAATCCAGGGATCAAACCCAGCCCCCCACCCCTCCCTCATCTCTCATGTCTCAAGCATTGGCAGGTAGAATCTTTACCACTAGCTTCTCCTGGGAAGCCCATATCCTTAATACTTAGGCCAAATCCATTATTGTTACAGCACTGGTGATATCAGTGCTGGCATTTCGACCTCCATGTGTCTGAAACCTGTAGGGCTCAACTGCTTCCCCATTTGGGTGGGAAAGAGAAGTCTTATTTGGGGGCTCCCTTAAACAACATCATAATCTACAGACGTGATTTTCCCCCCAAGTAGTCTGTTCAGTTCAGTTCAGTCGCTCAGTCGTGTCTGACTCTTTGCGACCCCATGAATCACAGAACGCCAGGCCTCCCTGTCCATCACCAACTCCCGGAGTTCACTCAAACTCATGTCCATTGAGTCGCTGATGCCATCCAGCCACCTCATTCTCTGTTGTCCCCTTCTCCTCCTGCCCCCAATCCCTCCCAGCATCAGACTCTTTTCCAGTGAGTCAACTCGTCTCATGAGGTGGCCAAAGTATTGCAATTTTAGCTTTAGCATCAGTCCCTCCAATGAACATCCAGGATTGATCTCCTTTAGAATGGACTGGTTGGATCTCCTTGCAGTCCAAGGGACTCTCAAGAGTCTTCTCCAGCACCACAGTTCAAAAGCATCATTTCTTCGGCGCTCAGCTTTCTTCTCAGTCCAACTCTCACATCCATACATGACCACGGGAAAAACCATAGCCTTGAGTAGACGGACCTTGGTTGGCAAACTAATGTCTCTGCTTTTTAATATGCTATCTAGGTTGGTCATAACTTTCCTTCCAAGGAGTAAGCGTCTTTTAACTTCATGGCTGCAGTCAGCATCTGCAGTGATTTTGGAGCCCAAAAAAATAGTCTGACACTGTTTCCACTGTTTCCCCATCTATTTCCCATGAAGTGATGGGACCAGATGCCATGATCTCTGTTTTCTGAACGTTGAGCTTCAAGCGAACCTTTTCACTCTCCTCTTTCACTTTCATCAAGAGGCTTTTGAGTTCCTCTTCACTTTCTGCCATAAGGGTGGTGTCATCTGCATATCTGAGGTTATTGATATTTCTCCCGGCAATCTTGATTCCAGCTTGTGCTTCTTCCAGCCCAGCGCTCCTCATGATGTACTCTGCATATAAGTTAAATAAGCAGGGTGACAATATACAGCCTTGACGTACTCCTTTTCCTATTGGGAACCAGTCTGTTGTTCCATGTCCAGTTCTAACTGTTGCTTCCTGACCTGCATACAGGTTTCTCAAGAGGCAGGTCAGGTGGTCTGGTATTCCCATCTCTTTCAGAATGTTCCACAGTTTATTGTGATCCACACAGTCAAAGGCTTTGGCATAGTCAATGAAGCAGAAATAGATGTTTTTCTGGAACTCTCTTGCTTTCTCCATGATCCAGCAGATGTTGGCAATTTGATCTCTGGTGCCTCTGCCTTTTCTAAAACCTGCTTGAACATCTGGAAGTTCACGGTTCACATATTGCTGAAGCCTGGCTTGGAGAATTTTGAGCATGACTTTACTAGCATGTGAGATGAGTGTTTTTCCAAATCAGTTTACAACTTCTACAGTGTGGGAGAGTTTAACTAAAAGCCTGGATTTCCAGCTTATCAAGTTTAAATAATTTGGTGACACCAGGGCTGTGTTTCCCATGGCAACAACCTCTGAGACTGAGTGGCAGCTGCCCCCTTCAGGTGAGAGAGGCAGGCACTTTCCAGTTCTCTGCAAATTCCTGAAGTTCAGATAAGCAACGATTTTATTTTACTGTTTTCAGTGTATGTCTTGTGTAACTCGTGCGATTCAGTTAGGACACTCTGTATTGTATCTGGTAACCCTACAGTCTAGCCTGTCTCACTCATTTTTGTTATCTACTTGGGCCTAGAAAGTAAGTGAGTTTTCTAACTTTGTTTTCATTTTTACTTATATTTTTATTTAAAATATTGTGTGGTTCACAGTAGTGTGCTTAATAATGTTTATATCATGAATATATCAGAATAGTCTGAGGGCCATAAGTATATTACACAGAGACTATAAGACTTCCACTAAGTCTGGATAAAAAGCTGGATAAAAAGTCGTAACCTCTGGCTGAGGTCATTCTGAATACAGATGACACATTCGTAGTCAAGGGCCAGCCCTGACCTGGAATTCTGGAGCATTGACTTGTAGGGTTGTCTCCATGTCTAGCTGAACAGTGTTGGGAGTCAGTGAGCCTTCAGGGATTTTTGGTTTCTCACCTGTAACAGAAAAAAATTGAAAGACTCTCCAAGACCCCTACCTAATGTTTTGCAGTTTTTTGTTGTTCTGAGTAGTCATCAGAAAAAGATTAGCATGCGCGTAATCTGACAGCAGAATCTGTCAGCAGCAGCAGCAGGATAAAAGTCAATTAGTGACTCTGCATCAGTGATAATAAATCAGGGCACATATGAATAGATTACTTTTTCATGTCTTCAGGCACTATTTTGGGAACTCCTGATCCAACACAGGATGTAGATGCCTAGAAGAGGACACAGTAGACTATTTTGGGGGCAGTTTAAGATGCCATTAACTGATTTCCACCATGATTTAGTAAGAGCTGCTGAGGGAGAAAACACACATATCATGCCAAGACATATTGGCTAGGCACATGATGATTATATGGTTTTTGTCTTTCATCCTTTTAATATGATGTATCATATTTATTGATTTGCATATGTTGAAACATCCTTGCAACCTAAGGTTGTTCATCTTTTTGACTATAGCCATCCTGGTGGCTGTGAAGTAGTATCTCATTGTGGTTTTGATTTACATTTCTCTAATGATTAGCATGGGCTTCCCTGGTGGCTCAGAGGTTAAAGCGTCTGTCTCCAATGCGGGAGACCCGGGTTCGATCCCTGGGTCGGGAAGATCCCCTGGAGAAGGAAACGGTAACACTCCAGTATTCTTGCCTGGAGAATCCCATGGACGGAGAAGCCTGGTAGGCTACAGTCCACGGGGTCGCAAAGAGTCGGACACGACTGGGCGACAGAACAGAATGGAATGATTAGCATCACTATGAACAAAGCTAGTGGAGATGATGGAATTCCAGTTGAGCTATTTCAAATCCTAAAAGATGATGCTGTGAAAGTGCTGCACTCAATATACCAGCAAATTTGGAAAACTCAATAGAGGCCACAGGACTGGAAAAGGTCAGTCTTCATTCCAATCCCAAAGAAACGCAATGCCAAAGAATGTTCAAACTATCACGCAATTGCACTCATCTCACACGGTAGTAAAGTCATGCTCAAAATTCTCCAAGCCAGATTTCAACAGAATGTGAACCAAGAACTTCCAAATGTTTAAGCTGGTTTTAGAAAAGGCAGAGGAACCAGACATCAAATTGCCAATATCCATTGGATTATCAAAAAAGCAAGAGAGTTCCAGAAAAACATCTATTTCTGCTCTATTAACTATGCCAAAGCCTTTGACTGTGTGATCACCACAAACTGTGGAAAATTCTGAAAGAGACGGGAATACCAGACCACCTGACCTGCCTCTTGAGAAACCTGTATGCAGGTCAGGAAGCAACAGTTAGAACTGGACATGGAACAACAGACTGGTTCCCAATAGGAAAAGGAGTACATCAAGGCTGTATATTGTCACCCTGCTTATTTAACTTATATGCAGAGTACATCATGAGAAACGCTGGGCTGGAAGAAGCACAAGCTGGAATCAAGGTTGCCGGGAGAAATATCAGTAACCTCAGATATGCAGATGACATCACCCTTACAGCAGAAAGTGAAGAAGAACTAAAGAGCCTCTTGATGAAAGTGAAACAGGAGAGTGAAAAAGTTGGCTTAAAGCTCAACATTCAGAAAACTAAGATTGTGACATCTGATCCTATTACTTCATGGGAAATAGATGGGGAAACAGTAACAGACTTTCTTTTGGGGGACTCCAAAATCACTGCAGATGGTGACTGCAACCATGAAATTAAAAGATGCTTACTCCTTGGAAGAAAAGTTATGACCAACCTAGACAACATATTAAAAAACAGACACGTCACTTTGTCAACAAAGGTCCAACTAGTCAAGGCTATGGTTTTTCCAACAGTCATGCATGGATGTGAGAGTTGGACTATAAAGAAAGCTGAGTACCAAAGAATTGGTGCTTTTGAACTGTGGTGTTGGAGAAGACTTGTGAGTCCCTTGAACTGCAAGGATATCCAACCAGTCCATCCTAAAGGAGATCAGTCCTGAATCCTCATTGGAAGGACTGATGCTGAAGCTGAAACTCCAATACTTTGGCCACCTGATGTGAAGAGCTGACTCATTTGAAAAGACTCTGATGCTGGGAAAGATTGAAGGGCAGGAGGAGAAGGGGATGACATAGGATGAGATGGTTGGATGGCATCACCGACTCAATGGACATGAGTTTGAGTAAACTCTGGGAGTTGGTGACGGACAGGGAGGCCTGGCGTGCTACAGTCCATGGGGTCTCAAAAAGTCGGACACAACTGAGCGACTGAATGATTAATGATGTCAGGAATCTTTTCATACTTACTGACCATTTATGTATCTTCTTTAGTGAAATGTCTTTTAGAATCCTTTGACTATTTTTAAGTTGTGAGGCATACATGCCTGAAGAAATATAAAAGTTTGATGTGGTATAGAATGAGATGAGGCGTGAATTTTTAAAAAAGCTTTTGAGACTAAAGTGAAGGAAAAGAAGGGGGTCATGCAAAGAATTTATGGACGTAAAGGCAGAGGGAATAGCTAAGGCTATGAAGAAAATCAAAGATGGTAATTGGACAGGGAATGACTGGAAAGAGGAGCCACACTAAATAGGGTAGTCTGAAGCCTCTTTGAGGAGTGTCATTTAAGCAAAGACCTGTCAGCCACCTTCAGTTTTACTTTCCCCTTCATCCCTCTTACACACTGACTTGACAAGTCATAGTGATGTTTACCTCAAAAGACCTTCTAATGCATAAGCTCATGATTAGGACGGAGAGGGGAAGGGAGGCATGTATTGCCTCTTCTTCATAATGGGAAAAAGGAGAAAATTCTTACAAGTGGAAACCTGATACCACTGTCAAAATACATGGAAGAAGATAGATAAATTTTGAATTATTATCATGATTTTATTTTTTCTGAGACAGTAAAGCTACATTCTTTCTTTGAAAAATTAAATATTAAACTATAAATCTTAAAAAAAAGAGTTATCAGTGTCTGAAGGCAGGTCCAGTAACTATTTGCCAACAGGTACTATTGGTTCACGGAGAAGGCAATGCAACCCACTCCAGTACTCTTGCCTGGAGAACCCCATGGACGGAAGAGCCTGATGGGCTACAGTCCATGGGGTCGCAAAGAGTCGGACACGACTGACGTGATGCAGCAGCAGCAGCAGCACTATTGGTTCAGGACCAAGGACAGCATTTCAGTTTTTTCTGCCCCCTCCCTTCATTTTATTTATGTATCGTGCTTGTGTACTAAGTCGCTTCAGTCGTGTCCGACTCTGTGTGACCCCATGGACTGGGACCAGCGAGCCTCCTCTGTTCATGGGATCCAGGCAAGAATACTGGAGTGGGTTGCCATGCCCTCCTCCAGGGCCTCTTCCCAACCCAGGGATCAAACCTGTGTCTCTTATGTCTCCCTCATGAGCGATGGATTCTTACCACTAGTGCCACCTGGGAAGCTCTATTTATGTCAACTCTCAATTTTTTTTTACATCCCTACTGCCAGCACCCCAACAGTGCCAGAATGCTCCATTCCTACAGTGCCCTTCATTCTACTGAAGTTAACCTCCCAAATAGGATGCCGTTACTTATGTGCTTTCTTTCCCTTCAATACTTCTCTCTTACTTTTGTTTTCAATTTTGGTACGATACACCCAATATAAAACTTACTATTCAGCCATTTTTCAGTATATAGCTCAGTGACACTAAGTACATCCACCTAGACATACTTTATCTTCTCAAACTGAATCTCTACACCCATAAAACAGTAACTCCGTATCTCCTTCTCCCCCTCAGCCCCTGGCAAACACCAAATTCTACTTCCTGGCTCTTTCCCTAACTCTGCTACCACCATTTTTTATTTTTTATTCTGCGGATTTCCACAAAATAGTTCACTGATAGCATAAGCATTGACCCTAGTAATTATAAATGCAAATTCTTGGAGGCGGTCCTAAGATGACAGAGGAATAGGACGGGGAAACCACTTTCTCCCCCACAAATTCATCGAAAGAACATTTGAGCGCCAAGCAAATTCCACAGAACAACTTCTGAATGCTGGCAGAGGACATCAGGCACCCAGAAAAGCAGCCCACTGTCTTTGAAAGGAGGTAGGACAAAATATAAAAGATAAAAAGACAGGCAAAAGAGGTAAGGATGGAGATCCATCCCAAGAAGGGAGTCTTAAAAAAGAGAGAAGTTTCCAAACACCAGGAAACACTCTCTCCGGCAGGTCTGTGGTGAGCCTTGGAATCTCAGAGGGCAAAATAACCTGGAGGAAAAATAAGTAATTAATTAAAACCCACAGATTACATGCCTAACAGCAACTCCCAGTGATGCAACAGCCCAGACTGTTGCATCCCCCACTAGCTAGCGGGTAAGGACCGGGCCTGAATGCCCTGAGGGCAATCTGAGGGAACTAGCTTGAGATAGCAACCCAGACTGTGGGATAGCTATCCCGCGATCCTGCGAAAAGCCCTAACCACTGCCAGGCACTCTCACAGAACAAAGGACTGAGCAGAGCTAGCCGGCTGTGGACCAGCCCATCCCCCGCCATAGACAGGCAGAGGAGCACAGCCAGAGCCAGAAGCGGTCAATTGCAGCCCCAGAGAAGCATCCTATACCAAACTGCAAGCAGACGTCGTTGCTAACCAAGACTTCTTGGGATTCTGGATGGTCGACATCCGCCAGGAGGGTCGCAGCCAGAGATCAGCTTCCCAGAAGAGACACAGGCGTGCCCCTTGTATACCCAGAAAACCCAGCGGCTGGGACAGGGGAGGGGATAAGTCACAGCCTTCAACTGGGGGTGACTACGCACGCCAAGGAATTGGTCACCTGCGCAAAACACAGGCCCAACCAAGTCTGCACCTTTGTGGAGTACCCAAGAACCTGAACCTGAGCGGCTTAGACCTGGGAAGTGCCTGCAAACCAGGGCCCGCATCAGACAGTTCCCAGCAGAGCAACCTAGGGTCTGAGCAGTGTAGACTGGGAAAGCACACATGCCATGAGCGGGGGAAAACCCAATGTGGCTGAATTGCAGTGAACACACGCCAGTGATATTTGTTTGCAGCGTTCCTCCCTCCCCAAAGCACGACTGAACAAGCAAGCCTAAAAAAAAAGTGACCACCACCACACCCCTTGTGTCACAGTGGAAATTAGACACTGAAGAGACCAGCAAACAGAAGAAGCTAAAATAAGCAGAGGGAACCGCTTTGGAAGTGACAGGTGCAATAGATTAGAACACTGTAGTTAGCACCGACTACATAGGAAGGTGCCTATAGACTGTGAGAAGTACAAGCCGGACCAAGGAACTATCTGAAAATGAACTGACCCCACACTGTCTCCAACAGCTCCAGAGAAAGTCTTAGATATATTTTTACTATTATCACTTTTTTAATTTAAAAAATTATTTTATTTATTTTGCTATTTTTAAGTCCCCATTACTCCTTTAATTTTCATTTTTATAACCTACTATTACCTTCCCCCCAAAATACCCTATTTTTAAAGCAAACTTCATATATATACATATATCTTATAATTTCTGTGACTTTGTGGTTTTTTTGTTGTTGTTGTTGTTTGTTTTTTTGGATTTTTTTTTTCTTTAATATTGTATTTTTGAGAATCTAACCTCTACTCTAGATTTTTAATCTTTGCTTTTTGGTATTTGTTATCAACTTTGTACCTTTAAGAACCCAATCTTCAGTACCCATTTTTACTTGGGAGTGAGATCACTGTCCTGATTGCTCCTTCCCCTTTTGACTCTTTTTCTCCACCAGGTCCCCTCTATCTCCCCCTCCCCCTTCTCTTCTCTACACAACTCGCTGAATCTCTTTGTGTGTTCTGGGCTGTGGAGAGCACTTAGGGAACTGATTACTGGCTAGCTTGCTCTCTCCCCTTTTGGTTGCCCCTCTTCTCCTCCTGGCCACCTCTATCTGTCTGCTCCCCGTCTCCTCTCTGTGTAACTCCGTGAACCTCTCTGGGTGTTCCAGACTGTGGAGAGCACATAGGGAAGTGATTACTGGCTAGCTTGCTCTCTCCCCTTTTGATTGCCCCTCTTCTCCTGGCCCCCTCTATCTCCCTCCTCCCTCTTCTCTTCTCTGTGTAACTCTGTGTATCTCTCTGGGTGTCCCTCACTGGGGAGAAACTTTTCATCATCAACCTAGATGTTTTGTCATCGGTGCTGTATAGATGGAGAAGTATTGAGGCTACTGTAAGAAAAAGGCTGAAAACCAGAGGCAGGAAGCTTAAGGCCAAATCCTGAGAACACCTGAGAATTCCTGAATCCAGGGAACATTAATCAATAGCTCATCAAATGCCTGCATGCCTACACTGAAACCAAGCACCACCAAAGGGCCAACAAGCTCCAGAGCAAGACATACCACGCAAATTCTCCAGCAACACAGGAACATAACCCTGAGCCTAAATAAACAGGCTGTCCAAAGTCACACCAAACCCACTGACATCTCAAAACTTATTACTGGATACTTAATTGCACTCCAGAAAGAAGAAATCCAGCTCCACCCACCAGAACACTGACACAAGCTTCCCTAACCAGGAAACCTTGACAAGCCACCCATCCAACCCCACCCAGAACAAGGAACCTTCACAATAAAAAGAAACCACCAACTGCCAGAATACAGAAAGGCCACCCCAAACACAGCAATATAAGCAAGATGAAAAGGCAGAGAAATACCCAGCAGGTAAAGGAACAGGATAAACACCCACCAAACCAAACAAAAGAGGAAGAGATAGGGAATCTACTTGATAAAGAATTCCAAATAATGATAGTGAAAATTATCCAAAATCTTGAAAACAAATTGGAGTTACAGATAAATAGCCTGGAGACAAGGATTGAGAAGATGCAAGAAAGGTTTAACAAGGACCTAGAAGAAATTAAAAAATCAATATATAATGAATAATGCAATAAATGAGATCAAAAACACTCTAGAGGGAACCAACAGTAGAATAACAGAGGCAGAAGATAGGATAAGTGAGATAGAATGGTAGAAATAAATGAAACAGAGAGGGAAAAAGAAAAAAGAATTAAAAGAAATGAGGACAACCTCAGAGACCTCTGGGACAATGTTAAATGCCCCAACATTCGAATCATAGGAGTCCCAGAAGAAGAAGACAAAAAGAAAGACCATGAGAAAATAGTTGAGGAGATTATAGTTGAAAACTTCCCCAAAATGGGGAAGGAAATAATCACCCAAGTCCAAGAAACCCAGAGAGTCCCAAACAGGATAAACCCAAGGCAAAACACCCCAAGACACATATTAATCAAATTAACAAAGATCAAACACAAAGAACAAATATTAAAAGCAGCAAGGGAAAAACAACAAATAACACACAAGGGGATTCCCACAAGGGTAACAGCTGATCTTTCAACAGAAGCTCTTCAGGCCAGGAGGGAATGGCAAGACATACTTAAAGTGATGAAAGAAAATAACCTATAGCCCAGATTACTGTACACAGCAAGGATCTCATTCAAATATGAAGGAGAAATCAAAAGCTTTACAGACAAGCAAAAACTGAGAGAATTCAGCACCACCAAACCAGCTCTCCAACAAATCCTAAAGGATCTTCTCTAGACAGGAAACACAGAAAGGGTGTATAAACTCGAGCCCAAAGCAATAAAGTAAATGGCAATGGGATCATACTTATCAATAATTACCTTAAATGTCAATGGGTTGAATGCCCCAACCAAAAGACAAAGGCTGGCTGAATGGATACAAAAACAAGACCCCTATATATGTTGTCTACAAGAGACCCACCTCAAAATGAGGGACACATACAGACTGAAAGTGAAGGGCTGGAAAAAGATATTCCACGCAAATAGAGACCAAAAGAAAGCAGGAGTAGCAATACTCATATCAGATAAAATAGACTTTAAGACAAGGCTGTGAAAAGAGACAAAGAAGGACACTACATAATTATCAAAGGATCAATCCAAGAAGAAGACATAACAATTATAAATATATACGCACCCAACATAGGAGCACCGCAATATGTAAGACAAATGCTAACAAGTATGAAAGGGGAAATTAACAATAACACAATAATAGTGGGAGACTTTAATACGCCACTCACACCTATGGATAGATCAACTAAACAGAAAATTAACAAGGAAACACAAACTGCAAATGATACAACAGGCCAGTTAGACCTAATAGATATCTGTAGGACATTTCACCCCAAAAGAATGAATTTCACCTTCTTCTCAAGCACACACGGAACCTTTTGCAGGACAGATCACATCCTGGGCCATAAATCTAGCCTTGGTAAATTAAAAAAAAATTGAAATCATTCCAAGCATCTCTTCTGACCACAATGCAGTAAGATTAGATGTCAATTACACGAGAAAAACTATTAAAACTCCCAACATATGGAGGCTGAACAACTCGCTGCTGAATAACCAACAAATCAGAGAAGAAATCAAAATATGCATAGAAACAAATGAAATGAAAACATAACAACCCCAAACCTATGGGACACTGTAAAAGCAGTACTAAGGGGAAGGTTCATAGCAATACAGGCACACCTCAAGAAACAAGTCAACTAAATAACCTAACTCTACACATAAAGCAACTTGAAAAGGAAGAAATTATGAACCCCAGGGTTAGTAGAAGGAAAGAAATCTTAAAAATTCGGGCTGAAATAAATGCAAAAGAAACAAAAGAGACCATAGCAAAAATCAACAAAACCTAAAGCTGGTTCTTTGAGAAGATAAATAAAATTGACAAACCATTAACCAGACTCATCAAGAAACAAAGGGAGAAAATCAAATCAACAAAATTAGAAATGAAAATGGAGAGATCACAACAGACAATACAGAAATACAAAGGATCATAAAAGACTATTATCAGCAACTACATGCAAATAAAATGGACAACTTGAAAGAAATGGACAAATTCTTAGAAAAGTACAACTTTCCAAAATTGAACCAGGAAGAAACAGAAAATCTTAACAGACCCATCACAAGCACAGAAATTGAAACTGTAATCAGAAATCTTCCAGCAAACTAAAGCCCAGGTCCAGACGGCTTCACAGCTGAATTCTACTAAAAATTTAGAGAACTAACACCTATCCTACTCAAACTCATCCAGAAAATTGCAGAGGAAAGTAAACTTCCAAACTCATTCTCTGAGGCCACCATTACCCTAATATCAAAACCTGACAAAGATGCCACAAAAAAAAAGAAAACTACAGGTGAATATCCCTGATGAACATAGATGCAAAAATCTTTAACAAAATTGTAGCAAGGAGAATCCAACAACACATTAAAAAGATCATACATCATGTCCAAATGTGCTTTATCCCAGGGATGCAAGGATTCTTCAATATCCACAAATCAATCAATGTAATACACCACGTTAACAAATTGAAAAATAAAAGCATATGATTATCTCAATAGATGCAGAGAAAGCCCTGGACAAAATTCAACATCCATTTATGATAAAAACCCTCCAGAAAGCAGCAATAGAAGGAACATACCTCAACATTATAAAAGTTATATATAACAAACCCTCAGCAAACATTATCCTCAATGGTAAAAATTGGAAGCATTTCTCCTAAAGTCAGGAACAAGACAAGGGTGCCCACTCTCACCACTACTATTCAACATAGTTTTGGAAGTTTTGGCCACAGCAATCAGAGAAGAAAAAGAAATAAAAGGAATCCAGATTGAAAAAGAAGTAAAACTCTCACTTCTTGCAGATGACATGATCCTCTACATAGAAAACCCTAAAGACTCCACCAGAAAATTACTGCTGCTGCTAAGTCACTTCAGTCGTGTCCGACTCTGTGTGACCCCATAGACGGAAGCCCATCAGGCTCCCCCATCCCTGGGATTCTCCAGGCAAGAACACTGGAGTGGGTTGCCTTTTCCTTCTCTAATGTGTGAAAGTGAAAAGTGAAAGTGAAGTCGCTCAGTCGTGTCCGACCCTTAGCGACCCCACGGACTGCAGCCTACCAGGCTCCTCCATCCATATTTTCTAGGCAAGAGTACTGGAGTGGCTTGCCATTGCCTTCTCCGAGAAAATTACTAGAGCTAATAAATGAATATCATAAGGTTGCAGGATATAAAATTAACACACAGAAATCCTTTGCATTCCTGCACACTAACAATGAGAAAACAGAGAAATTAAGGAAACAGTTCCATTAACCATTGCAACAAAACGAATAAAATACTTAGGAATATATCTGCCTAAAGAAACAAAAGACCTATATACAGAAAACTATAAAACACTGGTGAAAGAAATCACAGAGGACACAAATGGAGAAATATACTGTGTTCATGGATCGTAAGAATCAATATAGTGAAAATGAGTATACTATCCAAAGCAATCTATAGATTCAATGCAGTCCCTATCAAGCTAACAACGGTATTTTTCAGAGAACTAGAACAAATAATTTCACAATTTGTATGGGGAAAAAAAAACCTCGAATAGCCAAAGCAATCTTAGGGAAGAAGAATGGAACTGGGGGAATCAATCTGCTGGACTTCAGGCTCTACTACAAAGCTACAGTCATCAAGACAGTATGGTACTGGCATAAAGACAGAAATATAGATCAATGGAACAAAATAGAAAGCCCAGAGATAAATCCACGCACCTATGGACACCTTCTCTTTGACAAAAGAGGCAAGAATATACAATGAAGAAAAGACAGTCTCTTTAACAAGTGGTGCTGGGAAAACTGGTCAACCACTTGTAAAAGAATAAAACTAGAACACTTTCTAACACCATACACAAAAATAAACTCAAAATGGATTAAAGATCTAAATGTAAGACCAGAAACTACTAAACTACTAGAGGAAAACATAGGCAAAACACTCTCCGACATAAACCACAGCAGGATCCTGTATGACCCACCTCCTAGAATATTGGAAATAAAAGGAAACTATAAGCAAGGTGAAAAGACAGCCTTCAGAACAGGAGAAAATAATAGCAAATGAAGCAATGGACAAAGAATTAATCTCAAAAATATACAAGCAACTCCTGCAGCTCAATTACAGAAAAATAAAACACCCAATCAAAAAGTGGGTCAAAGAGCTAAACAGACTTTTCTCCAAAGAAGACATATAGATGGATAACAAACACATGAAAAGATGCTCAACATCACTCATAATCATAGAAATGCAAGTCAAAACCACAATGAGGTACCATTTCACGCCACTCAGAATGGCTGCTATTCAAAAGTCTGCAAGCAATAAATGCTGGAGAGGGTGTGGAGAAAAGGGAACCCTCTTACACTGTTGGTGGGAATGCAAACTAGTACAGCCACTATGGAGAACAGTGTGGTGATTCCTTAAAAAACTGGAAATAGAACTGCCATATGAAGCAGCAATCCCACTGCTGGGCATACACACCGAGGAAACCAGAAACGAAAGAGACACATGTACCCCAATGTTCACTGCAGCACTGTTTATAAGAGCCAGGACATGAAAGCAACCTAGATGTCCATCAGCAGATGAATGGATAAGAAAGATATACACAATGGCATACTACTCAGTCATTAAAAAGAATACATTTGAATCAGTTCTAATGAGGTGGATGAAACTGGAGCCTATTATACAGAGTGAAGTAAGCTGGAAAGAAAAACACCATTACAGTATCAGTTCAGTTCACTTCAGTCACTCAGTCATGTCTGACTCTTTGCGACCCCATGAATCACAGCACGCCAGGCCTCCTTGTCCATCACCAACTCCCAGAGTTCACCCAAACTCATGTCCATCAAGTCGGTGATGCCATCCAGCCATCTCATTCTCTGTCGTCCCCTTCTCCTCCTGCCCCCAATCCCTCCCAGCGTCAGGGTCGTTTCAAATGAGTCAACTCTTCACATGAGGGGGCCGAAGTATTGGAGTTTCAGCTTGAGCATCAGTCCTTCCAATGAACACCCAAGACTGATCTCCTGTAGGATGGACTGGTTGGATCTCCTTGCAGTCCAACGGACTCTCAAGAGTCTTCTCCAGCACCACAGTTCAAAAGCATCAATTCTTCAGCGCTCAGCTTTCTTCACAGTCCAACTCTCACATCCATACATGACCACGGGAAAAACCATAGCCTGGACTAGATGGACCTTGGTTGGCAAAGTAATGTCTCTGCTTTTAAATATGCTATCTAGGCTGGTCATAACTTTCCTTCCAAGAAGTAAGCGTCTTTTAATTTCATGGCTGCAGTCAGCATCTGCAGTGATTCTGGAGCCCCAAAATATAAAGTCTGACACTGTTTCCACTGTTTCCCCATCTATTTCCCATGAAGTGATTGGACCAGATACCATGATCTTAGTTTTCTGAAAGTTGAGCTTTAAGCCAACCTTTTCACTCTCCTCTTTCACTTTCATCAAGAGGCTTTTGAGTTCCTCTTCACTTTCTGCCATAAGGGTGGTGTCATCTGCATATCTGAGGTTATTGATATTTCTCCCAGCAACCTTGATTCCAGCTTGTGCTTCTTCCAGCCCAGCGTTCCTCATGATGTACTCTGCATACAAGTTAAATAAGCAGGGTGACAATATACAGCCTTGGCGTACTCCTTTTCCTATTTGGAACCAGTCTGTTGTTCCATGTCCAGTTCTAACTGTTGCTTCCTGACCTGCATACAGGTTTCTCAAGAGGCAGGTCAGGTGGTCTGGTATTCCCATCTTTTTCAGAATGTTCCACAGTTTATTGTGATCCACACAGTCAAAGGCTTTGGCATAGTCAATAAAGCAGAAATAGATGTTTTTCTGGAACTCTCTTGCTTTCTCCATCATCCAGCAGATGTTGACAATTTGATCTCTGGTGTCTCTACCTTTTCTAAGACCAGCTTGTACATCTGGAAGTTCACAGTTCATATATTGCTGAAGCCTGGCTTGGAGAATTTTGAGCATGACTTTACTAGCGTGTGAGATGAGTGCAATTGTGCAGTAGTTTGAGCATTTTTTGGCATTGCCTTTCTTTGGGATTGGAATGAAAACTGACCTTTTCTGGTCCTGTGGCCACTGTTGAGTTTTCCAAATTTGCTGCCATATTGAGGGCAGCACTTTCACAGCATCATCTTTCAGGATTTGAAATAGCTCCCCTGGAATTCCATCACCTCCACTAGCTTTGTTTGTAGTGATGCTTTCTAAGGCCCACTTGACTTCACATTCCAGGATGTCTAGCTCTAGATGAGTGATCACACCATTGTGATTATCTGGGTGATGAAGATCTTTTTTGTACAGTTCTTCTGTGTATTCTTGCCACCTCTTCTTAATATCTTCTGCTTCTGTTAGGTCCATACCATTTGTGTCCTTTATTGAGCCCATCTTTGCATGAAATGTTCCCTTGGTATCTCTAATTTTCTTGAAGAGATCTCTAGTTTTTCCCATTCTGTTGTTTTCCTCTATTTGAGGAAATTGATCACTGAGGAAGGTTTTCTTATCTCTCCTTGCTATTCTTTGGAACTCTGCATTCAAATGGGAATATCTTTCCTTTTCTCCTTTCCTTTTTGCTTCTCTTCTTTTCACAGCTATTTGTAAGGCCTCCTCAGACAGTCATTTTGCTTTTTTGCATTTCTTTTCCATGGGGATGGTCTTGGTCCCTGTCTCCTGTACAATGTTACAAACCTCCGTCCATAGTTCATCAGGCACTCTGTCTATCAGATATAGTTCCTTAAATCGATTTCTCACTTCCATTTAATTGATATAAATCATTCGCAGTCTTTAAAAGAAAAAAGGTTAATGCTTTAATGGTTCAGAAGGATCTGGTACTTTCCTTTCTATGTATTCTCCTCTATTATGAAGCAACTGTATCCAGAAGAGAGTTACACTGCTGGGCAACAGGCTACAGGTAGTTGTTCATTCGCTAAGTTGTATCCAACTCCTGGGACCCTATGGCCTGCAGCACACCAGGCTTCCCTGTCCCTCACTATCTCCTGGAGTTTGCTCAAACTCATGTCTATTGAGTCGGTGATGCTAGGTAAACATCTCATTCTCTGCTGCCCCTTCTCCTTTGCCCTCAATCTTTCCCAGCATCAGGGACCTTTGAACAATGCTGGGCAGTTGAAAATCCGTATATAACTTTTGACTCCTCAAAAACTTTTACTGATAGCCTACTGTTGATTGGAAGCCTTACTGATAATATACACAGTTGATTAACATCTATTATGTATGTTATACTTGATATACTCTGAATTCTTACAATAAACTAGAGAAAATGTTATCAAGAAAATCATAAGGGAGAGAAAGTACACTTACAGTACTGAACTGTATTTATCCATACAGTAGAGTTGGACTGTGAAGAAAGCTGATCACCGAAGAATTGATGCTTTTGAACTGTGGTGCTGGAGAAGACTCTTGAGAGTCCCTTGTACTGCAAGGAGATCCAACCAGTCCATTCTAAAGGAGATCAATCCTGGGTGTTCATTGGAAGGACTGATGCTGAAGCTGAAACTGCAATACTTTGGCCACCTCATGCGACGAGTTGACTCACTGGAAAAAACTCTGATGCTGGGAAGGATTGGGGGCGGGAGGAGAAGGGGACGACAGAGAATGAGATGGCTGGATGGCATCACCGACTCTGTGGACATGAGTTTGAGTGAACTCCGGGAGTTGGTGATGGACAGGGAGGCCTGGCGTGCTGTGATTCATGGGGTCGCGGAGAGTCAGACACGACTGAGCGACTGAACTGAACTGAAGTTTATGTCATCTGTTTACAAAATGAATCATCTGCCTCTATCTATATCAATAGTTCAGTATACTACAAAACTCTGTAGGTGTTATACATATTACTAACACCAGACATCAAAAATGAAAAGGTAATGTGGGAAAGAAATCCATACTTGTTTATAGGTATAACAGTTTCTGCATTGATAATGAAGTAATAGCAACATGATTGCTTCACTGTAGCCTGGTGTAATCAATACAAATGCTTCATGATAGCCTAGCACAAACGATCAATATAAATTTTTTTATAGCATACAGTGTAAGTCACTCAGTCGTGTCTGACTCTTTGTGACTCCATGGACTGTGGCCCACCAGGTTCCTCTGTCCATGGAATCCTCCAGGCAAGAATACTCAAGGGGTTGCCACTTCCTTCTCCAGGGGATCCTCCTGACCTGGGGATTGAACCCCAGGGTCTTCCACACTGTGGGCAGACTCTAATGACTGAGCCACCAGGAAAACCATTACAGCATAAAGTATTACAGTCTTATTCACAGTACAGTATTCAAAACATTATTAAGAAAAACTTACCTGTGATGCTAGGCTGATATGCAGTTTCTCTGATTACAAGAGGCATACTCTATGATGTAATTCTTTGAAAGAAAAATTATAAAATAAAAGAAGGCTAACACACTATTCATTTAATATGAAATATCACTCACCTTATGCCTGTGTAAGGATAGACAGAACCTTACATATTTTTATGCATTCATGACATACCTAAATTTCTTAATTTTTAATATTACTAGGCTACATAGTTTGTCCAAAAGTTTTTTCAAATTGTTGCAAATTTCCAAAAAAAAATTCCAATATATTTATTGAAAAAAAAAATACCACTTGTAAGTGGACCTGTGCAGTTCAAACACATGCTGTTCAAGGGTTAACTCCGTTTAGGTTCAGTCCAAGTGCCATAAAGGGAGACGAACAGCAGATGGCACCTCTGTGCTATGCCTGAATTGTCAACATTTGAAGGGAACTGACCTCAGAACCACTAGTGCTAAAATAACAATCCTTTGGAGTGTCAACGTGGATCAACTCAATTTCTGATTTGAGGGGGATCTGGAAAAGGAGGGCTAAATAAAGAATCCGTTTTGTCCTACCTTTGTACCTGGCTTCTAATAACTTGTAGATTTTTAAATATTGTGGCTCACATTCAGATTAATAAATTTGTAATCCGAGAAGGTCTCAAATGATCACTGTAGCAAGTAGAATTACATGAACTCAAGCAGGCTTGAGTTTAGGGGAAAAAATTCCCAACTTGGGCCATTTTTCCAGATGTCCACCTTTGAGCTCCAAAATCACTGCAGATGGTGATTGCAGCCATGAAATTAAGACACTTGCTCCTTGGAAGAAAAGTTACAACCAACCTAGACAACATATTAAAAAGCAGAGACATTATTTTGCCCACACAGGTCTGTCTAGTCAAGACTATGGTTTTCCCAGTAGTCATGTATGGATGTGAGAGTTGGACTATAAGGAAAGCTAAGTGCTGAAGAATTGATGCTTTTGAACTGTGGTGTTGGAGAAGACTCTTGAGAGTCCCTTGGATGGCAAGGAGATCCAACCAGTCCATTCTAAAGGAAATCGGTCCTGAATCTTCACTGGAAGGACTGATGCTGAAGCTGAAACTCCATACTTTGGCCACCTGATGTGAAGAGCTGATTCATTTGAAAAGACCCTGATGCTGGGAAAGATAGAAGGCGGGAGGAGAAGGGGATGACAGAGGATGAGATGGTTGGATGGCATGACTGACTCAATGGACATGAGTTTTAGTAAACTCTGGGAGTTGGCGATGGACAGGGAGGCCTAGTGTTCTGCAGTCCATGGGGTCACAGAGTCGGACACAACTGAGCAACCGAATTGAACTGAACTGAACTGACCTTTGAGCTTTTGCTGTTTGCAAACTTTAGGAACAGCAAAAAAGAAATAAAATCAAATATGGAGAATAATGGGCAGGGCAGTTTGGAGTAGTAAATGAGGCTAGTGGAATGGAAATAAAGGAGGTGTTATATTTCTTGCTTTTGGTAAAACTTCCTGGGAAAAGTGTTAGGTAGGATACAGAATTTTACATATTTTTAATGTGCTTGCAATCACAAAAAAAGGCATCGTGACTTAGTGATTAAGAGGTGGAGTCTGGAAGCACCCAGTAAAATCTCAAATTCTTCCACATCCTAGCTGTGTGCCTGTGACTAAGCAACTTAATGTCTCTGCATGTCAATTTCCTCATCTGTACAAAGGAAATGGGAAAAATATCATCTCTCTATAATGTACAACATGACTATTATAATTAACACTGATGTATGCTATATATGAAAGTTAAGACAATAAAACCTGAGTCCTCATCACAAGGAAAATAATTTTTTTTAAATGTTGTATCTATATGAGATGATGAATGTTCACTAAACTTACTGTGGTAATCATTTCCTCATGTATGAAAGTCAACTTATTATGTTGTATGTCTTAATCTTATATAGTGCTGTGATTCAGTTATATCTCAACAAAACTGGAAGAAAAATATTAATATTATCTAATCAGATTCTTATGAGGTTTGTCAAAAATTTTAAGGTACTTAGAAGAGTATCTGGCATGTGGTGAGCCTATCATAGGTACTTGAATAAAAAATTTTAAAGCAGCTTTTAAGTGATGGGACAATCTGTGATTCTTTTTTCCTATTCCTATTTATTTTTTGATAATTAGAAAAAAGTTAAAAATTTTTTTTAACCAAGTGTGCATGCTCGTCAGTCATGACTGACTGACTGCCACCCTATGAACTGTAGCCCATCAGGCTCCTCTGTCCATGGAATTTTCCAGGTGATAATACTAGAGTGGGTTACCTTTTTCTCCTCCAGTGATATTCCTGATCCAGGGATTGAACATGTATCTCTTCAGTCTCCTGCATTGGCAGGTGGATTCTTTACCAACTGCACCACCTGGGAAACTTTTCTTTAAATTTATTTTTGGCTGTGCTGGGTCTTCGTTGCTGCGTGGGCTTTTCTGTAGTTGCAGCAAGCAGGGGCTACTCTCTGGCTGGGGTGCGCGGGGCTTGTCATTGCGGTGGCTTCTCTTGTTTCGGAGCACGGGCTCTAGGGAGCATGTGAGTTCAGCACGGCTCAGGGGTTGTGCCACATGGGCTTAGTTGCTCCCCAGCATGTGGGATCTTCCCGGATCAGGGATCAAACTCATGTCTCTGGCATTCGCAGGTGGATTCTTTACACCTAAGCCACCAGGGAAGCCTGTCACCTGGGAATCTCTTTTAACTAACAGACTTAGAGAAAAAGCCATACTTAAAATTTCTCTTTTTTTTTTTTTGAGCTAGTTTATACATCTCCATCTTTTTCTGTTAATCTGCCGAACCCGATTTTAGCTATATCTTGACTGTGAGAAATTTTGAGGTCCTCAGAGTTTTCAGAATTATTATGTAGTTTATTATTTATTTTTATTGTAGTTAGATATACATAAGTATTACTATTTTAACTATTTTAAGTGTACAGTTCAATGGCATTAAGTATATTCACAATGTTTTGTAACAATCACCACTATTTCCAGAACTTCATCATTTCAAACAGAAACTCCACATCTGTTAGAACAATAACTTTCCATTCTTCCTTATCCCCAGCCCATTCTATTAACCTCCATTCTACTGTCTGTCTCTGTGAATCCACATATTTGAGTTACCTCAATAGTGGAATCATACAATATATGTTCTTCTGTATTTGGTCTATTCACTTAACAATGTTTTAAGATTCACCCATGCTGTAGCAGGCTTCCCTGGTGGCTCAGATGGTAAAGAATCTGCCTGCAATGTGGGAGACCTGAGTTCGATCCCTGGGTGGGGAAGATCCCCTGGAGGGAAGGCATGGCAACCCACTCCAGTATTCTTGCCTGGAGAATCTCCATGGACAAAGGAGCCTGGAGGGCTACAGTCCATGGGGTCAAAAAAAGCCGGACACAATTGATCAACTAAGCACCACATAGCATGTTGCAGCATATATCAGAATTTCATTCCTTTTTATGACTGAGTAACAGTGCACTGTGAACTCCAATACTTTGGCCACCTCATGCGACAAGTTGACTCACTGGAAAAGAGTCTAATGCTAGGAGGGATTGGGGGTGGGAGGAGACGGGGATGACAGAGAATGAGATGGCTAGATGGCATCACCGACTCGACGGACATGAGTTTGAGTGAACTCCGGGCGTTGGTGATGGACAGGGAGGCCTGGCGTGCTGTGATTCATGGGGTTGCAGAGAGTCAGACATGACTGAGCGACTGAACTGAACTGTGCATTGTAATTAGTATCACATTTTACTTATTGATTTATCTGTTGGATACATGAATTGCTTTCACTTATTTGTTATTGTGAATAATACTGCTATGTGTACAAGTAACTGTTCCAGTCCCTGTTTTTAATATACTTGGGTATATACCTCAGGGTTAAATTTTTAAGAACTGTCAACTGTTTCCACAGTGCTGTATCCTTTTACATTCCCACAAGCATCCAGCATTATTGTTTTTAATATGCTGGTCTTTTTTTTCTCTTTTAAAGTCAAACCTGGACTGGGAATAAGTAGCAAAGCTTAGAGTCCTGCCACAGTTTGCTTATAAGTTGCTAGTATCAACAATCTTGACACATCACCTCCTAAACTAGAGTGATGTTTCTCAATGTACACAGGCAATCACCTAAGAGGCTTATTATTAGTACATCTGTAGGGTCCTTGATTACACTTCATATATGCTGAATCAGCATCTTTGGCACTGAGGTCCCCTAAAATCATCATTATGCATGCTAAAACATGAAACTCAGAAAGCTAGATTGTTGAGTTCTCAAAGGCGGGGAAAATATCTCAGTCACTTTTGTATTCCTCACTGCCAAATATCCTGGAGATATTCAACAAACATATACTTGAACTAATATTGCAGTCTAAATTTGCTTGAATGCTATGTACAGAATTACATTACATTAATTACAACGCAATTATATCACTAAACAACTAGTTAGAAAATCTGTAATAGCGTAGTATGCCTTTCATTTGTATAGACCGTGTATCTTACCAGCTGTGGTCTATTATGCCATCTTATGTTGCCAAGAATCTTTATATGTAATTTTCAGCTGAGTCCTTCAAGTTTTGTAACAGGGTAAAAAAGGATATGGACTTGCAACTGGAAGAGCTGTCTTTGTGTAACCTTTGATAATTAAAATGTCTAAGAATCAAGTTTATAATTTCTAAAGGTCGGCAACATTTCCAACTATCAGCTTCGCAGTGTTCAGTCAGTTCAGTTCAGTCGCTCAGTCGTGTCTGACTCTTTGCGACCCCATTAATCACAGCACGCCAGGCCTCCCTGTCCATCACCAGCTCCCGGAGTTCACTCAAACCCATGTCCACAGAGTCGGTGATGCCATCCAGCCATAATGCTCAAATGACATTCTGTAGCAATGGCTATAGTTACTATGTGGCCGGATAATTTAAACAGAACAAAAAATATGTTTTCTAAAGTCTTCCTAAAGACTTCAAATATGCTATTGTATCAATTTGCAGCTCTAAAGCATAGGCAGAGATTGGAACAGAAACAGCAGAAAAACCTTAAGTGGATGGAAAACATCCGTTCACTCATTCATCACGTTTACCCAGCATCTACATTTATAACACGCTGGGCGTTTGTGAAAAATAGTGATTAAATAAATTCAAGTTTGTCTTCCAGATATTTCGTTCTTTTGTGCATATTAATAAATAGCAAGCTGCCTCATTTCAGATCAAATTCTCTTCCGCATCAAACAATAAGCTGTGCGGGACCCGCTTCAAATTCGCGCGCGCTGTCTCTTTAACGCGTAATAGAATTCTGATTGCATCGATCACAGGTTCATTACCTTCTCCCAACCATCGGTCTCCTACCTATCTCGGTTACTATCCTCCTTCTGGTATCGCGGGGAGCTCAGGTGTTAGCAAACGTTGGCTTTGGTGTGTGGCGACACCCGATCCCGGGGCGTCCGGCTTGCCAGGTGGCCGAGGTCCCGCTTTTCGCGGCGCGGGCGCAGCCTCGGAGCTCGGCTGGCCACGCCTGGAGCGCGGGGTTTGACTGGGGCGCCGTTGTTGTAGTGACCGGGAGGCGCTGCCGCTCGGAGCGGACGGTTCCGGGCGCCGCACGGTCCCCCTCCCTCCCCCGCCCCCTCACTCCTCCCGGTGCCCGCTGCGGGCGGGAGCCGGGAGCCGAACGCTCCCCCATGGCCTCCGCCCCGGTAAGGACGGGCTGCGGTGCGCCTCCCTGGAGCCGGTCCCGCGGGCTGGGGAGCCGGGTCGCGGCTACACCCGCGCCTGGCGGGACAAGGAGACAGGAGTCCTCCGCCGAGTCCCGAGCCGCGAGCTGCGCGCCCCTCGGCCTGCGGCGCCCGTGACTCGTGCCTTGCCCCCGAGCCACCGGGAGCGCCGAGCCCTGGCGGAGCCCGGGAGCTCCGACCGCCCCGGCGGCCCCACGGCCCCCCAGAATTCTCTGAGGGTTTCCGCGGCGCGCCTGCGTCAGAATCACCTGGGAAAAGTTCCGAGGCCCGGGCTGCGCCCCGCACCTGTGGCCGCGAGCCCGCGGGCGGGCCCCGGAACGTGCATCTCAGTCGCTCTGCGCAGGTGGCCTCGGGCGGGCGCCCGCTTCTGGGCCGCGCGAGCGGGGACCCGCCGGCTCTGCGCGGAGGCCGGTGCTCGGCGTTCACCCCAGTTCGCAGCGGCCGCGCGTGCTCGGTCGGGGCGCTGCCGCTCCCCCACAAGCCTCCGCCGATGCGGCCGTTCCCGGGCCGCCTCGCGGAGGCGGGGACCGCGCTCCTCTCCGACCCCCGCACGTTCGAGGTCTGCACCTGCTTTCAAAACTTGACAACTTTCCTTCCCAGGAGGACCCGGTTCTGGA
The DNA here is from genome assembly GCF_049115385.1 of Moschus berezovskii. Taxonomy (NCBI): domain Eukaryota; kingdom Metazoa; phylum Chordata; class Mammalia; order Artiodactyla; family Moschidae; genus Moschus; species Moschus berezovskii. Next base: position 23,343,605 of record NC_142465.1, on the reverse strand, counting down.
GCGCTACTTTAAGGGCCACAAAGCTGCGATCACCTCCGCGGACTTTAGCCCCAACGGCAAACAACTTGGTAAGTTTTCTCTTTTTTTCCTTTCTTTGTGATGAGACGCTCCATCGGTAGGGTTGCCGCCCGTCCGCGCCGCGTCCCGGGAGCACTGAGCATCTGTATGGATGGACCGCGGGGAGCGCGGCCGAGATGCCGTCGGAGCCGGGGTGGACCCGAGTCCGGGGTCACCTTGGCGCTCGCGGCGCGCCCGCGCCAGGCCCCGCGGGGTCGCCCGCACGCCTGGGCCCGGGCCCGCCGACCGCTGGCGCCGACTCGCCACCAGGGGGCGGAAGTGGGAAGGGGAGGGGTTTGTCCTCGGCCCGGGGCGGGTGGGGTGCTGTTGGCTGCAGAGTTTGTGAAAAGTTGTGAGGCAGGCAGGAGGAAGTGGAGAGAGAGGAGCTGGGGCTGCCCCGGAGGCCGAGCCCCGCGGAGGTCCCAGGTGACCCCCAGGAAGCCCCCGCGGCTGCCGAGGAGCCGAACGCCTGCAAGAAAGGAGGGACCGGCTCGGAAGCTCGCTGCTCCCTGAGCCCGGAGCCCGAGCGCCGGGTCCCGCAGCCCTTCCCCTGCGCGCGGTGACTCTGGCGGCGGCGTCCGCGCCCCAGCCGTGAGGATGCGGGTGGCCGTGAGGCGGACGTGGGCGCGCAAAAGCTGCCTGCTGCTGGCGCTTCTAACGGTGGCCTACCTCCTGCTGGAGCTCTCCGTCTCCACTTTCCATGCCTCCTTACGAGCCGGCGGGGCCCGGGAGCCGGGCTCAAGAGGGCTCTCAGAGCCGGGGAAGAAAGCAGTGGATTTGTCTCGACCGCTGTATGAGAAGCCCCCTGCAGATTCCCATGCCCTTGGGGAGTGGGGGAAAGCCAGCAAACTCCAACTCAGCGAGAGTGAACTGAAGCAGCAAGAGGAACTCATTGAGAGATATGCCATTAACATTTACCTCAGTGACAGGATTTCCCTGCACCGCCACATCGAGGATAAAAGAATGTATGAGTGTAAGTCCAAGAAGTTTAACTACAGGAGACTTCCCACCACTTCTGTCATCATCGCTTTCTATAACGAAGCCTGGTCGACTTTACTTCGCACCATCCACAGTGTTTTAGAAACTTCTCCCGCAGTCCTTCTGAAGGAGATCATCTTAGTCGATGACTTGAGCGACAGAGTATATTTGAAGACACAGCTTGAAACTTATGTCAGCAATCTGGATAGAGTCCGCCTAATTAGAACAAACAAGCGGGAAGGGCTGGTGAGGGCCCGTCTGATTGGGGCCACTTTTGCCACTGGCGATGTCCTCACTTTCCTGGATTGCCACTGTGAGTGTAATACTGGTTGGCTGGAGCCACTTTTGGAAAGGATTCATAAGGATGAAACAGTGATCGTTTGTCCTGTTATAGACACCATCGACTGGAATACTTTTGAATTCTATATGCAGACTGGGGAGCCCATGATTGGTGGGTTCGACTGGCGTCTAACATTCCAGTGGCATTCTGTCCCCAAACATGAAAGGGACAGGCGTAAATCAAGAATTGAACCATTCAGATCGCCCACCATGGCCGGAGGACTGTTTGCGGTCAGCAAGAAGTATTTTCAGTACCTTGGAACTTATGACACTGGGATGGAAGTGTGGGGAGGTGAAAACCTAGAGCTGTCTTTCAGGGTGTGGCAGTGTGGAGGTAAACTGGAGATCCACCCATGTTCCCACGTGGGCCACGTATTCCCTAAGCGGGCACCATATGCTCGGCCCAATTTCCTGCAGAATACTGCTCGCGCAGCAGAAGTCTGGATGGACGAGTACAAAGAACATTTCTACAATCGAAACCCTCCAGCAAGGAAAGAAGCTTATGGCGATATTTCTGAAAGAAAATTACTGCGGGAAAGGCTGAGGTGCAAGAACTTTGACTGGTATTTGAAAAATGTGTTTTCTACTTTGCACGTTCCAGAGGATAGGCCAGGCTGGCACGGAGCTGTTCGCAGTATTGGGATCTCTTCTGAATGTTTAGATTATAATGCTCCTGACAACAACCCCACAAGTGCTAACCTTTCTCTTTTTGGATGCCACGGTCAAGGAGGCAATCAATTCTTTGAATATACCTCCAACAAAGAAATAAGGTTTAATTCGGTGACGGAGTTATGTGCAGAAGTTCCCGAGCTAAAAAAGCATGTGGGAATGCAAAATTGTCCCAAAGATGGGTTTCCTATCCCAGCAAACATTATTTGGCATTTTAAAGAAGATGGAACCATTTTTCATCCCCACTCAGGACTGTGTCTTAGTGCTTACCGGACACCCGAGGGCCGGCCTGATGTTCAGATGAGAACTTGTGATGCTCTGGATAAAAATCAAATCTGGAAGTTTGAGAAATAGACGAGCATAACAGCACTTTGGTCCTGAACTGACAGTAGCTTCAGGGGAGTCAGCCTTCAGAGAGCCTCAGTGAAGATTTATTTCATCAGCATTCACCCAATGGTCATCTGCAAGAGCTGTGTAAAAGCGGTGGAGCGTTTTGGTTAAAAAAAAAAAAACACTGACACTGGGTACACAGAGCTGTTGTGTAATATTTCAAAGTGCCTTATTTGGGGGTTGTTTTATTTAAGAGCTTTGTCAGTATGTTCTCTTACTTCTTAAAGAAGTCGACTCGACTGTGACTTGAGATACACAGAACATTTAAGTGCCAGACTTAATATTAAAGAATGTAAAAGTCCAAGCAAAATGAGGGATGATTTATGTTGATGGGTAAGTTGATGGGTAATGCACATCTCATTAAAAAGAAAAAACAAAAAACTCAGAAATGTGCAGTTCAAGCTGTTGCTATTTTTGCTGTAATTTCCTTTAGTCAGCACATGAAATTTTAGGTTTTATTTAGTTTTTTTATTCTAATTTTCTGTTACTCAAATAGAAATCAAGGAAAGTTACTCTTCAGGAGAAAGGCCTGGTTTAGTTATGTTCTCACTGGATGTGAATTGGAATTCAGTTTAGAGGTCTTCCTAACATACAGACATCTCAGAAAAATACACCCACACCTGAATGAAATGGGAACCATTTACATTCCACACTTTGGCAGCTTGAGCTATTAGACTTAACTGCTCTATGCTGATACCTCAGATCGCTCTGATTTTGTAAGCTATCCTCTCTGTGAACTTGTGTGTGTGTATGGGGTATTTTCTGATTGCACTTCCTTAAACTTTGAATGTATCAGAGAGGGACTCATTCAGAATACTGTGCTTCTCTTTGTTAATGCTTAATCACTTAAAGTAAACGCTTAATAATCGCTTAAAATAAACACAATAGAGGCCAACTGTGTTTACTGAAACGTGTGAAACTGAAAGTGAGCCCTGTCTGACAAAGTCAGTGCAACTCTGCTCCAGAGTTCTTGCTGATAAGGACTTTGGAGGGTTGATCTTAAGGTTTTCCAAGGGGAAGGAAGGATAGCCTCTGCAGTGGTAGATGGGGCCTTCCAGCCTCCTTTCTGCACGGAGTCCCAGGCCTGGTGCCTAGATAGCTGTCAGTAATAGTGGGTGAATGAAGGGCTGGCTGAATGAACGGCTCAGCCAAACAGTGTGGCTGTGGTCCAGTCAGTTGTTTAAGTGACTCCCCTTGGGCCTCGGTTTCCTCGTCTGTAAAGTGTGGGTGCTGGAGCAGCTCTTGAAGAGTCCCTCCAGCTCTGGGGAGTCTGTACGTTCAGGGACTGCAGTCTCTGCAGCACTTTTCTCTCCTCCCTGCTAACGCAGATAATCTTGTTGAGCAACGGTCATTCCAGGTATGAAGCTGGAAAAAAGAAATGGTTGTTGAAAATTCAGGGAGCGGAGCTCAACTGAAGTGGTTTATTTTGGATTGAGTGGAAAGCTGTGGCCAGTGTTTGTATTCATTTTATTTTGAGAATTGTGAACCAGTTTTGTTTGTTATTCTTTAATCTTTCAAACTCTGAAAGGGATCTTTTGGGTTAAGAATATGAATATTTTCCAAACTAATTTATATGAGAAGTAAACATACTTTTAAAAAGTTACTTTTACTGTTTTTATTCCAATGTTATATCCAGAAATCAAGCACAGGCGGAATTCAGAATTAAATCTTAACTAGCTCATTTTGCTGTAGATTTGTGAAAAATGCATGCTCCACAAAGGATCAGTCCACAGTACTCAGAAGTTTTTTTTGGTGTCTACTTGACGACTTGGAGAGTAGGAACTTGGCAAAATCTAAATTTAAGAAAAGTTTTTAGAATAACCTTTTCAAACAGTAATATTGCTTTGTATATTTTGTTTCTCTTTTGTTTCTTAAAAATGTGTTGATAATTTTCCTTATGTAGCAAAAAATTGTTTAGATTCTATGTGCAATGTGCATGACCTTGGGTGTAATTTAGGAAGAATTTGTAATAGTGCTCTGAATTGGTTAATTGGCAGCAAATATTCTACTAAACCCACCCTCACCCCTTACTCAGTCTGCCTTTTGGTTTTAAAAATCACTTTTCTCTTTTTATTTATTTTTGCTGTTCTTCTTGGACGCTCAGTTGCTTAGTCAGATCCGACTCTTTGTGACTCCGTGGACTGTAGTCCTTCAGGCTCCTCTGCCCATGGGATTTCCCAGGCAAGAGTACTGGAGTGGGTTGCCATTTCCTTCTCCGGGGGATCTTCCCAATCCAGGGATTGAACCTGTGTCTCCTGCATTGGCAGGTGGTGGTTCTTCTTAGCCCCCTATCAGATGGCAGTGTTAAGATTGATATATTCTAGATGTATTTATTGGAATTATTTTTATCCTAGAATCTTCCTGCTCTCATCAAAAGAAAAAGGGAGCATTGAAAAGTAAAGCACTGAATTCTTTATTTACCTTTTGCCTAAATTGCAGGGTGTGACCCATTCATCTTTTTGGAAGAAATTTTAGGCTCGTGTTTTATTTATTAGAATAAGTCGGTGGTTCATTCTTCATAATAATGTAGGTAACAGAAGAATGAGACTTTGACGTGTTGGGGGCATTTCCAATTTAATTCCTGAAATACACTGTAAAACTATAAGGTATATTTGATTTCCTACTTCTAATTTATTGGTACCAAAGCTCTTTTGTGTTTATAATTAACAGATCTTTTAATTTACGTGCTTAAAAAGTGTTATAAAAATTTGGTAGACAAGAATTTCAACTTTAAATGATCGCTGTGTTATTTAGTGTTCAATGCTGTGAATAGGTTCTCTCTAAATAGTCATTTTTAGCAGCCATTTAAAAAGAATGATAATCTAGTCATCTGCAGAGTCTCCATAACTCAAAATAACTTGTTTGTAAAAGAAAATTTGTCTATGCACCCAGTAGTAGACTCTTGAGTATTCATTATATGTCACCAAATCAAACTTTTCTAGGTTGATGGTAGGTTATTTTTCAGTTGTGTAGTTGATTTAGGGTCTCAATTTTAGTTAATAAAATACTTAGTTTTGATTGGTTGTCCTTTTGAATTGATGTTTTAATAATGTTATTAAATGAGCACAAAGAATGTTGAGATTCAGATTAATCTCTTTTGAACAGTGAATTTTTTGGTGTATGATGAGCGGTTTCTATCCTTTTTTCCTTTTGTTAACTATATTTGCAATATGGATTAAGACATGTAAAATAAAACATATGCCTAATTATTTTTGCAAATGGATTCTGATGGTTTTAGTCTCTGGGATCACTCTTTCTATGTACACATTTATGGATGGTAATAGGAGTAAGGTAAACTTGTTATCATTTTACTTATTTGACAAATGCAGACAGTAGAATATTTGAAAAGTTGAATTCCATGTATTATTTTGCAAAGTGTCATTAACCAGCAAGGATTCTGTGGTGGTTCTAACACTGTTCATGCATTAACTACTCATAAACAAACTGGAAATGATCAGAAATCTCTGGGACAAATTGGGAGCACTATAAAAGGAAGCAAGCGGACCCGTGGGCACATAAACACAACATGCAAAACCCTGGGCCAAAAAGAAATATGCCTGTCCTGCAAACTGCATAGTGCCACACTGCTCCCAACCTTCTGTCTGTATTACCCTGTCCCTAAGCACAGTTCCTGTCCACCACTAGTATCTTTCCTCCTCTTTTAGTAATCCTTGTCAAATACCCTCCACTCCGGCTAATCCCTGGCATGACACACTGCCTGAGCATCACCAGTCTCAGGACTCTGTCTTATATTTCAGGTGTCTTACAGCCTTATTTAAGGTGTGTGTAGTCAAGTTGACTTCCCAGGTGGCTCGTGGTAAAGAATTTGCCCGTCAGCGAAGGAGACGCCGTATACAAGGTTCAGAAAGATCCCCTGGAGGAGGAAATGGCAACCCACTCCAGTAGTATTCTTGTCTGGAGAATCCCATTGACAGAGGAGCCTGGTCAACTACAGTCCTTAGGATCACAAAGAGTCAGACACGACTGAGCCTGCATGCACAGTCAAGCTAAATATATTTTCACTGATCTTTTGGTTTTTTTCTTTTACGTACAGTTTAAAAACTTACCCTAAACATGTGTGTTGTGATCTTCCTAATAAGGAGGGATAATAATCTTGCTGGTAAGTTTCTAAGTGGCTGCAACTCTATGCAAATCATTCATCTCTCTGTGTTTCAGTTTCATTAACATTAAAAAAAATAAAAGACTGGAAAATGCTTAGAGTCAGAACATTAGTGGTTGCCAGGGCCTGGAGGAGGCAGGACTGGAGACTGACGGCTCGTGAAGGTTGGTTTTTTGGAGGGTGTGATGCTGGTGGTGAGAAGGTTCTGAAATGAGGCGGTGACCGTGGTTGTACAACTTGGAACAACGCACTGAATTGTACATTTTTAAAGGATGAATTTGTGGTATGTGAATTGTATCTCAGTTAGAAAAAAACAAAACTTGAGGGGAGAAAAATTGGTTGGGGAATTTCACAGTCTCAGAAAAGACTACTCTCTTTTCTGTCCTTCGGTGCATGGTGGTTTAGTCGCTAAGTCATGTCTGACTCTTGCAACCGCATGGACTATAGCCTGCCAGGCTCCTCTGTCCATGGAATTCTCCAGGCAAGAATACTGGAGTGGGTTGCCATTTCCTTCTTCAGAGGATCTTCTTGACCCAGGAATCGAACCCAGGTCTCCTGCATTGCAGGAAGGTAATTTACCGACTGAGCTATGAGGGAAGCCCCTCCGTGCATACTAGACTTTAAACCAGCCCAGCGGTATTTGTTGTTAATGCTTGAGTCTTGCTGTAATTCAGCATAATTAAGGAAGTTAGATAAACCTGTGCACCACCTAACTTAGAATTAGGCTACAGGTAGAAATTAGTTTGTATTTGCGTTTTTCCCTAAATGTTCAGAAAAACCTCAGTCAATCCTTTTGAACAGGAGGTAGAGATTATTATAAAAAGTGAAATGAGTTCCGGACAGATTATATAGCTGTCTGTGGCAGATCTGGAGACTAGAGAATTCCTAACTCTAGTAATCGGGTACTACTTTTCCTTTTGTGCCCAGCTTGAACATTTATTTCTAGGCTGGCTGCGCAGGGATGTCTCTTGCAGGCCAGCAGTGTTCTCCACTGCCTGATCATCACTCTAACTCATTTATTTATACTTATCTGATCCTCTTTCAAAAAGGAATAGGAGGTATTCTACTTACTTTTTTCTTTTTTCGTAGTTTAGTTCTGCTGTTTGTCAGGTGCTATCCTATGCTTGGGTGTACATACAGAAATGTACAAATCATGTGCTTCTTACAATGGTATGAAGAATTCATGATCCAGTGATAGACACAGATATTAACAAGTAAGCACAAATCATCTGCAGATGCAACTTGTGGTGAAGAAAAGGAACAGGGTCCTTTGAAGGATGATAACTGGGGCAATATACTTAAGTTTATGGGGGTCAAAGAACACTTCTCTGTGTGTTAGATTCAACTCAAGACCTTTGCTAGCTAGGCAAAGACTAGAGGCAGAGTTTGTTGTTGTTGTTTAGTCACTAAGTTGTGTCCAACTCTTCTGCGACCCTGTGGACTGTAGCCTACCCTCTGTCCATAGGATTTCCCAGGCAAGAATACTGGAGTGGGTTGCCATTTCCTTCTCCAGGGAATCTTCCCAACCCAGCGATCAAACCGGCATCTCCTGCCTTGGCAGGCGGATTCTTTACCACTGAGCCACCAGCGAAGCCTGGAGAGAGATTAGCATAAGCAAAAATTCCAAGTGGGGAAGAGCTTGTCCTTGATCAGGGAGATAAAAGAAGGCCCGAGTGGGTAGAGCCTGTAAACAACAGGCTTTGGGAGGTGAAGAAAGCATTGGGAGGTGTAGTTGCCGGGGAGGCAGAGGCAGCTCACTGAGTCTTTGGAGGCTGTAGCGGGTTAAATGGTGACCCTCCCAAAGATGTGTCCCTGTCTTAATGCCTGGAGCCCGTAAATGTGATATCTTTGGAAAGAAAAGGTCTTTGCAGGATTTGAGGAGAGCTCCTCCTGAGCTATCCAGGTGGGCCCCAAATGAGACATACAGAGAGATAAGAGGAGAAGGTCACATGAAGCCAGAGGCAGAAATTGCAATGATAGAGTCACTAGCCAAGGAGATCCTGAAGGCACCAGAGTCTGGAAAAGGCAAGGAATGAAACCTCTAGAGCCTTTAGAGGGAGTGTGGTCCTGTCAACACTCGGATTTTGGACTTCCGGCCTCCAGACCTGTGAGAGAACAGATTTCTGTTGTTTTAAGGCTCCAAAGTTTCGGTACTTGGTTACGGCCGCCACAGACAGAAGCCATGTTTTAGACTTTTGTTCCGTGAGTCATGGGACTCTGTTGAAGGATTTTAAGTGAGACAATGATACAATCTGATCGACACCTCAAAACAGCCACCCTGGTTTCTGTGTAGATTGAACTACATAGTAGAAAAATCAGTTAGGACCCATTATAGTAATATCAGCAGGAGATGATGGTGCTTCAAACTAGGATGGTGGTCTTCAGACTAGGGTTACTAGCTTATGAGTGGTATTTAAAGTCATGGAATAGATGAAGTCACCTGGGAAAAACATAGAACAATGAGGGCAAATGGCCCATTTCTAGGTGGCTCAGTGGTAAAGAGTCTGCCTGCCAGTGCAGGACTTGGTTAATTCCCTAGTCCAGAAAGATCCCCTGGAGAAGGAAATGGCAACCCACCTCAGTATTCTTGTCTGGGAAATGCGATGGACAAAGGAGCCTGCCAGGTTATAGTCCACGGAGTCGCAAAGAGTCAGACACGATTTAGCGACTAAGTTTGCACACATGCAAAGATCTCCAGCCTTTGGGTCAGAAGGGGAAATAACAAAAGAATCCAAGAAGGAATGGTTAGAAAAATAGGAGGGAATGCCACTATAGCAGGGTATTATGAAAGCCAAGGTATAGATAGAGTAGGGTAAAAATGTTGAAAAGAGAGAATATGTTAGTCATTAGAGAGAGTGGGGGAGGGAATTATTGCCGAATTGAGCGCCACTGAGCAGTGTAGACAGGTCCCTGAGAAATCAGCAGTCTTCAATTTGTATTGTTCCTAGTCTTCCTTGGCGTGTGTCTAGCAATTCTGTCACAAATACAGTCTCAGAAAAGGCAGAGTGACTGAGATTTTGCCAGAGGAATTTGAAGGGAGGAAGACAAGTCAAAGGACTGAATATATGTGCAAGAAAGGGTTTATAAACTGGGTAAGGAAAGACATGAAGGCTACAAATTGGATAGTGAAATGAAAGTAGTGAAAGAGAACCTCAGTGGAGAACGTAGGTCAGTGGATTGGAGTTCTGGATGAGATAGAAGCTGAGAACAAGGAAAGCTTGTTGTTGAGGATAGTGGGTTTCGGTTAGTAATCAGAGAAGTGTTGGCACTGCTTGTGATAACATCCAGGGTGTGACCACCGGAACAGGATGCTGAGGACACAGGGAAGAAAAGGTCTTCAGAGAGGCCTGGTTGTCCCCTTGATCGGAAATGTTCTTCACTACCTCACTCTGCTTGGCTGGTTCCTTCGTGTCCTTCATACCTCCACTTAAACTGCCACTGATCACTGCACCTGAATTAAGTATTCTGTGCCCACAAAAAATTCTCATATGACATCCTGCTTTTACCTTTCATGCCTCTTCAGTTCAGTTCAGTTCAGTCGCTCAGTCGTGTCCGACTCTCCGCGACCCCATGAATCACAGCACTCCAGGCCCCCCTGTCCATCACCAACTCCCGGAGTACCTCTTAGCACAATTTAAATTGATACGTTAGCCTGCTCATTGACTTGTTGCCCTCTTTTAATTTGAAGCTCCCTGTTTAGAGAGTTTTTGCCTGTTTTG